>NC_041228.1:67936226-67949090 GCF_002837175.3 Physeter macrocephalus
CGGGTTCGTGCCCCGGTCCGGGAAGATCCCACATGCCGTGGAGCGGCTGGGCCCGGGAGCCATGGCGGCTGTGCCTGTGCGTCCGGAGCCGGTGCTCCGGGACGGGAGAGCCCACAACAGAGGGAGGCCCGCATACAAAAAAAAAAAAAAAAAAAAAAGGGCCAGTCCCGGATGCTAACTCATGAGACGCTTTTGCCAACTTCCACGACTGGAGGTATGCGTTCTCCTGGAGCCCATGAAGAACTTTGTTATTCTCTTGGACAGTCTGCTCTCACATTCTGGTTTTCTTACTCAGACACATGTTCTCATTCACTCATGAGTTGTGGGAAATGACAAACCAATCTGACAAGGATAACCTGAGGTTAATAGATTGTGTCTCTCTTTGCCTTAACCCTACCCAACCTCCATCACCACCCGACATGTTTTGATATTGACAATTGACATTTCTCAGCATCCTTTCATCCCTTCCAACCAAACTGCTGCTTATACACCCCTTCCACATAGAAATACTACTTTTCATGCCTAATATACAAAGGATACACTTTTTACAAGATGTGTAGTATGTGTGTTAATACAAAGGATGAAAAATGTTAATGACCACGCATAGGATTAACTTGAGTGAAGGGGACAGAATGGTTTTGAGACAGAAAGAGACAGACTTAGTTTGAAGGCAAAAGAAAAGTAAAACCAAACAATTACAAAATTTAGGTTCAATTTAATCTGGGGTTAACAGGAAGGCTTTAGAGAGAACGTAATGCTTAGTGATTAATGACCACGCATAGGCTTAACTTGAGTGAAGGGGACAGAATGGTTTTGAGACAGAAAGAGACAGACTTAGACAGTTTGAAGGCAAAAGAAAAGTAAAACCAAACAATTACAAAATTTAGGTTCAATTTAATCTGGGGTTAACAGGAAGGCTTTAGAGAGAACGTAATGCTTAGTGATTCAAGTCCTTGGTTATTCTCAAAGAAAAAAGAAGGTGGAAGGAAAAATCTGATTTGCCTGGGAATCATTTGCAGACTATCTCACTGAACGGTTTCACCACCATAACTCCAGGTTACCTTAAAAGAAACTTAGTAAATACGACTACAGATCTGAACGTTCCCAATACTCTTCAAAGAATCTATAATTGTTATCTTTAATGTTGTTTAACAAAAATTCATGAACATGCTCTAGCAACTGTCAGTTTCATTTAGTATCCATTTTATTTTATTTTTTTAAACCACTGATTTTGCCTTACGAAGGCCTTTCTCACGTTTCATTTTGTCATTGTTTTTGTTGTTTTGGGGGTTTTTTTGTTTTGTTTTTTGGCTACATTGGATCTTTGTTGCTTTGCGCCCACTTTCTCTAGCTGCAGTGCGCGGGCTTCTCATTGTGGTGGCTTGTTTTGTTTCAGAGCACAGTTTCTAGGTGTGTGGACTTCAGTTGTTGTAGTACGTGGGCTCAGTAGTTGTGGCTCACGGGCTCTAGAGTGCAGGCTCGGTAGCTGTGGCACACGGGCTTAGTTGCTCCGTGGCATGTGGGATCTTCCTGGACCAGGGCTCAAACCCATGTCCCCTGCATTGGCAGGCAGGTTCTTAACCACTGTGCAACCAGGGAAGTCCCTAGTATCCATTTGGAATTGATAGAGCCTTTCTTCCTTTTAATAACAACCTCAGTCCTCTTGGAAAACCATAATCCCGAAAGAAGTATGATAAAGTACAGAATGAACTCTCTCAAGAATAAATGTTTGTAATTTAATGAAAAGTTAAATAAATTTCTAAATGTTTCATCTCCAAGAATTTTATAAGAAGAATTGCTAAAAGTAAAACAGTTTGGGACAAATCCTGCACCCATCTCTACTTGGGAGGTAAAGAGTACATGCATGTGATTGGATGCTCAAAGTGACCCTCTGTACTTAAATTGAAACATTTCAAGAATGCAATTCTTTTGTGACATAGAAGGATATTTCATAGAAACAGAATGATCCTTGGAACTAAAAGCATTTTGTTTGAGGGTATAATAGACAAAACCCAGATCAAACCTCAAAAGTAGGAACAAAAATGGAAATCCAAAGATTAGTTTTGTGTCACAATTTCTTGTTGTAATGAGAACATTAGCTTTTTTAAAGTAAGATATAGAAAGCTTATAAAATTCTTATATCAACTTCATAAGATTATAAAATTCTTATAGAACACCTTGCTATCAAGGGATTCCAAACTCTTTATAAAACGTTAGTTGATTTAATTTTCACACTTCCTAAGCAGGTAAAGAAATGACAAGTGGTGTGCGTGATGGGCTTTATCTCATTTTCTGCCAGGGAACGTGAGTCACAGTTACCCTTGAAGCAGGAATGGAGCTATAATTTCCTAACATTTGGTTGAGACACTGATCTGACTCATTCTACCTTACCTCCCTTTGAGTTGAGCAGTAATGTTCCAATTTTGCTCTTATTTCTATTTCTCTAAGGTCTGGCAATGGGGTATTATAGTTCATGCCTTCATGTAGAACTTGATGAGATGCAGGAGAGCAGAAGATTTTTAGAAGAAGCAGCTTTGTTTCTGTTTTAAGGGGGTTAAACACTCAGGGTACTGGGTCTCAGTACATGAGAGTTATTCTGCTAATGAGTAATTCCTTTTTTTTTTGTGGTATGCGGGCCTCCCTCTGCCGTGGCCTCTCCTGTTGCGGAGCACAGGCTCCGGACGCACAGGCTCAGCGGCCATGGCTCACGGGCCCAGCCGCTCCGCGGCATGTGGGAGCCTCCCAGACCGGGGCGCGAACCCGGTTCCCCTGAATCGGCAGGCGGACGCGCAACCACTGCGCCACCAGGGAAGCCCCATGAGTAATTCCTTTTTGTCGTGATGCATGCAGGGTTCAAATGGACTCATTAGAAGTTGGATTTATTTATTTTTGATTATAAAACAATACATAGTGTTCAAAAATCAAAATGTTTAGAGGATACACAGTAAAAAAAATCCCCTCCCACTTCCCTCCTCTTGTCATGCAATTCTTCCCACAAAGGCAACCAGTGTTACCAGTTTCTTACAGAGACATTTGACACAAATCCAGGAAGGGAGGTAGTGGGGGGAGGGAATAAATAAAGATATTCCATAAATTATAAAAAAAAAAAAACACACTGTTTTACTCACGTTCTTCACTTAAGATATCTTAGCAATCATTCCATAACAAAATGTAAAAAACTCCCTTATTCTTTTTTATAGCTCCATAGTCTTTCATTGTGTAGACATACCAAAACATCTTTAACCAGTCTTCTACTGATGATGTTAAGACTGCTTCCAATCTTGTGCTATTATTAACATTGTTGCAATGAAGAACCTGATAGGAAATTCATTTCCCATATGTACAAGAAGGATAACTTCTCAGAAATGCAATTCCTGGGTCAGAGAGGATGTGTACTTTCATTTATAGATATTTTTCAAGTTGCTCTCCACTGGGATTTTATCAATTCATACTCCCACCAGAAATGTCTAAGAATTTCTATTTCTCTACGTCCATGCCAACATAGTCTACCATCAAACTATTTACTCAAAGAGACATTATAGACTAAATAATGAGTTTCCTAATTCTTAAAGGAGATACTTGATACATCAATGGATATCTTATGTTTTCACAGGCCCACAAATTTAAAATAACTTGCACATAGCTTCAAAAGAAATTTTTTAAAATTTGAACTTGACATAAAATTGTTTAAAAGTACAGGCCGCACCCCATTCACTATGACCATAGCTTTGCCAAAACAATTCAGTGTGTCAGATTTCTAAACCACAGCCAGCTAACAGGTTGTTTCAATAAATACTTGATATAAAACATTTCCAGCACTATCAATAAGTCTGAACAATATATTGGAGGCTCTTATACCGTGATTTGGTCACTTTCAGGAAAATGTGGAAATATGCATCTAGCATAAAGTAGAAAATACTATTTTCTTTATGGTATTTAAAGTATATATACATAGTAGGGGTAGGCATTTCAAAAATATGTATGAGTTGGGGTTTGTGATATTACAAGTTGAACTACAGAGAAGTTCTGCCAAGTGAGAAATTAGTTTTTAAGAGATGTTTAAATGTATGTTGCATGTGCCGGCACAGCTAGCCTACTACACATTATGAATACAGCATTTGCAAAGGTATAATCAAGATGTGAGATATTCCAAATGAGGACTTGTACTCAACTATAAATTATGTCACAGATATCTTGTAAGAGTTCTCTCCATGTACAGCAGTTACAGGAAATTCTCAAGATTTTATTATATACATGTATGGACAGGTACACCCCAGAGCCTTGCTGATCTCCATAGAGAGTAGTGTTTGGCAAAGTTCTAAAGTATTAGACCTTATTCAGTTATGTAAAAATACTTGATTAATACTGTAATATCAACAAAAGTTTACTATTTATTCATGGCCTTCTCTTGAAAATCTTTGTTCTTGCAAAATGAGGCTCTTTGAGGAAAACTTCTTTGTGGTTATATTAAACAGGAAAGATTAAAACATGTCTAAGTTGGTATTACTAGAAGTTCATATGGCATGAAAACTGCCTCTCACTTAAACTTTTATAATACCAAACACAATTTGACACCATTTGAATCGGCTACTAAGACATATGGTTCTTTGATTCTCTTAAGAAAATTGTTTTTAGAAATATTGCCTTGTGCCCTTACTAATTCATTTCAGTTAGCCAGGGTTTGTAACTATTGTTACCAAAATGTGGTTAAGAAGGGATACACAGTTTCTACCATCTTTCTGAAGTAATTCAATCTGTTAAACCTAGGATTAAGAAATATTTTATTCTTGGGACTTCCCTGGTGGCACAGTGGTTAGGAATCCACCTGCTAATGCAGGGCACACGCGTTCGATCCCTGATCCGGGAAGATCCCACATGCCACGGAGCAACTAAGCCCGTGCACCACAATTACTGAGCCTGCGCTCTAGAGCCTGTGAGCCACACTACTGAGCCCACGCGCCACAACTGAAGCCCACGCGCCTAGAGCCCGTGCTCTGCAACAAGAGAAGCCACCGCAATGAGAAGCCCGTGCATCACAACAAAGAGTAGCCCCCGCTCACCGCAACTAGAGAAAGCTCACTGCAACTAGAGAAAGCCTGCATGCAGCAACGAAGACCCAATGCAGCCAAAAATTAATTAATTAATTAATTAAATTAAAATTTTTAAAATGTGCTAGCATTAAAAGTAAAATTTATTCTTGACATAATATTTTATATAATAATATGATTGTAAATTGTAATTTCTCCAGCAGGATTTTTCAGAAGCACTTCCCTCTCGTCTAGCATCACTCAACTATGAGACCCTCCAAAACATCATCATGCTGTTCACAGGATTGCAGTTTGTTCACCATGGGGATGGTACCTATAACTAGGTCTTTAAAATAAAAAACATTTAAACATTCTCCACTTCAATCAGAAACAGCTGACTATTTCAAAACAGTCTAATTTATGAGCAAATCAGCATTGACTCATAATTGTTTTAATAGGTTTTATTATTTAGAAATGGTGAGGACTAACAGATTAGCAGAAAACTACCATTGAAAAGACAGTTTATTATACTCACAGATCCCAAGAGAGGGAGTACACATTACACCATCGTGAATGTGGGGTGGGGGAAGGATACATCAGGAGTCACCAGTGGTCAGTCACCTGGGAGAGAGAGGGACCATGGACAATCACCTTTTCGTGTTTCTGCAGGAACAGGTGAGGCAGGGTAAACTGATTTAGGATTGGCTAGTTTGAATAATTTCAGTAGATTCTGAGGCATAGGGGCTGTCCCTGGTTGTCTGGTACCTAGTTCAGGGGTAACTAGAGCAGATGTAAAATGATCTAGAGTGTAAAAGTCCAGTAAGAGAGGTGGTTAGGGGTGTAGACTGTGGATTGGTTGGTTTGTATTTGAAAAGCATAACCCCAAGGGTAGGACTCCCCCCAAGGAGGCCAAAGCAAGGTGACTCAGGTATATTGTTAGGTTGTTAAGAACAAGGTATACCCAGCATATGCATGCAGGGCAGATGTTAAAGCATCAAGTTTAGAGAAACTTCATAAAGGCACCAAGTTTATAGAACATGGTTAATGTAGTAATGCAGACATTTTTTGCCAAACACTACTAGTTTTTCACTATGGCTGTTTGACCATTGTGGCACTTACTAATTACTTGTAGTATCCTTACATACAATTATATATGTATATGTAATTATATGTGTATATGTAGTACAAGAAATTATACTTTTACATATAATGAATCCTTAGTCAAAGCCAAATAGCTAGCATAAAGTACACTGATATTAAAATACTACACGGTAAGAATATTATGAGCAGTTATACACCAACAAATTGGACAACCTAGAAGAAATGGACAAATTTCTAGAAACATACAACCTTCCAAGACTGAATCAGGAAGAACTAGACAATCTGAACAGACCAATCACTAGTAGTGAAATTGAATTTGTAATTTAAAAAAACAAAAAACCTCCCAACAAACAAAAGTCCAGGACCAGGGGGCTTCCTAGGGGAATTCTACCAAACATATAAAGAAGAGCTAACACCTATCATTCTCAAACTATTCCCCCAAAATTAAGAGGATGGGACACTCCCAAATTCATCCTATGAGGCCACCATTACCCTGATACCAAAACCAAAGACACTACAAAAAAAGAAAATTAAAGGCCGATGAATACAGGTGTAAAAATACTCAACAAAATAGTAAATCAAATTCAACAATATGTAAAAAGGATTGTACACCATGATCAACTTGGATTTATTCTAGGGTCACAAGGATGGTTCAGCATTTGCAAATCAATCAGTGTGATATACCATATTAACAAAAAGGATAAAAATCACATGATCCTCTCAATAGATGCAAAAGCTTTTGACAAAATTCAACATCCATTCATGATAAAAGCTCTCATCAAAGTGGATATAGAGGGAACATATCTCAACATAATAAAGGCCATATGACAAACCCACAGCTAACATCATACTCAACAGTGAAAAGCTGGAAGCCTTTCCTCTAAATTCAGGAAGAAGACAAGGATGCCCACTCTCGTCACTTACATTCAACACAGTATTTGAAGTTTTAGCCACAACAATCAAGGAAGAAAAATAAAATGTATCCAAATTGGAAGAGAAGAAGTAAAACTGACAGTATTTGCAGATAACATGATACTATATAGAGAAAACCCTAAAGTCTCCACCAAAAAACTATTAGAATAAATGAATTCAGTAAAGTTGCAGGATACAAGATTAATATATAGAAATCTGTTGCTTTTCTATACACTAACAGTGAACTATCAGAAAGAGAAAGCAAGAAAACAATCCCATTTAAAATCACATCGAAAAGAATAAAATACCTAGGAATGAGCTTAACCAAGGAGGTGAAAGACCTGTACTCTGAAAACTATAACACATTGATGAAGGAAATTGATGATGCAAATTAATAGATATCCCATATTCGTGAATTGGAAGAATTAATACTGTTAAAATGTCCATACTATCCAAAACAATCTACAAATTTAATGCAATCTCTATCAAAATACCCATGACATTTTTCACAGAACTAGAATAATCCTAAAATTTATATGGAACCATGAAAGACCTCTAATTACCAAAGCAATCTTGAGAAAAAAATAAACAAAACCTGGAGATATGATGCCCCCTGACTTCAGACTATACTACAAAGCTACCATAATCAAAACAGTATGGTACTGGCACAAAAACAGTAACAGAATAGAGAGCCCAGAAATAAACCCATGCACTTATGGTCAATCAATCTAAAACAAAGGAGGCAAGAATATCCAGTGGAGAAAAGACAGTCTCCTCAATAACTGGTGCTGGGAAAACTGGACAGCTACATGTAAAACAATGAAATTAAAACATTCCCTCACACCATATACAAATAAAATAAATAAACTGAAAATGGATTAAAGACCTAAATGTAAGACCTGAAACCATAAAACTCCTAGAATAGAACATAGGCAGAACACTCTCTGACATAAATCATAGCAATATTTTTTTGCATCTGCCTCCTAAGGCAAAAGAAACAAAAGCAAAAATAAACAAATAGAACCTAATTAAACTTAAAACCTTTTGCACAGAAAAGGAGACCATCAACAAAACAAAAAGACAATCTACTGAATGGGAAAATATATTTCCAAATATATTTGGAAATATCAACCCCAATAAGGGGTTAACATCCAACATATATAAACAGCTCATACAACTCAACACCAAAAAAAACAAAAAACCTGATTTTAAAACGGGCAGAAGACCTGAATAGACATTTTCCAAAGAAGATAGGCAGATGGCCAGCAGGCACATGAAAAGATGCTCAGCATCTGATCATCAGAGAATTGCAAATCAAAACCACAATGAGATATCACCTCACACCTGTCACAATGGCCATCCTCAAAAAGAATCCAAATAACAAGTGTCGGTGAGGATGTGGAGAAAAGAGAGCCCTCATGCATTGTTGGTGGGAATGTAAATTGGTGCAGCCACTGTGAAAAACAGTATGGAAGTTTCCCAAAAACTAAAGAATTACCATACGACCTAGCAATTCCACTCCTGGGTATATATCTGAAAAAAAACACTAATTTGAAAAGATACATGCACCCCAATATTCATGGCAACATTATTTACGATTGCCAAGATATGGAAGCAACCTAAGTGTCCATCAAGAGATGAATGGATAAAGATGTGAGATATAGATATATAGATATATATAGATAGATATACAATGGAATACTACTCAGCCATAAAAAAGAATGAAATTCTGTTATTTACAACAATGTGGATGGACCTAGAGGGTATTATGGGTATCACTTAAATGTGGAATCTGAACATCTTTTTTAAAATGCATGTATATAACAAAACAGCAATAGACCCACAGATACAGAGAACAAACTAGTGGTTACCAGTGGGGAGAGGGAAAAGGGAAGGGGCAAGATAGGGGGTAGAGAATAAAGAGGTACAAACTACTATGTATAAAATAAGCAACAAGGATGTATTGTACAGTACAGGGAAATATAGACATTATTTTGTGATAATTTTCAATGCAGTATAATCTATAAAAATATTGAATCACCTGAAACTAATATAATATTGTAAATCAACTATATGTCAATTAAAAGAAAACACAAGGTAAAAATGGAGTATTTTAATGATAGTAATTCAGATAAATACTAATTCAGATAAAAGTTCTCTTGAAGATCATTTTCATCAGATCCATAAATCACACAAATATGATATTAATAAGGGTAATCAATATTTTACAATGACCCTAGGACTTTAAAAAATAACATTTAAAAGAGGAATTATTGTGATAATAGTTTCTACTTTTGCTTTTCCTTTATTGGTAATACAGATTATCAATACATGTGATGTGTTAAACATAGGAAAGGGCTCATAAAGAGTAGCCCGAAACCTCTCTTAGCTCATCATCTAGAGAAAAACGTTATTTATTCAGAAACAAAAATTATTTTTTAAAAATTAAAGAATATCACGGTCATGAGACAAGGAAAGACTAAGGAACTCTTCCAAATTAAAGGAGACTAAGGAGAGATGTCTAAATGAAACTGTGATCCTGGATTGGATCCTGGATCAGAAAAAGAATATTAGTGGGATGATTTGCAAAAGCTGAATAAGATCTATTGATTACAGGATACTATTTTATAGACTTTTATTCTGATTTTTGTAATTGTACTATAAGTATGTAAGAGAATATCCTTGATTTTGGGAAATACAATCTAAAGTAGTATAAGGTTAGTGGGTATCATGTCTGCAGCTTAGAATTCCAAAGCAGGGTTTAAAAAAATATATTCAACCCCAAATATAGTGAACATTTGGAAAAACAAAAAGAAAACTTTTAAAGCAGGAAGGAGGCAACAGGAATGGAGTGGGGAGTGTAATCTATTTTCATTCAGTGGAGCAAACAGATTAATATAGGCATGCCTTGGAGATGTTGCCGGTTCAATTCTAGACTACCACAATAAAACGAATATCACAATAAAGCTGATCACACTAATTTTTTGGTTTCCCAGTGCATATACAAGTTATGCTTACACTATACTATAGTCTATTAAGTGTGCAGTATCATTATGTTTTTTAAAACTACATATCTTTTTAAAAAATCTTTATTGGAGTATAGTTGATTTACAATGTTGTGTTAGTTTCAGGCATACAGCAAAGTGAATCAGTTATACCTATACATATATCCACTCTTTTTTCTTTTTTTTTAGATTCTTTTCCCATGTAGGCCACTACAGAGTATTGAGTAGAGTTCCCTGTGCTATACAGCAGGTTATTATTAGTAATCTATTTTATATATAGTAGTGTGTATATGTCAGCCCCAATCTCCCAATTGGGAAATTAAAAGTACATATCTTAATTTTTTTTAATACAACAAAAACCACAATTACAATAGTAACATCAAAGATCACTGATCACAGACCACAGTAACAAATAATAATGAAAAAGTATGAAATACTGCAAGAATCACCAAAATGTCACACAGAGACACAAAGTGAGCAAATGCTGTTGGGAAAATGGCACCGATAGACTTGCTCAATGCAGAGTTACCACAACCTTTAATTTGTAAAAAATGCAATCACTGAAGCTCAATAAAACAAGGTGTGCCTGTAGCTAATTTCTCAATGGAAGCCAGAAGTCAGTGGAATGACAACTTTTTGAAAAATAATAACTACAACAATAAATGCTATCATATGACACAACTAAAACAACTTAATAACAAGTTTGATGTCTGTTATTCAAGGGAAAACAAGGCATGGATTGGAGGAGTACATTGCCTCACAATCAGTAGAGTGCTCTGCCCAGTTATTTTGGATAAAAGCAAATTTTATAGTGTTAGAAAAGGCAGTTGCTTCATTTGCAACTATTTTCTCCCATTCTGAGGGTTGTCTTTTGGTCTTGTTTATGGTATCCTTTGCTGTGCAAAAGCTTTTAAGTTTCATTAGGTCCCATTTGTTTATTTTTGTTTTTATTTCCATTTCTCTAGGAGATGGGTCAAAAAGGATCTTGCTGTGATTTATGTCATAGAGTGTTCTGCCTATGTTTTCCTCTAAGAGTTTGATAGTGTCTGGCCTTACATGTAGGTCTTTAACCCATTGTGAATTTATTTTTGTGTATGGTGTTAGGGAGTGTTCTAATTTCATACTTTTACATGTAGCTGTCCAGTTTTCCCAGCACCACTTATTGAAGAGGCTGTCTTTTCTCCACTGTATATCCTTCCCTCCTTTATCAAAGACAATGAGACCGTATGTGTGTGGGTTTATCTCTGGGCTTTCTATCCTGTTCCATTGATCTATATTTCTGTTTTTGTGCCAGTACCATACTGTCTTGATTACTGTAGCCTTGTAGTATAATCTGAAGTCAGGGAGCCTGATTCCTCCAGCTCCATTTTTCGTTCTCAAGATTGCTTTGGCTATTCGGGGTCTTTTGTGTTTCCATACAAATTGTGAAATTTTTGGTTCTAGTTCTGTAAAAAATGCCAGTGGTAGTTTGATAGGGATTGCATTGAATCTGTAGATTGCTTTGGGTAGTAGAGTCATTTTCACAATGTTGATTCTTCCAATCCAAGAACATGGTATATCTCTCCACCTATTTGTATCATCTTTAATTTCTTTCATCAGTGTCTTATAATTTTCTGCATACAGGTCTTTTGTCTCCTTAAGTAGGTTTATTCCTAGATATTTTATTCTTTTTGTTGCAATGGTAAATGGGAGTGTTTTCTTAATTTCACTCTCAGATTTTTCATCATTAGTGTATAAGAATGCCAGAGATTTCTGTGCATTAATTTTGTATCCTGCTACTTTACCAAATTCATTGATTAGCTCTAGTAGTTTCCTGGTAGCCTCCTTAGGATTCTCTATGTATAGTATCATGTCATCTGCAAACAGTGACAGCTTTACTTCTTCTTTTCCTATTTGGATTCCTTTTATTTCTTTTTCTTCTCTGATTGCTGTGGCTAGAACTTCCAAAACTATGTTGAATAAGAGTGGTGAGAGTGGGCAACCTTGTCTTGTTCCTGATCTTAGTGGAAATGCTTTCAGTTTTTCACCATTGAGAACAATGCTGGCTGTAGAGCTGGGAGACTTCATCAGCAACACTCACTGAAGGAAATGTTGAAGGGTGTTCTTCCGGTGAAAGTGTAACTTCCAAACTAACAGAGAAAAAAACAGAACAAACAGAAAAATCAAACCCAGAAACGAAAACAATTTTGAGAAAAGGCATCAAAGAATAGGTTTTGGGCTGCACCCCACAGCCTGCAAGCCTTGTAGTTGTCCAGCCTCCAGATGGAAGAAAGCCCAGAGTAAGCGACAGAGACATCAACGGTGTATTGGGCGGGGGATCTTCACATCTGAAACAAAGGGTCGTTTGGAGCGACATCCCACCATGAACAGGAGGCAGGACATGACGGCAATCTTTGGGGAAGGAGACTACCATTTATAAGGGGAATTGACCTCAGGTTGGCTCATCAATTACTAGGGCAACCAGCCTCTGGGGCTGGGGACAAGCATGTAGGCAGTTACTAATTAAGCCCTATAATAAGAGGGTTGGATAGTCCTCTGAGTGAAGCAGGGGTTGGTTGAACAGGGGAGGTACAGAGAGCAAGAGAACAGCCATCTTGAATGGCCTGACCATACAATAGGTGAGATAATTAGACGATTAAAACTACACATGGGGCTTCCCTGGTGGCAAAGTGGTTGAGAGTCCGCCTGCCGATGCAGGGGACACGGGTTCGTGCCCCGGTCCGGGAGGATCCCACGTGCCGCGGAGCGGCTGGGCCCGTGAGCCATGGCCGCTGAGCCTGCGCGTCCGGAGCCTGCGCTCCGCAACGGGAGAGGCCACA
>NC_041228.1:67949934-67956727 GCF_002837175.3 Physeter macrocephalus
TTTTTTTGCGGTACGCGGGCCTCTCACTGTTGTGGCCTCTCCCGTTGCGGAGCACAGGCTCCGGACGCGCAGGCTCAGCGGCCATGGCTCACGGGCCTAGCCGCTCCGTGGCATGTGGGATCTTCCCGGACCGGGGCATGAACCCGTATCCCCTGCGTCGGCAGGCGGGCTCTCAACCACTGCGCCACCAGGGAAGCCCCATGTTGAGGTTTTGATTGGAATTATATTAAATGTGTAGATCAGTTTGGTGGGAAGTTGACATGTTTATGAATAATTCTTTTCTATCCAAGAACATGATTATGTCTCTCCATTTATTTAGGTCTTCTTTAGTGTCTTTCATTTAAATTTATATTTTCCACATAAAAGTTTTACATATTTTTTGAAGATTCATTAGATTAGTATTTTAATTTTGGAGGGATGTAAGTGGTATTTTTTGTTACTGTATTTTCTGTTTATTGTTGATGAAATGCTCTTGGCCTTTCTATTGATCTTATATCTAGAAATCTTGCTATATTCTTACTTTATTTGTAAATAAGGAATTGCTTTTAACATTGTACCATTGAGTATGATGTTTACTATGGGTCTGTTGTAGATACGCTTATTCTGGTTAAGAAAATTGTTGAATTTAATGAAATTTACTACACATGAACAACAACAAAAAAGTAACTGCTATAAAAATCAGGGGAATGTTCTCTGTTACAGGTGGTGGGGTGCTACTGAGGTCTCTTTTTTTAGTATATCTATTTAGATAATATTTAATCTGTAACGTGGTAAATTTTTTTTTTTTTAATTATTTTTATTTTTGGCTGCCTTGGGTCTTTGTTGCTGCTCGTGGGGTTTCTCTAGTTGCTGCGAGTGGGGGCTACTCTTCTGTACCATTGAGTATGATGTTTACTATGGGTCTGTTGTAGATACGCTTATTCTGGTTAAGAAAATTGTTGAATTTAATGAAATTTTAGTATATCTATTTAGATAATATTTAATCTGTAACGTGGTAAATTTTTTTTTTTAATTATTTTTATTTTTGGCTGCCTTGGGTCTTTGTTGCTGCTTGTGGGGTTTCTCTAGTTGCTGCGAGCGGGGGCTACTCTTCATTGTGGTTCGCGGGCTTCTCATTGGGTGGCTTCTCTTGTTGCAGAGCACGGGCTCTAGGAGTGCAGGCTTCAGTAGTTGTGGAACTCGGGCTCAGTAGTTGTGGCGCACGGGCTTAGTTGCTCTGCAGCATGTGGGATCTTCCCGGACCAGGGCTCGAACCCGTGTTTCCTGCACTGGCAGGCGGATTCTTAACCACTGCGCCACAAGGGAAGTCCGAGGTTTTGTTTCTTAACCTAGGTGTGGTTACACGGATTTTCCCTTTGTAATAATTCTTGAAGCTCTACGCTTGTTTTTGGTGTTTTATTTTGTAGCAAAAATGTTTTGAAAACCTGAGAACTGTCTCAGCCTCTCCTCTTCACATACTACATAAAAAAGATGAAATGGCCCCTCAAATTCCTGAAAGATCTCACAAGGTAGGTTTGAGGGTCAGAAAAGGTTTTGAAAAGCTCTCACCCATCCCCCATGAAAGATCTGATTTTCTATAAACTACAGCCCTTGCTTTGGTATTAAATTTCCATCTGCATTCCCTTCTCCATGCCACAGCCTAGAAGCCTGTGTAGCTCTCTCCTAATGAGGTATATCGTTCATTAGCAAGCCTATACTTTCTTTCACACAAAGTTCTAAAGGGAGGATGCCAGTGCTGCCTAGAACTACTTGTGGAGATAGTTTTGATCAGATCCTTTTTAAAACAAGACTTTTTCGTTTAATTTTTTTAAAAGGTTTGATCAAAATTATCTCAGTAATTTGCTAACAGGATCTTAAATGTTCTCACTGCAAAAAAATAATTAAAATTACAAAAAGCAAAATAAATAAATAATAGGCTTACAAAAATTTTGAAATAGGCTAAAAAGATACTTGAAACATTATAAAACTACCACATTCCCAGCTACCATACCTGAAGCTTCTTTGTACAAGTCCCAGTAATTATGGCATTCCAACATCGATCTTTAATCCAACTTTGGCTTCTGGTCTCCGTCACTCATGATCTTGAAAAACAAATCATACTTTCAGGCTGAACCAAAGTGAAAACTCAAAGTGAGAAACACTTGACATTCAGACTCAGCAAACTACTCTGATTTTTCTTTGAGAATAATTTTCTATTTCAGGGGGCATTTTGAGTTGCCCATTCATTGAGCATTTCTCTGTTTTAAATAAAGCTATTTTTGAAGTATTGTTTAAGCAATGAAGGGGGTATAGAATTCCTGCCATGATTTCAGTATAGTAATTAGGAATTATATTTATTTTAGCCCTCAGGCTTATTTTTCCTCTCTGTACAAATTTCCATTTCCTATCTTATGTTTTCCTCCTTTCTTCTCTAAGTTTCTTTCCTTACTTTAGTTTTAAGACATTAGATTTTCTGGAAAATGAAAACTGGACTCTAAATAATAGTCTGGAGGCATTTCAACAATTCTTTTTATGAGGTTACTGAAAGGCAGAGTTAACAGCAACGGAAGGGCCAGAACTTTTTCTGTTCTCGTCTAGATGACACTGGCTTGTTGTGACTTTACTTCTGGTCCAGAAATGCTGTAGAAATATTGCTTATGAGGAAACTAGCAATCCAAATGAAAAACTGTAGGAATCAAATATATACCTATATTGCATATTAAAACATATGCAAATATTACATCTAAGACTTCCTGATACGATGACAGGACAGTCATAAGTTAAGCATAAACTGGAGGTTGGGATGCTACCCAGAGAAAGACTTAGCTGAGATACTGAATGAAAACCATTTGTCAAGGCAAGAGGAGCAAAATACAGAGAAGATGGATGAACGGTCCCATAGGCAGCTAGGAAGGAAAGCAGAATCTCCTACGTGTGAGCTTTGGAGCTGGGACTGAGAAGTGAAGCTGTGGATTCCACAGCTTCTAGAGCACTTCCTCCTGGGCTCTATGAGGAGGGCCCCCACCAGTGGGCAGGGAGGCTCCAGTTGGATCCTGCATCTCGGTTGCTGGATAGGTGAGTGGGTCTGTGAGGGGGAGGGGGGTCTCTGTCCTTGTTCCCTGCTCTCCCATCCTCAATCTTTATTGTTTGTTGTTATCTGGGTAAAAGAAGGAGGAAAGAGGATAAACAGTCTGAAAGAAAGCTCTTTGCGCTTAGTCCCCAACACCCTTCAGGCAAAACTTTCTGCTACAATGATCCTTTATTTGGGTTTCCGAAATTCAAGCACAGCATGACTTGCAGCTTCTAAAAATAAAAAACAGGGAGGGGAGGGAGGGAGGAGCATACTTTCTGTAAAGGGCCAGAGAGCAAATATTTTAGGCCATATGGTCTTCGTCTTAACCACTCAACACTGACGTCTTAGCCCAAAAGCAGTCGTAGATAATACTTAAACAAATGAGCGCAACTGTGTTCCCATAAAACTTTATTTATGGATGTGAAATCTTCTTCTTTTACTTCTTCTTCCACTTATGTAAAAACCATTCCTAGCTTGGGGTCATACCAAAACAGGCAGCGGGCCAGATTTGGCAGTGGGCTGTACATAGTTTTGTAACCCTTGACTTAAAAGGTAAGATCTTTTTGCTTTAAAATTAAGAATTTTCTTTTTTAGAAAGCATAACCTTATTAATGGTCAAGAAAATGCACGTTAAAAGCACAATGAGATAACAATTTCTAGTCACATAAAATTAAGAATTATGAAGGTAAATTGACCCATATTACCGGTACTTTGGGGATTAAGTTTAGGTGTAGGTGTTATAATCATTGGGACAGTCTATATGTGTTTGATATTTATTTGCTTGTAACGTTTAAGAGAATTTGATGTGATAGAGAATCTAATGGGTTAGGGAGATTCCAATTAAAATGTATAATTGATTATAGACTTGTGATTTTTCCAACTTGTTAGAAGTTGGAAGAGGGTTTAACTACACATAAACAATAACAGAAAGCTTGGAACAACTCTAGTCTCTATAAGTTTTAATAGTTTACATTAAAATTTATAAGTTTAAAAAAATTTTATAAGTTTAGAGTATGTTGTTTTAGTATGTATAAAGGAGTTATCTGTTTAGGTAGTAAACTTGCCTGGTCAGGCATCTGAAGTAAAATTCATTGAACACATTTATAAATGCAATGTAAAATGTTTAAACAAATTGGATAAACTAAAGACTATTCAAGGATGTTTATCTTGTGCACCTTAATTAAACATTAATGAAAGAACAAAGGGGAATTCCCTGGCAGTCCAGTGGTTAGGACTTCGTGCTCTCACTGACGAGGGTGCAGGTTCAGTCCCTGGTTGGGGAACTAAGATCCTGCAAGCCTCGAGGTTAAAAAAAAAAAAAAAAAAAAAAAAAGAATAAGGAAGAACTCTTTGAACTGATATGAAGTGATCTCTAGGACACACAGTTAAAATGAAAAAAATAAAGCAAAAAAAATAATAAAAAAGAATAATTTTAAAAAAAGAGAACAAGAGGAGGTAAAATTGTTATTTTAGATTTACAAATGGAACAAGATTTCTATGATAAATGTAAAGAAAAGGACGTTTTTAGTAATGATGTAACATTACTAAGTTGATGTTTCTTAAAATGCAAGTAACTGAGACTAATCCTTTCTGCGCAAAAGCCTCTGGGACTTCAAAATTCATGATAATAAGAGGGACCCATGAGGAGCACAGTGACAGGAAGAGGACACGAGGTACAGACAGCAAGACTGACCAGTCCGTGTTGACAATCAAGGCGCTGCCCGCTTGGCTGCCAGTGATGTACCAGCTGGGGTTGTGCCCATGATGCTACATGGGTACTGTGTGTCTGCAAGATACGCTCTTGATCCAAATAGCCAAGCCAAGCCAAACCACCAGTAGCCAATCAAAAGTCGTGGGTCAGGAAGACGTCAATGTTGCTCTTAAACAATTTGAGGAAGGAGACCCACAAATGTATTTCAGATCTTCAGCATGATGCCACCAGGCAGCTGAGACACAGGATTCCCTGTAACTTGAGAAATACCCTCTGCATAGAAATGTAGAACAGAAAAGCAGTGTCCATCTAAACCTGCCATCAGCCTAATCCCAAATCTTTCCTGAGCATATTTGAAGAACAGAGATCAGTAAACTATAGTCTGGGGCAAATTCTGGCCTGCCACCTGTTTTTGTATAGCCTTCAAACTAAAAAATGGTTTTTATATTTTTTAAAAGTTAAAATCAAAACAAAAATAATATTTTGTGACACATGAAAATCATATGCAATTCAGATTTCAGCATCCATCATGAGGTTTAACTGGAACACAGCCATGCTCATTCATTGGCGTTTGGGCTGTTTCCTTGCGCATTGCTTTCACAATGGCAGAGTTGAGTAGCCGCAACAGAGACCGTGTGGCCTGCAAAACCTAAAACATTTACTCGATCCTTCACAAAATTTGCCAAACCCTGCTCTAAGTGGAACAACTTTATCATCTCCAGTGAGTTGACGTGCTGCGTGGACAATTCATGGCTACCACATACTTCTTATCCCAGGTGGCCTGAGGTGACTTACTGGCCAGTGGTTTGAGGTGGGGATCTATCTTTATTGTTTGTTGTTATCTGGGTAAAAGAAGGAGGAAAGAGGATAAACAGTCTGAAAGAAAGCTCTTTGCGCTTAGTCCCCAACACCCTTCAGGCAAAACTTTCTGCTACAATGATCCTTTATTTGGGTTTCCGAAATTCAAGCACAGCATGACTTGCAGCTTCTAAAAATAAAAAACAGGGAGGGGAGGGAGGGAGGAGCATACTTTCTGTAAAGGGCCAGAGAGCAAATATTTTAGGCCATATGGTCTTCGTCTTAACCACTCAACACTGACGTCTTAGCCCAAAAGCAGTCGTAGATAATACTTAAACAAATGAGCGCAACTGTGTTCCCATAAAACTTTATTTATGGATGTGAAATCTTCTTCTTTTACTTCTTCTTCCACTTATGTAAAAACCATTCCTAGCTTGGGGTCATACCAAAACAGGCAGCGGGCCAGATTTGGCAGTGGGCTGTACATAGTTTTGTAACCCTTGACTTAAAAGGTAAGATCTTTTTGCTTTAAAATTAAGAATTTTCTTTTTTAGAAAGCATAACCTTATTAATGGTCAAGAAAATGCACGTTAAAAGCACAATGAGATAACAATTTCTAGTCACATAAAATTAAGAATTATGAAGGTAAATTGACCCATATTACCGGTACTTTGGGGATTAAGTTTAGGTGTAGGTGTTATAATCATTGGGACAGTCTATATGTGTTTGATATTTATTTGCTTGTAACGTTTAAGAGAATTTGATGTGATAGAGAATCTAATGGGTTAGGGAGATTCCAATTAAAATGTATAATTGATTATAGACTTGTGATTTTTCCAACTTGTTAGAAGTTGGAAGAGGGTTTAACTACACATAAACAATAACAGAAAGCTTGGAACAACTCTAGTCTCTATAAGTTTTA
This sequence comes from Physeter macrocephalus, assembly GCF_002837175.3. Classification (NCBI taxonomy): domain Eukaryota; kingdom Metazoa; phylum Chordata; class Mammalia; order Artiodactyla; family Physeteridae; genus Physeter; species Physeter macrocephalus. The sequence goes on from NC_041228.1 coordinate 67,956,418, forward strand.
ATAGTTTACATTAAAATTTATAAGTTTAAAAAAATTTTATAAGTTTAGAGTATGTTGTTTTAGTATGTATAAAGGAGTTATCTGTTTAGGTAGTAAACTTGCCTGGTCAGGCATCTGAAGTAAAATTCATTGAACACATTTATAAATGCAATGTAAAATGTTTAAACAAATTGGATAAACTAAAGACTATTCAAGGATGTTTATCTTGTGCACCTTAATTAAACATTAATGAAAGAACAAAGGGGAATTCCCTGGCAGTCCAGTGGTTAGGACTTCGTGCTCTCACTGACGAGGGTGCAGGTTCAGTCCC
>NC_041228.1:67956774-67959684 GCF_002837175.3 Physeter macrocephalus
AGGGCCTGGGTTCAGTCCCTGGTCAGGGAACTAAGATCCTGTAAGCCCCGAGGTTATAAAAAAAAAAAAAAAAAAAAAAAAAGAATAAGGAAGAACTCTTTGAACTGATATGAAGTGATCTCCAGGACACACAGTTAAAATGAAAAAAATAAAGCAAAAAAAATAATAAAAAAGAATAATTTTAAAAAAAGAAAGAACAAGAGGAGGTAAAATTGTTATTTTAGATTTACAAATGGAACAACAAGATTTCTATGATAAATGTAAAGAAAAGGACGTTTTTAGTAATGATGTAACATTACTAAGTTGATGTTTCTTAAAATGCAAGTAACTGAGACTAATCCTTTCTGCGCAAAAGCCGCTGGGACTTCAAAATTCATGATAATAAGAGGGACCCATGAGGAGCACAGTGACAGGAAGAGGACACGAGGTACAGACAGCAAGACTGACCAGTCCGTGTTGACAATCAAGGCGCTGCCCGCTTGGCTGCCAGTGATGTACCAGCTGGGGTTGTGCCCATGATGCTACATGGGTACTGTGTGTCTGCAAGATACGCTCTTGATCCAAATAGCCAAGCCAAGCCAAACCACCAGTAGCCAATCAAAAGTCGTGGGTCAGGAAGACGTCAATGTTGCTCTTAAACAATTTGAGGAAGGAGACCCACAAATGTATTTCAGATCTTCAGCATGATGCCACCAGGCAGCTGAGACACAGGATTCCCTGTAACTTGAGAAATACCCTCTGCATAGAAATGTAGAACAGAAAAGCAGTGTCCATCTAAACCTGCCATCAGCCTAATCCCAAATCTTCCCTGAGCATATTTGAAGAACAGAGATCAGTAAACTATAGTCTGGGGCAAATTCTGGCCTGCCACCTGTTTTTGTATAGCCTTCAAACTAAAAAATGGTTTTTATATTTTTTAAAAGTTAAAATCAAAACAAAAATAATATTTTGTGACACATGAAAATCATATGCAATTCAGATTTCAGCATCCATCATGAGGTTTAACTGGAACACAGCCATGCTCATTCATTGGCGTTTGGGCTGTTTCCTTGCGCATTGCTTTCACAATGGCAGAGTTGAGTAGCCGCAACAGAGACCGTGTGGCCTGCAAAACCTAAAACATTTACTCGATCCTTCACAAAATTTGCCAAACCCTGCTCTAAGTGGAACAACTTTATCATCTCCAGTGAGTTGACGTGCTGCGTGGACAATTCATGGCTACCACATACTTCTTATCCCAGGTGGCCTGAGGTGACTTACTGGCCAGTGGTTTGAGGTGGGGATCTAGCCCCTGGGGCTGCAAACATGCAGGTGGTTCTGCCTGACACCAGGTACTCCTCATTCATGTTATTTAAGCAGAATTGGTTTCTCCTGCGATTTAGTTACTCTTGTGAGAGTTAGCAGATTACAGCTAATCTCTTTCCTTTTGCCCTCAAGAAATTTTAGTATCTCATTTAACTCAAAAAACACTTTAATCCTTACTCTTTGGATTTTGAATACCTCTTATTCAAGTCATCTTCAAAGAGGATAAGGGAGATGCTTGTTCTCCAAGGAGTACTAGTATTAGAGTGGCCCATCTTCCCTACTAGGAACCTCCAGATTATATGCCAGTCGAGCCTTGAGAGTCCAGATGCAAATATGAATTTACTGTAAAGCTAATAAAGTGTGAACTTTAAGACCCTCACAGAAACAGCCTATTTCTTTAACTTTTTAAATTTTGTATACAATTTTTAAGGGTTACTTTCCATGTACAGTTTCTAAAAAATATTGGCTATATTCCCTGTGTTGTACAATACGTCCTTGAGCCTGTCTTACACCCAATAGTTTGTACCTCCCGAAATTCAAGCACAGCATGACTTGCAGCTTCTAAAAATAAAAAACAGGGAGGGGAGGGAGGGAGGAGCATACTTTCTGTAAAGGGCCAGAGAGCAAATATTTTAGGCCATATGGTCTTCGTCTTAACCACTCAACACTGACGTCTTAGCCCAAAAGCAGTCGTAGATAATACTTAAACAAATGAGCGCAACTGTGTTCCCATAAAACTTTATTTATGGATGTGAAATCTTCTTCTTTTACTTCTTCTTCCACTTATGTAAAAACCATTCCTAGCTTGGGGTCATACCAAAACAGGCAGCGGGCCAGATTTGGCAGTGGGCTGTACATAGTTTTGTAACCCTTGACTTAAAAGGTAAGATCTTTTTGCTTTAAAATTAAGAATTTTCTTTTTTAGAAAGCATAACCTTATTAATGGTCAAGAAAATGCACGTTAAAAGCACAATGAGATAACAATTTCTAGTCACATAAAATTAAGAATTATGAAGGTAAATTGACCCATATTACCGGTACTTTGGGGATTAAGTTTAGGTGTAGGTGTTATAATCATTGGGACAGTCTATATGTGTTTGATATTTATTTGCTTGTAACGTTTAAGAGAATTTGATGTGATAGAGAATCTAATGGGTTAGGGAGATTCCAATTAAAATGTATAATTGATTATAGACTTGTGATTTTTCCAACTTGTTAGAAGTTGGAAGAGGGTTTAACTACACTCATAAACAATAACAGAAAGCTTGGAACAACTCTAGTCTCTATAAGTTTTAATAGTTTACATTAAAATTTATAAGTTTAAAAAAATTTTATAAGTTTAGAGTATGTTGTTTTAGTATGTATAAAGGAGTTATCTGTTTAGGTAGTAAACTTGCCTGGTCAGGCATCTGAAGTAAAATTCATTGAACACATTTATAAATGCAATGTAAAATGTTTAAACAAATTGGATAAACTAAAGACTATTCAAGGATGTTTATCTTGTGCACCTTAATTAAACATTAATGAAAGAACAAAGGGGAATTCCCTGGCAGTCCAGTGGTTAGGACTTCGTGCTCTCACTGACGAGGGTGCAGGTTCAGTCCC
>NC_041228.1:67961118-67996888 GCF_002837175.3 Physeter macrocephalus
CAATACGTCCTTGAGTCAGTCTTACACCCAATAGTTTGTACCTCCCACTCCCCCATATTGCCCCCGTAACTGGTAACCACTAGCTTTTCTCTATATCTGTGAGTCTGCATCTTTTTTGTTATATTCACTAGTTTCTTGTGTTTAGGTTCCACATATAAATGATATCAGTTTTTGTCTTTCTTTGCCTGACTTTTCACTTAGCAACATGCCCTCCAAGTCCATCCATGTTGCTGCAAATGGCAAAATTTCATTCTTACATAAACAATAACAGAAAGCTTGGAACAACTCTAGTCTCTATATTTATAAGTTTTAATAGTTTATATTAAAATTTATAAGTTTAAAAAAATTTTATAAGTTTAGAGTATGTTGTTTTAGTATGTATAAAGGAGTTATCTGTTTAGGTAGTAAACTTGCCTGGTCAGGCATCTGAAGTAAAATTCATTGAACACATTTATAAATGCAATGTAAAATGTTTAAACAAATTGGATAAACTAAAGACTATTCAAGGATGTTTATCTTGTGCACCTTAATTAAACATTAATGAAAGAACAAAGGGGAATTCCCTGGCAGTCCAGTGGTTAGGACTTCGTGCTCTCACTGACGAGGGTGCAGGTTCAGTCCCTGGTTGGGGAACTAAGATCCTGCAAGCCTCGAGGTTAAAAAAAAAAAAAAAAAAAAAAAAAAAAAAGAATAAGGAAGAACTCTTTGAACTGATATGAAGTGATCTCTAGGACACACAGTTAAAATGAAAAAAATAAAGCAAAAAAAATAATAAAAAAGAATAATTTTAAAAAAAGAGAACAAGAGGAGGTAAAATTGTTATTTTAGATTTACAAATGGAACAAGATTTCTATGATAAATGTAAAGAAAAGGACGTTTTTAGTAATGATGTAACATTACTAAGTTGATGTTTCTTAAAATGCAAGTAACTGAGACTAATCCTTTCTGCGCAAAAGCCGCTGGGACTTCAAAATTCATGATAATAAGAGGGACCCATGAGGAGCACAGTGACAGGAAGAGGACACGAGGTACAGACAGCAAGACTGACCAGTCCGTGTTGACAATCAAGGCGCTGCCCGCTTGGCTGCCAGTGATGTACCAGCTGGGGTTGTGCCCATGATGCTACATGGGTACTGTGTGTCTGCAAGATACGCTCTTGATCCAAATAGCCAAGCCAAGCCAAACCACCAGTAGCCAATCAAAAGTCGTGGGTCAGGAAGACGTCAATGTTGCTCTTAAACAATTTGAGGAAGGAGACCCACAAATGTATTTCAGATCTTCAGCATGATGCCACCAGGCAGCTGAGACACAGGATTCCCTGTAACTTGAGAAATACCCTCTGCATAGAAATGTAGAACAGAAAAGCAGTGTCCATCTAAACCTGCCATCAGCCTAATCCCAAATCTTTCCTGAGCATATTTGAAGAACAGAGATCAGTAAACTATAGTCTGGGGCAAATTCTGGCCTGCCACCTGTTTTTGTATAGCCTTCAAACTAAAAAATGGTTTTTATATTTTTTAAAAGTTAAAATCAAAACAAAAATAATATTTTGTGACACATGAAAATCATATGCAATTCAGATTTCAGCATCCATCATGAGGTTTAACTGGAACACAGCCATGCTCATTCATTGGCGTTTGGGCTGTTTCCTTGCGCATTGCTTTCACAATGGCAGAGTTGAGTAGCCGCAACAGAGACCGTGTGGCCTGCAAAACCTAAAACATTTACTCGATCCTTCACAAAATTTGCCAAACCCTGCTCTAAGTGGAACAACTTTATCATCTCCAGTGAGTTGACGTGCTGCGTGGACAATTCATGGCTACCACATACTTCTTATCCCAGGTGGCCTGAGGTGACTTACTGGCCAGTGGTTTGAGGTGGGGATCTAGCCCCTGGGGCTGCAAACATGCAGGTGGTTCTGCCTGACACCAGGTACTCCTCATTCATGTTATTTAAGCAGAATTGGTTTCTCCTGCGATTTAGTTACTCTTGTGAGAGTTAGCAGATTACAGCTAATCTCTTTCCTTTTGCCCTCAAGAAATTTTAGTATCTCATTTAACTCAAAAAACACTTTAATCCTTACTCTTTGGATTTTGAATACCTCTTATTCAAGTCATCTTCAAAGAGGATAAGGGAGATGCTTGTTCTCCAAGGAGTACTAGTATTAGAGTGGCCCATCTTCCCTACTAGGAACCTCCAGATTATATGCCAGTCGAGCCTTGAGAGTCCAGATGCAAATATGAATTTACTGTAAAGCTAATAAAGTGTGAACTTTAAGACCCTCACAGAAACAGCCTATTTCTTTAACTTTTTAAATTTTGTATACAATTTTTAAGGGTTACTTTCCATGTACAGTTTCTAAAAAATATTGGCTATATTCCCTGTGTTGTACAATACGTCCTTGAGCCTGTCTTACACCCAATAGTTTGTACCTCCCACTCCCCCATATTGCCCCCGTAACTGGTAACCACTAGCTTTTCTCTATATCTGTGAGTCTGCATCTTTTTCGTTATATTATCCATTTATCTGTTCATGGACACTTAGGTTGCTTCCATATCTTGGCAATTGTAAATAATGCTGCTATGAACATTGGGGTGCATGCATCTTTTTGAAGTAGTGTTTTTGGGTTTTTTTCAGATATATACCCAGCAGTGGAATTTCTGGGTCATATGGCAGTTCTATTTTTAGTTTTTTGAGACACCTCCATGCTGTTTTCCACAGTGAAGGACAGCCTGTTTCAGATGTGTTCCGTGCTCATCTGTATTGGAAAAGTAAGATATTTAACTGTAATCTTTTCAGACCAGTGCTTCATTCCACTTAAACTTTACTTCTGTCACTCATACCCCCTTGTCTTTGGAAAGGCCATGGTATTTGAGGGATCCATGGGAAGGGAGGTGGAATTTGGGATATTTTTAGTTTGGTGTAAGTGGGATTATATTTATATGACTTGAAGTCACTTGATCTGCAGTTACTATTAGCTGTCTTCTTCCACCCACTATGCCAACACAATGACTTTGTGTCAGGGGAAGCAAAGTGATACAAACTCATCCTATAGCGCTCAGGACTGGAAGTAGTGTTCAAGAGGTTTGAGATGTATGAAGCCAGAATCTGCTCTGTAGAACAGTCTTCATATCATCAGACATGTATAATTGTAAGCATAAGATTTATTCCTTATCACCATCTAGTCAAGACAGACATACGCTGCTGTCAGAAATGTGCTTGACGGTAAAGCACATACAATTATAAATGCACTATGTATATTTTTATGGAAATCATGTGAAGTAAAATTTCTGTTTTCAGAATCTGTGTTTTTAGAGCATAAATCTGTAGCACTTCTACCAGCAGCCAGTATATCTGTATGAGGTCACGTGTCTTACACCTCCCAATGTATCATATCAAATCCTGATGTGAACCTAGCACATCTTGGCCTGATGAAGGCTCACAGTTCCAGGCAGAACGCTTTGCAAAACTACCACTGACTCAATTAAGTGGCCTGAAGAAACCAGTGTTTCATGGCAAAACTATATGAATTCATCAATACATCAATAGTCGCCACATAAGAATGATGTGACTACACAATGATCTCGCTCAATATAAAATAACAGCAATTTTTAAATGCACTTGAATTGCTTTTGTGACTGTTGATTTTGTATTTTTTAAGAGAATACCTCAAAATTGTATGAGCTTCAGGTCCCACAAGACCTGGCTCTGCCCTGGCCAGGCCCACCCATCTGATTCCCAGAGAGTGCCCTGGTTTGTCCAGTCTGTTGTCTAAATAATAAATAATATACATTTATGAAGAAAGAGGGGAGTAGGGGAGACACTTTAAGTATGATTCTTACTCTCTACATGTCTGCTCCTCTTTCGGTCTCTTCAGATGCCATTCTTACATTTGATTTCCCGTGAGGAGGTCTAACTCACCTTCTCTTGCTAGGCCGTAGTATAGGTCGTTGAGGAGCCTATGGAGTGGCCACACTTCTGCTCCAAACAGTGGCCATTCTTATGGAAAGAATAACCTTGATCCTCACCAGCATCTCATTTGATCTCTCCAGTACATGAATATGAAAGAAAGAAACTCCACTGGCAGCGTTAAGTGTCCTGCTGAGGTTAGAGATCCTGCAGCAGAACCAGTCTATACATTCCCTGCATTTCTCCAGCAGCCCTGGCTCTCTGGGTGTAGGGATGGAGAAGATAAATTGGAGCATTGTTCTAGGGTTGGGGTTTGGTGGTGAGGATGCAATGGCATGAATGTTTTTTAAAATAAATATTTATTTATTTATTTTTGGCTGCATTGGGTCTTCGTTGTTGCGCGGGCTTTCTCTAGCTGTGGAGAGCGGAGACTACTCTTCGTTGCAGTGCATGGACTTCTTATTGCAGTGGCTTCTCTTGTTACAGAGCGTGGGCTCTAGGTGCGCAGGCTTCAGTAGTTGTGGCTCGCGGACTCTAGAGCGCAGGCTCAGTAGTTGTGGCACACGGGCTTAGTTGCTCTGTGGCATGTGGGATCTTCCCGGACCAGGGCTCGAACCCGTGTCCCCTGCATCGGCAGGCGGATTCTTAACCACTGCGCCACCAGGGGAGCCCAATGGCATGAATTTACATAGTGAGGTTATTATAAATGCTGTCAACCACAATGTACAGTTTGTTAAAGAAAGAGTGAAGGCTAAGAGGAACTGGAAAACTGGACAAAGCAGAAGAATCTAGGGACTAGATATCTAAATGAGATTAAAACTCAGGAAGGTGTCACTTTGTTATACAGCAGAAACTAACACACCATTGTAAGGCAATTATACTCCAATAAAGATGTTAAAAAAAAAAACTCAGGAAGGTGAAAGCATGGCTAGGAATTTGTGGTCCACGTGTGGTTAAGATTTCGGAGGTGTCGTAAGATGTCCTTAAAGCGCGTGTCTGAAGTGGAGTGGAGGTTCGGGTCATTGGGGTCAAGATGGTGGAGGCTCAGGTGTCAGTTATGGATGTTGATAACTTCTAGGGTGTTTTCTGCAGGTAGGGTGCCGACTGCCCACCATGAGCAGGTGCCCCATCCCAGTACATAAGGGACAGTGACTACAAGGTCAGCACAAGGCAGCAACGGGTCAGGACAGATGGTGGTACATCCAAAAAGCATTATCTTTGGAGGAAGATGCTCCTCTTCTACAGGAAAACTAAAGAGTAGTAGCATTGAAGCAATAGTGGGCACCAGGGAAAAAGTCTAAGCAGGGAAAAGTAGAAGGTTGGCTATTATCTCACGTGAGATTTGAGCTATTTATCCAGACGTGAGGATTTACTTCTGCCCTAGAAGGCTTTTCAAAAGCCATTTGGGTGTCTGGCAAAGAAATGAAAATCATGAACCAGCTGTAACCATTTACAAGTGAAATTCTGAAAATTTAATTTGATCCTGGCAACAGCAAAGGAATGGTCCACTTGTCATGGTGACTCTTGCTATGCCGGTGTTTGCAGGAGGCCTTCTCCAGCGTGGCAGTGAGGAACCTGGTGTTCTCTGAAAACTCTGGCACAGTGGAGACGGCAATCAGAGACAGATCTCATCTCCCTGAGAGTCCAGGTGCCTGAGACAAGCCTGCTGTACAAATCAAGCCGTGTTTTCAGAGTACATTCCCAGGTAACTGATCAATACATTCTAATGATTTGTTCATTCTTTTCTCCCTGGGAAAAAACTAATAGCAACTTGGCAAATAACCACCACTGAATTTGCTGTCCTAAAGGTCTTTTTCAGAGCAGTTCATCCTTTGAAAAGCAAAAAAACTGTTTTGTATAGGACTTTGCTTCCATGTCTCTGAGTTGCTCTGTTTCTAGGATGTCGTGCTAGCCGCGCACCTCGTGTGTAGTGCAGGGTGCTTGCTCCCTTTGATCTATCATGTCAGCAGCAAGGGAGGCCCTTGGCCCAACAGAGGTCTGACTCAAAGGACAGACTTCAAAGTGAGTGTCATTCTTAGAAATAAGCACACCACCAGGTTGGTGTGGGGATTTTTAATCACATGCTGCCAACAGAAACTTCGTCATTTTTGTTTTTCTATGTCCCATTATCCTTCCAGTCTTCCCCCCTTTGAAGTGCTTACACACCGTCTCCATACCTGGGTTTTGAGGGAGATTCTGCAGTAGTTTACAGCATACTTAACAACAGAACGAGATCCTCCAAAAAAAAAAAAAAAAAAAAAAAAGAAAGAAAAAGACACGGCATGATCTCAGATCTTCTCTCTAATTGTCTCCCACCTGCTCTCCATTATCCAATATATTTGTTTGGGGGTTGTGCTGATTTAGATTTCTGTCTCTAACTTTAATTCAAATACCGTGACTCATCTGACCAAATGTTACATACTAAATGATTTAGAGATCACCCTGTGATTTTCAATTCATTTCTCAGTAAATGCTTTTTGACAGTGAGTCAAATAATGCTTATAAAATTCCTTTAAAGGACAGTGGCGTTACCCTTTGTTGTTTGCAATGATTATTCCGATCATTGTTTAATTAGGATGGGCATACTTCCACTTTATGGATCATTTTACATCTGAAAAAGACCCACAGAATTACATTGGCAATTTTAATCACTAAAATACATTGACATCATACTTAATGTATAAAATGAACTGAATTCAGCCTTTTTAAATTAGAAAATTCACTTCATGCAGGAATAGTTGGAAACAGACACATATCCCTTCTAATGGATATTAATGGGTATAACCATTTTACTGACATGATGGTTATAAGAACATTCTGTGCATTTGATGCAGCTTCATGATGCTCTTCCTGTGATCTTGAGAACTCACTCATGTAAGAGAAGAATTCAGTTTTGTAAAAGGATGTATCCTTGCACAAGTAGAAAGCCTGAGTTAAATAAACTAATACCTTAGATGCAGCCCTATATCTCCAAAACATTAAAACAAACAAAAAAACAGGAATAGCTTTAGTAGCCACTGCTCAGCTTGTATCCCAATCAAAGCACAGGCTGCCAAAAAAAAAAAAAAAAAAAGTTTTAGGAAAGAAGTAGGCAAAGAATAGAGGGAAAAATCTGAGTTTGACCACTATAAACTTCAGCAAGCTTTACTCCTAGAGCCCAGACGAATTGCATGGTTCTTTCTGTTTTCTTTACATACATTTCTTCTGGGGCAGTTATGTCATTCCTTCAACATTCTAAGTACTGGGAATACAGCTGTGAACAATTTACGCAAAGTCCTAGGACCCCTAACTTACATTCAGTAGAAGTAATTTGAGCCAATAAGCAGCACTATACAATGCTCTCGCATACTGAGAGAATTAGAGAGGTAGCTTACCAGTGGGCTCCCAACAATGCAAAATATGGAAGAGCCTTCCAGCCCAAGATGACTGTTTCAGTCCTGGGAGGGTAAGGGAATAAATCATTCAAATTGTGCCTCAGAAAATGCAGTGGGAATCAGTTAAAATTAGCGCCGAGTGCAGCCTTGAAGGACACAGGGTAAGCATGAAGAACTGCGGTTTTAGAGGGAAAGTGTGGAAACAGAAGTTGCAACGCAGTGGCCTTACTAGGGGAGAGGAGGGAGATTTTAAGGCTGTGAGTCTCAGATCATTTGGTACCAGCTCACTCATCCCTGAGGATGATGGACGCGTTCCCCACTTCCCACAACTGCATAAAGTCTAGTTAGCATAATGAATCCCTTATTCCATATCACTTGAACCTTAACAATAAGCTAGGTTATGCTGTAGAGACAAGTTATGCCTAAACCCTAACAACAAGTTTTATTTCTTATTCGTGGTCCATTCCCAGCTCTGTTGTATATCTTCTTCACTCTGAGACCCAGGCTGAAGGAGGAGCCTCTGTTTAGGACACTGCTGGTCATCATGACAGATGAGGAAAGACAGGGAAACCCACGCTGCTCTTCAGGCTCGGACTGGCCGAGACTCTTACCACTTCCCCTCACTTCCTTGGCCAAAGCAATTTTAAGAGAAATGCCTGAATTCAACAGGAACATGGGTGAACATAATACAATGTGTGTGTGGTTTTACCAGACACAAAATACCTGTCGTTTTTCCACACCAGTTCTGCAGTTCCCCACCACCACCTGGTGTCCAACAATCCAATTCAGTTCTGACATGAACTCTCAGAGCTAGCACAGGGCCCACAGGGTGAGGGCTCAGTGCTGCAATACTGCCCCGACTTCAGACATCAGCTGCAAATGGGGTGCCCTCCAGCTGCCCACGCTTCTGTCCAGCCACTTACAAATCCAGGGGTTCCCACGACCCCCTCCTCAGGTTTGACAATTTGCTAAAATGACTCCCAGAACTCAGGAAAGTACTTTACTTACGATTACCAGTTCATTATAAAGGATGCAACTCCGGAGCAGCCAAATGTATAGGACAAGGTACGGGGGCTGCTGCTGGGACGGCGCCCTCCCAGCACTCCAGTGTGGTCACCAGCTTGGAAGCGCCCAAGCCCCGTCATGTAGGGGTTCTGATGGAGGTTTCTTTACATAAGTGTAATTGATTAAGTCATTGGCCACTGGTGATTGACCTCAATCTCCATCTCTTCTCCCCTCCCCAAAGATCAGGGGGCGGGGCTGTAAGTTCTAACCTCTAATCATGTGGTTGGTTTTTCTGGCTTCCAGCCCCCATCCTGAATCTATTTACCACCAACACTGCCGCCCCCCATGGGTCATCGCATCACATCAGCATACAAAAGACAGGATAGTTCAAAAGTTTAGGAGTTCTATGCCAGGAACACGGACAAAGACTACATATTTATTTTTTATCATACCACACTATGTCACAATAATAGATAGGTACACACCACACACATAACCTTCAAGAATCCATCACAGTTTGCAGAAAGTCAAGGACTCAGATTTGCAGGTTACCCTTGCCTATCTCTTTCCATCACAAATGACAATATTGTTTACTCAGCAATATTTTAGGAACCTGAATTGGACACAAGAACTGGGATTAAGACCAAGTTATTATTTTGTTTTTTATTTTTAGTAGTTCTCCCTTGAGACTAAAATGCTACATTTTACTTCAGTTGTAAGATGATAAAATATTTATTGGAAGAATGAATGAGTTGAGGGGCTTCCGTGGTGGCACAGTGGTTAAGAATCTGCCTGCCAATGCAGGGGACACGGGTTCGAGCCCTGATCTGGAAAGATCCCACATGCCATGGAGCAACTAAGCCCGTGCGCCACAACTACTGAGCCTGTGCTCTAGAGCCCGCGAGCCACAACTACTGAGCCTGTATGCCACAACTACTGAAGCCCGCGCGCCTAGAGGCAGTGCTCCACAAGAGAGGCCACCACAACGAGAAGCCTGCGCACCGCAACGAAGAGTAGCCCCTGCTCACCACAACTAGAGAAAGCCTGCGTGCAGCAACGAAGACCCAACACAGCCAAAAATAAAAATAAATTTATTTTTTAAAAAAATAAATGAGTTGAATATTGGATCACTTCTGAATCTTGAGACCCAAGAGAAAAATGATTGTTTTTTTACATGCTAATGTTTCAAAAATAGACAAACTTTAAAGTAGCTGTGAGGGATTGATATTGCAAATACCTGAGAAACAAATTAAAGGATTGTTACAGGTTACTTCCTGTAAGCTCATAAAACTACTTGTAGTTTTTATTTATGTTCTAATCAATATCCCTTATATAATGATGTTACCAGAAGGTTTCTCCTTGTGTTTCAAACCAACAGAAAATTAGCTTAAGAACTTGTAAGATCATTAACTCTTTACCTGTGAAATTGTTTATCTACTTTTCTCCTACTAGGCTATAAACTTATTGAGTGCTGTGGACTGTATCTTGTTCCTTTCTGTATGCCCAGCAATTATAGCCCCTGGCAAATAGTAAATACTCAACAAATACTTATTATATTACCATATCTTACCTATTTAAAATATTTGTCACATTTTAATATCTCTACAGTTGGGATGCATCTTATAGTTGGTAATGGCTTAAGTCACTGTCGGCCAGGTTTGAAAATCTTCAACTGATACCTCTTGGTAAAATCAAGGGAGCATTAAATTTACAGCATGTTAGATTTGATGAAGAATTATTAAAAGGTTATCTTTCTAGAGTTGTTTATTATGATACTGATTCAGACATATTGTATAAAGGAATGTCATATGACATTAACTATCCTTTTACAATTTTACATCCTCGTAAATTATATAGTTTAACTCAAAATCTGTATCATCATTTTCTTTTTTTTTTGCTGCTTATTCATTCAAATAAAAATATATAACTCGGGACTTCCCTGGCGGTCCAGTGGTTAAGACCCCATGCTTCCAACGCAGGGGCTGTGGGTTCGCTCCCTGGTTGGGGAACTAAGATCCCACATGCCGCACAGCATGGCCAAAAAATGTATATATATACACACATATATATATATACCAAATATATATAAAGCAAAATATATTATATATATATATATCTACAAATGGAGTACATCATTTTAACCAAGTTGATTACTTTTATCCTACCACGTAATTAAGTGAGAAATGGGCCCTTTAGAGATTGTGTTGTCCTTTTATTCATTCTTTTATAATTTACTCATAAGTATTAATATGTTTCACATTAATTTGTGTTTTCTATTAACCCAGTTATTATATGTTGAGTATACATAGTGAGTAACACATTCTGCTAAACGCCATGGTCATGGGGGCGGGGAGAAGGGGCAGTTATATTTCTATCCCCATGCCACCTGAGGCCCTTAAGCCACAGGCAAAGCCCCCATTAGCAGTTCACACTTGTCTAAGTGAAGCAAGGTCACAACATTGTGACAAATCCACAAATCTCTTCTATTCTCTTTGTGAATTTCAATGTACTTATATGCATGTGCTGCCTTGTTTCTCTAATTCTCCACTTGTAAGCTTGGTTGTTTTAATAGCTAGGGGGAAACGATTTCATTATAAACTGCATAAGCACATTTGTTTAATTTGAAAGGATTTGGAAGAAAGGAAACTAGGGCATTTTTTTAAACAGTGTGTTTGTATGGTGTGAACGAATTATACAGATGAATGAAAGAAAAAAAAGTCTGCTTTTTAAAGTAACAATCTGCTTATTATAGCAGATGATGAGAAATGCCAACTGAAATTCTTCACTGGACCATTTCATCAGCTCCAGTCATGACAGGCGTTCACATAATCCCAGTGATCTGTGAGGTACATCAAGGCAACTCCTTATATTATGCATAAAAAGAATATTAAATGTACCCACTCTTCTCCAATTTTTTAAATAAAAGATAAGTTTGTTTCATGTTAAGTTGCATGTCAAATATGGGTATATAGGTTATATTCAGGTAAGAGCCAAGTGGTCTTTGCAAATAGTTGATACAATCTGAGGCATTTATCCCAGAGAAATGAAAACATATCTTTACACAAAAGCCTGTACACCAATGTTCACAGCAGCTGTATTCATAATAGCCTGAGACTGTTGGGGCAAAAAAACCAAGGTCCTTCAACAGTTGAATGATTAAACAAATTCTGATACATCCATGGCATGGAATGCTACACAGCAATAAAAAGGAACTAACTATTGATACATGTAACTATCTGGATGTATTTTAAGGGAATTATGCTGAGTGAAAATAAAAAATCTCATAAGGTTATATACTGTATTGTTCCACTTACATAACATTCTTGAAATAACAGAATTATAGAAGTGGAGAACATATTAGTGGTTTCCAAGGGTTAGGGATGGGGGGATGGGGAGTGGCTATAAAGGGACAGCATGACAGAGCTCTGTGGTGATGGAACAGTTCTGCATCCTAATTGTGGACGTGTTTACACAGATCTACACATGTGATAAAGTTGCATAGAACTACATACAGACACACACACACAGATACACACTGATCCTCTGAAAAATTGGTGAAATATGAATTATCCTGGTTGTGATACTGTACTATAGTAATCCAAGATGCTGCCATTGGGGGAAACTAGGTGAAGGGTACATATGACCTCCCTGTTCATTTATTTGCTACTTCTTGTGAATCTATAATTATTTCAAAACTAAAAGTTTTTTTAAATTATCCTACACAGACAAGTGGGACTATATCAAACCAAAAAGCTTCTGCACAGCAAAAGAAACAACAGAGTGAAAGGCAACCTACAGAATGGGAGAAAATATCTGCAAAATATCAGATATATCCAATAAAGGCTTAATATTCAAAATACGTAAGGAACTCCTACAATTCAATAGCAAAAAAAAAAAATTAAAAACTGAAATAAAGATAACTCAATTGAAAAATGAATAAGGAACCGAAGAGGCATTTCTCCAAAGAAGATACACAAACGACCAGCAGGAGTATGAAAAGGTGCTCCACGCCACTAATCATCAGGCAAATGCAATCAAAACCACAATGAGATGCCACCTCACACCTGTCAGAATGGCTATTATCAAAAAGACAAGAAAGAACAAGTGTTGGTGAGGATGTGGAGAAAAGAGAACCCTTGTGCACTGTTGGTGGGAATGTAAGTTGATGCAGCCACTATGGAGAACAGTATGGAGGTTTCTCCAAAAAGTAAAAATAGACCTACCATGTGATCCAGCTTCCCACTTCTGGGTATTTATCTGAAAGAATTGAAATCAGGATATGAAAGAGATATTTGCACTTCCATATTCATTGCAGCACTATTCACAATAGTCAAGAGGTGGAAACAACCTAAATGGTCACTGATGGAGAAATGGATAAAGAAAATGTGATACATATGTAGAATGGAATATTATTCAGCCATATAAAAGGAAATCCTGCCATTTGGAACAACATGGATGTACCTGGAGAAGATTATGCTAAGTGAAATAAGCCACTCACAGAAGCATAAATACTGCATGATTCCACTTATGTATGAGGTATTTAAAATAGTCAAATTCATAGGAACAAAGTTGCATGGTGGTTGCCAGAGGCTAGTGGGGGGGAAGGGGAGATGGTAGTGGTCGTTTCCTGTTCGATGGCTCCAGAGCTTCAGTCATGCCAGCTAGAAAAGTTGTAGAGATCTACTGTATAATATTATGCTTACAGTTAACAGTAAGTTTCTTAAGAGGGTAGATACTTTGTTATGTTTTTTTACCAGAGTAAGAAAACATTATTCTACAGTTACCCTGTGATGAAGGTTTATTGTCTCCCTGAGAACCTCTGAAGTGCATTTTTGGTTTCCTGTCCTTCTACCACCTGTGAAATACTTCTCTTGACCTGACCTACCTGTCCCCAACCAATAACTGTGCACGAATTGTGGCAGATAAAACACATTATGACCTTGTGTCATCAAGTAACCCAAAGACTGAAGTAAAACAGCATTAATAGAAAGCACGAGCTTGTGTGGGAGGATAGGGTGAGGCCAGAATAATAGAGGGAGAAGGAAATTTGTGAAAGTGACAGATAAAAAGAGGAGAGAAACCGTTTCAAGTTGTACATTCCTGATTCTCCCTGAAATTTCCATTCTTCTAGGGTTCTCTTTCCTTTGATATCCAAATACAATGACTCAGGCCCACGTATAATTCCCTGCAGAGCGTTTCTGAGAGTTCCCAGGGAGGTATGCCTGCCTCATGACCCCCTCCCATCTAAACTAACTTACTCCTAATTATTTTTGGCTATTGTCACCACCTTCCCATGATGCAAAATTGTATAAGCCAGTTCTCTGGTTCTATTTTAAGACTGTCATAAAGGAATTATGGCTCAGAAAAGGACATTTTAATTTGATCAAATCTGTGGAGTTTATCCCGAATCCATTGGATTCACCATGTCACAGGAATTCTTTACTATTTACTACCATCAATCTCTCCTCAGCAAAAATATGTCATTGGACCCCAGTCTACTTCTGGTCTGTGTGCAGAGTCTGTTCCAGAACAGAGAAAGGAAGGGAAGCTTTGATTTTTTTTTTTTTTCATGGATTTCTGTGCTCCCATAAGGTGTTATTTGCCCAAACCAACATAAATTCTAAATAATCTTCCATGGGTTATTCTCTGTTTTACAGAGAAGTGACCAACCTCTCTGTTGCATGCTAACACCATTAAAATTGAAATTAAATTTTTTAAATATTTTCTTAAAACTTTTGTTCTAGATTATGGTTTCCAACAGTAAATTAGGGTCTATGGTCTTTCAAAACCTTACCTATAAATTTCCAATTCAGATGCCAATGCTAAGTCGCCTCTAAAAGGGAGAGCCAGCAAACTGGGCCGCAGCACCCACTCCCCGTCCTCCAGGCACCTCCATACATGGACACACAGCCCATCGGGAATGTTGGGCAGCCCCTGTCCTTAATCTCTGATAACCTCAAGACTTCAGGCAAATGAAGAGCATTTACTCTGGTAGAAAGTTTGGTAATTCCTTTCGGAAATGATTCTATGAGTAAGATTGCCTGGGCTTCAGAATCTTTCAAAGTCTCTTTTCACTTCTTTCTCTCCTTCTCTTCCTTCCTCTTGCTTCTTTCCTCTTTTCTTCCTTTTGTTCCTCAGAAAACCATCTGCATTTTTAGATAAATAAAGCAATGTGTTTCTGATTATTATCTGTAGGCACAAGTATTATTGCTCTAAAATTTTTAAAGCCTTGTTGAATAAATTTTTTGTTTTTCACAAAATTTTCTTAACATTATGCTCCATGTTGCCTCCACTCTGTCATTTTCCTTTGCCTTTTCAAAATTATATTAGTCTCAGTATTACTGGCTACATCTTAAATATCATGGAATTAAATATTTTTATTTGTCATATAGAACATTTTTAATATTAAAAACTCATTATGGGTATGATTTTAATCAAGTACCATCTCACAGATATTCTCCCTTTCTTTATTCTTTGGTTGTTATCTTTGTAATAATAAAAACAATATGCCCTAATCTAGAATAAAGATCTGGTAACTTTGTTGTTAAACATTTCCCTGAGTACTGTAGAGAATATATAATAAGGAACAGTCTGAACCTTTAAAATTCTGTTTATTTTCCTTCCTTTTAAAACATAACCTAAGAGTGGAACAACCATGTATTATTAATTTGCAAAGTAATATATGGTCATTCAATAAATATTGTTAATTACATTAATTACTAACGGAGAACTCAATTTTTAAAGACTATGTAAGACTCCATAATTTTTTACTTGTTAAAAGTATAGAAAGGTAAAGTTTTATAATATCTTTTTCAGCACCTAGTGTGAGCCAGGAATGTGCTTAGAATGAATCAGGTATAGTTCCTGTAGAACTTGGCCACCAGCATCACCCAGGAACTTGTTAAAAATGTAAATCCTCCAACCCCTCCCCAGATCTACTGAATCAGGAACTCTGGGAGTGAGATTCACAAGTTCTTCAAGGTGATTCTGATTAACAATAAAGTTTGAGAACCCCTGGTCCACAAGAAACAAAAACAGTTTCTACATAGTGTTGAAAGTGCCGTATTAAATGTGTCTACAAAGCACTCTGGAAAAAGGAAGAAACAGCATTTAACTGCCTGGGAAAATTCAGGAAGAGAGACCCAACCTTGGGGGTGAGTAGGAGATTATTGTTTAATTCAATAAATCTTTATTGAACACATACTATCCTCGTCACTCTGCCAGACTGAGAAAGTTTAACAAACAGTAGTTCAGTAAGAGTCATTGAGCAATAGCTCAGAGGCAGATTTACGAGGAAGCTAACCAAGCTGAAGCTTCAGGCTTCCACAATTGTCTGGGACCCTTCCAATGCCCTGTCTCTGTTTTCTTAATTATACAAAATTATGAGAATGTATAATTGTGTGCTCTTTTTCTTACATCAGACCCCCAAATTGTATAAGCCTCAGGTCCCCCACAAAACCTGGATCTGTCTCACACTTGCTACATTTGGGGGTAGAAGAGAAATAGTGAGGAAGCAAGTAGGACATTCCAGCAAAGGAAACATTAAATGCCAGGGGATGGAGGCAAAGAGTGAAAAGTCTGTCAGCGACTGGGGGAAGGTGATGCTGAACAGGTGCATTACCAGGGGCCTGGGATGCACTGCCAAGGGACTTGGACTTGATTTTCTGTGCCATAGATAACATTAGAGATCTTTCAGTAGGTGTCTGCATTTAACAAAGGTAACTGTAGAAGGAAACAGATTGATGAAGGGAGAGACTAGACCAGGGACATCAGTCAGCAGCATAATGAAATCAACCAGGAGGGAAATGTTGAAGGTACAGGTTCAGGCAATGGAAGTGAATTTGAGGGCCATTTCAAAAAGATAATCCAGCGGGGGACTGATTGGAAGGTAGACCAGGAAGAGGCATTAAAGGTGACTTTTAGATTTATAGTTTGAGTGGTTTGGGTGCCTTATAATGTGGACAATAAACCTCTCAAGTCAAAGAAAAGTATGAGGGGAGCAGTGGGTTTCACGGGGAAAAGAATGTGCTCCGTTTTCAGTAAGCAGAGCTTTTCTACATTATGCTTCTATTATTATGAAATACATATATATAATTCTAATCAACTGCTTTCTGAAAAGAAAGAAAAATCATTTAGACAAGGCCCATTGTTTTATAGTTTTACAATATCACTTCTAAAAAGTATATTCTATTGTCATAACTAGTTCTTTCAAAAAAAAACATGGGATTTAAGTACATAAGCAAAAGTCTATCTTGCTGATAAAATATGAATCAAGCAGCCTTTAAAATAATTTAGCATCACCTTTGAGGGCTAGAAAAAATGGTTCTAAAATATCTGCAAATAGGATGAAAAGGTCCATTTATATTATTAAGTGGAAGGTAGCAGAATAGGTAAAGGGGAGAAGTAGCAATAAGCTCTGCTTGGATCCGGGGGAGGTTGGGGGGTCAATGGAAGACAGTTTAAAGTTCCATTTCAGAGATATACATGACAGAGCAGTGAATTATATTTGCAACCCACATCAAAGGACACTAAACAGATTTGGTGCCTTGATAAAGTCATATGGATTAGACATTTAGCAAAGCGTAAAGCAGCATGATGTCTCAAGAAAAAGGTAATCTAAGTACCCCTAAAGGATTGTTCACTGAGATTATTCAGAAGGAGTCAACTCCTCGAGGATGAGGGACATCTGTTTTTGGTGCATGAGCTTTGCAGTGCCTGTTAGACTTCATGACTTATTCATGGCTATTTAGCAGGAAAGCCACTGCCAGGGCAGCCCACTCCTAATTTATACTCTGTTTTCTGGGCTGTGGCACTGCTAAACACGACCGAAAGTAGCAGTGGGTGCTACTGAGTTGCCATGAAAGTCCTCAGGCCAGCTTAATATTAACCAGAGTTCCTTGCTGTGAATTAAGAATTGATACATCCTGACCACATTTCTACTCTTAGAAGTATTTCTTTTCCTGGATTTATCTTAAACCTGGTTAAAGTTAATTCCCTTGGTTCTCTGAATTTTTTTATGACTCTGCAGGCTAAAGGCAATTTTAGATATTCCTGCAGTAACCACTTACTCCGTTGGCAAATGGTCAGGAATTTTAAAAAATAATAGTGCTGAGAGGGGGAAAGGAAGTTGTTGTTTAATGGGTAGAGATGTTCTGCAGACCTGTTTCCCAGTGTGATTGTACTTAACCCTACAGAACTGTGTGCACTTAAATATGGTGAAGATAGTTTAAAAAAATAATAGCAGAGTAAAAATTGTCATTCTTATCATACATTATGCCACAAGAAGCCCCGGGCCCTTATTGGCTACCTCAGAGCTTCAAGATCCTCCAAAGAAATCCACCTCTTTCTTTCCATACTTGTTTTTGTAGAGAGTTCCAGGTTTGATTCTTGGATCTTTATTTGTCAAACAAAAATTGGGCAGCATATTTCAACTGACAGGCGTAGGCTCTGAAGCTGGGTTAAAAGAAGAGTTGTGCATCTGCCACTTGTAACAAGTTGCAATTTGTAAACCAAACCCCTTGATGTGGTGCAACAAAGCAATGATTTTAATGATTCCAAACTCGGAGCCCAAACCTGCCCATTCTCCAGTAGTCCTCTTCATGGAGACCAAGACATAAATGATTTCAAACAGCACATAGATAGATGATCGTTTCTATTTTGTTTAAGAATATAGATGTTTTCGCTATAGTGCAATATGTGCATTTCATAAAACCTTGCATTCTACAAAATTATATACTAAAAACAACAGGGCTTTTGAGAAAATTAGATTAGTGACAGACCATTCAAACCTATGCAACTTTATATACAGAATACTAACAAAAACAACAACAAGATAAAATACTAGCATGATTTAAAAGGTATGTTAAATTCCTAATGAACAAATACTACATAGTTGATATAGGTACGGTAAATATAGGTATTTATTGCAGGAAATAACAGTGGCTTGATGGAAAGGGGTGACAGGAAGGTTGAGGCCACTGAGCTTCAATAGTGACAAGGATAGTATTCAGAAGGATCAGGGAAAACCAAACAAAGGGTACTTTCAAGCAAGCAGTGGCCAAGCTGAGCCAAGTGTGAGAATATGGGGTGAATGGGACTTTGAACTGTCCTGAATTCCTCTGTGCCTTGCTGTGTTCCTCTGCAGAGTACACTTTATATTCAGCTCCTATTCCTTGTCAGCGTAAGACATTAATGCACTGGGAAAATCATATAGGAACCAATGCAAATTCAGTATTATTTTGACATTACCCTGCATTACTGCTATAGACTGAATGTTTGTGTGCCCCCAAAATTCATATGTTGAAACCTAATCCCCAAAGTGATGGTATTAGAAGGTAGGGCTTTGAGGAAGTGATTGTCATGAGGGTTAAGCCCTCATGCACGGGATCAGTGAACTTGCCCGGAACACTCCCTTGCCCCTTCCACCACATGAGAACACAGCAAGAAGGCTATGAACCAGGAAGCAGGCTCTCACCAGACACCTAATGTGCCGGCACCTTGATCTTGGACTTCCCAGCTTCCAGAATTGTGAGAAATAAATTTCTGTTGTTTATAAGGCACCCAATCTATTATAGCAGCCAAAACTGATTAAGACAGTTACCAATCATGCTGAAGCTACTTTGAATTATGGAAATGCACATTATACCAGAACAGACTGTATCTGCATTTGAACATTTTCTGAAAATGCAGATAATGTGTAGATTTGACTCAGGACAAATTGAGAGTGGACTTGGTTCCCATCCCTGCATCAACAGCTGTATGCAAGTCCTCTTCTGCAGCCAAACAAATGAGTTTTCCTCTAAAACTGGTGCAAGACGTAACCTTTCTCCAAGAGTCACTGCAAATGAGTAGCTGATTAAGTGCTACTAAGGGTTTCTTGATGTACAAAGTAAACAGAGAAAATTTCAGAGTCTTCAAAACTATAGTTAAATTTGGTGTTGTCATGAATGCCTACTTGAAAGAACAGTCCTAACAGGACTTTCATAAAGCATGGTCCTCAGAACAATTACTTCAGAATTGCCTAGTGCCCTCGTTGAAAATCAGATTCCCTTGGGCCAACCCAGGACCCTTGAAATTAGGATTTCTGGTAGTAGGTCCCAAGAATCTTCATTTTATCCAGATATCCATGAAGCTGATAAGTCGAATGCTCTCTAAAGTTTGAAAAGGCAGTAGTATAATGGTTTCTTGCCAGATAATGCAAATGGACATAGTAGATAATAGCTATTTAACAGTGTATTTTTCAAAGCATGTATTACTTAGAATCTGATACATCCTCATGACAGGCACTGGATAGGAGGCGGCATTGCAAGAAAAGACTTAGGCTAGTGCTACCTGATACTGTTAGGGAATATTATACCCGAGACATGATCTTCAATGTGTACGTATTCCCTGACAGGGCATTCAGGGCTTCAAGTCTTTAATCCATTTTGAGTTGATTTTTGTGTATGATGTAAAATAGTGGTCAAGTTTCATTCTTTTGCATGTGGCTGTCCAGTTTCCCAGCACCATTTATTGAAGAGACTATCCTTTCCCCATTGTACATTCTTGGCTCCTTTGTTGTAAATTAATTGACCATATATGCATAGATTTATTTCTAGGCTCTCTATTCTGTTCCATTAATATATGTGTCTGTTTTTATGCCAATTTCATACTGTTTTATTGCTATCTCTTTATAATATAGTTTGAAATCAGAAAGTGTGATGCCTCCAACTTTGTTCTTCTTTCTCAAGATTGCTTTTGCTATTTTAAGTGTTTTGTGGTTCCATACAAATTTTAGGATTGTTTGCACTATAAGAAAATTGCTATTGGAATTTCCATAGGGATTGCATTGAATCTGTAGATTGCTTTGGGTAGTAGGTACATGTAAACAATATTAATTCTTCCAGTCTATGAGCACAGAATATCTTTCCATTTATTTGTGTCTTCTTCAAATTCTTTCCTCGGTGTCTCTTTAGTTTTCAGTATATGGGTCTTTCATCTCCTTGGTCAAATTTATTTATTTTGTTCTTTTTGATGCAGTTGTAAATGGAATTGTTTTCTTAATTTCTCTTTCTGATAGTTCATTGTTAGTGTATAGAAGCATAATTGATTTTTTAAAAATTTTATTTATTTATTTTTGGCTGTGTTGGGTCTTCATTTCTGTGCGTGGGCTTTCTTTAGTTGCTGCGAGTGGGGGCCACTCTTCATTGCGGTGCGTGGGCCTCTCACTGTCGCGGCCTCTCTTGTTGCAGAGCACAAGCTCCAGGCGCGCAGGCTCAGTAGTTGTGGCTCACGGGCCCAGTTGCTCCGCGGCATGTGGGATCTTCCCGGACCGGGGCACGAACCCGTGTCCCCTGCATTGGCAGGCAGATTCTCAACCACTGCGCCACCAGGGAAGCCCAGCACAATTGATTTTTGTATCCTATAACTTTTCTGAGCTAGGTTATCAGTTCTAACAGGCATTTGGTGGCATCTTTAGGGTTTTCTATATATAATTTTACGTCATCTGTAAATAGAGACAGTTTCCTCTCCATGAGTGGAATGTCTGTTAGGTCCATTTGGTCAGGCAATTCCTGAATCTCCATTTCCTTGGGGCCAGTTACTGGAGGTTTACTATATTCCTTTGGTAGAGTCATGAGTCTCTAATTCTTTGTGATGCCTGTAGCCTTGCGTAAGTATCTGCACATTTGAAGGGGCAGTCACTTCTTCCAGATTTTGTGGACTGACTTCCCTAAGGGAAGACTTTCACCTGCAGGTGGGGGCATGCTGGGGCATGCTGTGATGCTAGGGTCTTATGGTACAGGGTGCAACTGTGGGGACATGTAGTGGTCCCAGGTCCAGGGGTGTATGATGGCTTTTCAGCTCAGACCACTGAGGTCCACAAAGCATCAACAACTGTGTGGTCCTTTGCAAACACTTGTGGGGGATTCATGGTGGATGCAAGGGCTGTTGGGGTCCTTGGCCGCCCCTCCAGGTCCAATGGCTACAGATCAGGGCAAGCAGCACTGGTGACCAGAGCAGGTGGTATGCACACACTCAGCTGTGGGGACCGACTGCAGGTGCCTGTGTAGTAGCAGGGGCTGGATGCAGATATACTTGTAGTAATAGGGGCCAAGACAGGCAGCAAGGGTCAGGGATAGCCTGAGCTTACTGGAAACTACAGGAGCCCTGGTTGTTGGTGTGCCCTCCCATCACTACGCAATCTCCCCCTGGGTGTGTGCACTGCAGTGAGGCTGGTGACAGGGTTGGGCGAGGCAGGTGTGCAGCTGGAGAAGCTAACTACAGGTGAGCATCATGGTGCAGGCCAGTGACAGAAGACAGGGCCTCAGCTGGGCCCACAGGCAGTTGCAGGGGCCCTGGCTGTCAGCATGCTCTCCTCTGGCTATACAATCTCCCTCAAGGTGGGCACGCTGCAGTGGAGCCTGGTAATGAGCATAGTTCAGTTGCATACAAGTGCCCAGCTGGAGGGGCAGCCCTGAGTACACGCACAGTAGTGGGGGTCAGCCACAGGGGTCAAAGCAGGTCAAATGTTTGTACTTGCACAGCCACAGAGGCCTGAGCTGGCTGCTGGTACAGTTCCCAGGCTCTGCCAGGATTGGAGGTAGTGGGTAGGGAGAGGGGGAACTCAGACAGCTGGCATCAGCAAATATGAATACCTTTGGGGCAAAAGCTGATGAAATGTGCAGGTCTGTGGCAGCTGTGTTGGCCACTGGTTCCTTCTTCAGTGGCAATTCCTACTCAGTTTCTCTTTAAAGAGGTCACTGTGAATCAGGATCACTCCCACTACATGGCTGCTAGCAGGAGCCCCTGCTTTTCTTCCTTGTTCCTAGCCCTCGCTGTACGTTTCAGCTTTGCCAGTCTGGGTAAGATGAAACTGAAGCAGGGCCTTCGTGTAGCGCCCCAAAGACTGCAGAAGCTGGTTGCTTGCCTTGCTCTTCCTTTCCTACAGAGGGGAATGCTTTCTAACTGGGATGTTCCCTCTTGGTACTGAGCAATGCTGATTTGGGGGATGGGATGATGCAGGCAAAATGAAGCTGTCTTTCTTCTTGTGCAGTTATTCTCCTTTTTTTTTTTGTTCCACTGTGTTGCTGAAACTTAAGGAGACTCCAAATCTCATCCAGAGCTGATTTTATTTGTGGCTATCTAATTGTTGATCTTTGTTGGAGGATGGGGGCTGGGGTCTCCTATGTCACCATTTTGGTGACATCACCTATACCTACTCATCTATAACCTGCTTTTTCACTTAATGTTATTTTTGTGAAGATATTTCAAGGCTGATCAAAACACATTTACATTGATGTGTGTGTATATATTTACTTTGATATTATATCTCTAAATGCTGCTAATCTTTGAATTTTCACGGTTTACCTGTATTGACTCTCTTGCCCTCTCTGTATACAGTGATTTGTGAATAATGACAGTCTTGTTTCTTCAGGTTCTTAGCCTTTTTTTTTTTTCTTTATTCTTTTGCTGGCAGTGACCCTCAGTATGAGAATCTGTGGAACTGGCATTAAAGTACATTTACTTTGTTTCTGACTTTAAAATGAATGCTTCTAACACTACTCTTGTATACAGATGCTTGCTGAAGATTTTTGGTAGATACTCTTTAATAGCCTAAGGAAGTATACTTTTTCAGTACTAATTTCTACAGATACTTTTTTTTTCTGAGCGTATTGATACGATCATATGGCTTTTCTTTAATACATTACTATTAATATGATGAAATACACTAATAATGTTAAACTAATAATTGCATTCAGTAATGATGTTAATACCTTTTTCCTATATTTAGTTTGCTAACATACATTTCTAGGGTTGGCACCTACGTTCATAAGTAAGATTGGCTTATAATCGTTTTCCTCAGGCTATCACTTTCTCGCTGCTAATATTAGTCATTTGAACCTGCATTCTTTTGTTCTTAAGCAGATGTGCTAATAATTTTTCTATTTTAAATGTTTTAATTTTTGGTTTTCTTGATCCTCACCATTACTTTTGTTTTCCGTTTTATCAATTTATCCTCTTTTTATTATGCCCTGTATTCTATTTTTTTTGTGTATTACTATTTTTCTGACTTCTTGATTTAGACATATGACTCATCAATTTCTCATCTTTATTCTTCTGTAACAGGATCATTTAAGGTCATAAATTTCTCTCTTAGAAATGTCCTATTTAGTTTTGATTTAGTCCTAATTTTCCTACAGTGTCTTCTTTAACCCACAAGTTATTTAAAGTCTGTTTTTTAATTTCTAAATGTAGATATATTTTGTCATTGATTTCTAAATTTAATTACACTGTAATCAGAGAACATTTGTTTGACATGAATTCTCTGACATTTGTTAAAACTTATTCTGTAGCCTGGTATTGAGTTAATTTTCAAAAAATTTCTAAGTGGGCTTGGGAAGCAATTCTGATCTTTTGGTTACTGAGATATAATGGAAGATTTATAATTTAAAATCCTGATGATATTGTCCATTTTTGCCATATATATTTTGATACTGTTTTATTGGATACACTCAGATTGTAGTATTTATATCTTCCTGGTATATCGAGCATTTTATCAGTATAGATGGATGTGCATATGTACATACATATGTATATAGATAGACGTATTTTTATATTTGTACACTATATATAGTGATATACATATTACTATATTATCCCCAAAAGTGGTTTTGCCCTAAATGCTTTGCTATGAATATAGTTCTACCAGCTTTTTTTTCTTTAGTATTTGTATGGTATTTATCTTTTTCCATTCTTTTGTTTTCGTTGTTTTTATTTTATGTCTCTTGTAACCAGTACTGAGGAGAATACTTTTTACTATTCAATATTCATGCTCTTTTAAACTGATGAATGTAATCCTTTTTAATTAACTATATTTACTGACGTATTTTCTTATTTCTTTTTTGAAACTATTTTTTTCTGATGCTTTTTTCTGCGTTTTTGTAGACACTTTCCCTCCCTTGAAGCTCCTTTACCTTTCCCCCGTTAATAACGTAATTGTCTTAAATATTCCATCTGTATGCAGTGATAACCACATCAAAGTATCTCATCTTCAGAAATTCCAAGAGCCCTTCATTTCCTTTCTTTTTCAGGAAATTGCTCTAGCCGTTCCTTTAAATACTATGAAGATCTTGAGTTGAATAATCCTGCTATGTGTTGAATATATTGGCTTTTACTTACAGCAGATACCTTACTCATGTGTTTTATAATTTTTTTTCACGAGCTCTTCTTCAACCAGGTTTCAGATGAAAGAATTCTGCGTGGCCTGGCTTGAGGGTACATCTTTGTCTGGAGGGGTTTTGCATTTATTACCACAAACTGCCTCCCTATCAAATCTTACTGGTGTGTAGTTCCTTTGTTTTGTTTTAATTCCTACTCTTTCACTGAGGCTATTGCCCTTTGAAGTTCTAGTTTTATGCTAGAATCTCAGTTCCAGCTCCAAACTTTGGGCCCCAGATCTCAACCTTATTCCCTGTATGGTTGTGACAGATTCCCACAATTCTGAACCTGAATTACCATCATAACCCACGTGCACACAGCCCTGTCATTTTCTTCTTTATTTTAGGCTACTGGGAATTTCCCTTATGTTTGGGCGGGGAGCTCCACTCTACTTTTAAAGGAATGTTAATTATATTTAATTCAGTATTTTCTAGTTGTCTTGCAGCAGAAGAGTGTTGAAGTTTTCTAGTTCTCTCTATTGCTGGAAATGTTAAGTCCCGTGGCTCGTTGGTTATTAGCGTAAACTGTCTAAAAGCTTTTAAGATCTTTTCTTTATTCCTGGTATTCTGAAATTTTATGATGATGTAATTTGGCGTGGGTCTATTCATTGTGCTTTCAGTAACCCCTTTTAATCTGGAAATTCATGTTTTTCAGTTCTGAAAATTCTTGTATAAATGATCTGATAATGTTCTCCCTTCTACTCTGTCTTTATGACTCTCATTCATCAGATGTTGGACTTTGATTTAATTTCTTTTCTTATATTTTCTCTATTTGCCATCTTTTTACCATTTTGTGCTACATCTTGGGAAATTTTCTCAACTTTGTTTTCTAATTATTCTATTGGATTATAAATTTCTGCTCTTTTTTATTCTCTAATTGTTCCTTTTTTAAAGCATTTTGCTACCAGGCCCTGCCTCAGGGGGACGCTGCCGGGTCACCAGGCTGCTAACCTGATGAGCAGGTTAGCACCTCGCACTAATAGGCTAGAGGGAGGACCCCAAAATGGAGTTTGCCAGCAGCCGTGTCCTTGTGGCACCATGAGCTTCCCAAAATGGCTGCCATCAGTATCTATGTCCCCAGGGGGAGTCTCAGTCACACTGGCCTTCAAAGCCAGACAGTCTGGGGCTCATCTTCCTTTGCAGGAGCCCAGTGTGAGGCTCAGACCCCTTGTTCCTTGGGAAGAACCCCTGCAATCGTGATTTTCCTCCTGGTTGTGGGTCATCTACCCAGGGGTGCGGTCTTGACTATACTGCATCTCCATCCTTCCTACCGTCTCGTTGTGGTTCCTTCTTTATACCTTTAGTTGTGGCAAATCCTTTCTGCTAGTCTTCAGGTCATTCTCATCCATAGCTGCTCAGTAAATAGTTGTAATTATGGTGTGCCCTTGGGAGGAGGTGAGCTCTAGGTCTTCCTACTCCACCATGTTGGCCACCCATATGCTTTTAGATAACGATAAGAGCAAAGTTAATAGCTTTCAAGCTGTCACTGTGTGCCAGACTCTCTGCTATGTGTTTTGCTTCTAATATTCCAGTTAATCTTAAAAACAAAAAACCTATAGGTAGGTTTTAAAATGATCTTCACAGTACAGATGAGGAATCTAAGGCTCAGAAATGTTAAAACCTCACCCAAAGTCATGCAGTCAATGCTACAGAGCTAGCATTCCAGCCCAGAGCCGTTGAATTCCCAAGTCCATGCTGTTGACCTTTACACTAAACAGCCTCCACCTCTTAAATAGATCTGGCTGTGACTAGTAGTCATATAAGGAAAGGAATGCATGGGAACAACCACCAGCTTCCAAGGCCAGAAGGCTCTGCAAAGGAGCATCCTTTCCTTGGAATATCAGATGGCTGTTTGCAGTGAAGACCTGAGACAGTTGGTTGGCAAACAGCCTTAGGCCATCCTGACCAGGCCAGTGATACTTTGTCATCATAATCCAGGGTCAGTTCAGAACCACTTCATCCAGATGGGATCAGGCTCTACAGAAATGATTGATGGTAACCTGCCCATGGTGGGCTGATTAGAACTTTGAAATACCTGCATATTTAATTCTTAGGGCAAAAAGCCCCTAACAGGACAGACCAGGATGTGAGACCCACCAACCAGACTGTCTCAAACACTAAGTCAGGAAGTTGGAAGGTGCTTCGTATTCTGAGATAGTCCCAGGAAATCCTGGAAACACTTACCCAGCCAGCAAACTATGGGCACTGGAGTTAGGCATATCCTGTGTCACCGTTTGGTAGCTGTGCATCCTTGGGAAAGTGACTTCACTTCTATGAACCTGAGTCTAGAAACACCTATAAAGTGGGAGGTACTTTACAAATCTCACGTGAGTATTACTGTCCCCTATATCTTGATACAGGCATCTGCCTGCCACCCAGACTGAAATATCCATGTTACTTATCCAAGCACCCCTTCCCTAAAATATTACTGGAGAACAATACAATTCATTTTAATTTACTTTCCTAATATCAAAACAAAATACAGTTCCTGATTTTTGCAAATTCTTTTTTGTTGGTTTCTTTTAGACCAGCTGTTTTCTGATGACGTTTCCTAGGAAGCCTTCTCCAGGTCAGGCCATAGGGTCTGTTTCTTCCATGGAATTTTCCTCTGGGGAAGCTACTCTCTTCTGCGGGATGAGGATACTTATAATAGCATATGGCCCAGAAAACTGCACTTACAGACTCATCACCAGAGTGGTTGTTCAGATATTTCAGGTTTCTGTGGCTCTCCACCCTCTAAATAGAGCACTGCTTCCTCATCTCCACAGGTATTAGGGGATACACCTTAATATCAAAATCTGTCTCTGTAATGGGTTTAGAGGCAAAGATGACTAAAGGATTAGAAAATCTAACATGTAGCAAAAAGTGCTTTATCTCACAAGGGCAAGAAATCAGCCATTCCTCACTGAAGAATGGAACAAGAAAAAATGAAAAGTGTGCTGTGGTGTAAAGGATTCAGAAAATGTCTGACAATCTTGTTAAATGTGGATACGAGTTAAATTCGGATAGTGTCGACTCTCCTTCTTTGGGAAACATAAAAGATGTGGTTTAGATGCATCAAATGGGGACAGCTGGGTCCAGTCCTAGATGTATCCTTGCCCAGGGGCCGACAGATGGATCAGATGACCCTCAGCATTCCTCCCGGCCCACAATTCCGTTGTGCTGTGCTTGCTGGATTAGCTTGTTAGTTGAGTCAGAGTTGCCCTTGCAAGTTAGCAGAGGAGTAAAAGCTTCTTGAAAGAGAAACAGGTAAATTCATTGTCCCCCAGATAAATGCCTCTCTACCCTGTTCCAGGTGAAATTATACCACCAGGGGTGTATTTCCTTCAGTCCCGAAGTATTTTTGGTCTCCTAGAGTTCCCTACCAGGATGCGGACACTGACACCTAAGTAAAGATGAAGTAACTAAACTTTATCAGATGAGGTCTTAGCAGAGATCAAGATCCTGCAGCAGACCAAGACGGGAAACGCAGGAAGAGGGGGTCCCAAAGAGGAGACGTAGACGTGACCGCACAGGCAAACTGTGCCGTATTGCAAATGTAGCTCTTGGCTTGTGCAGAAGATGGGGCTGTCCTCCATGCCCACTGAATTCAGTCATTCTTTCAATGCCTGTGCAGCTCCTACCAGGCATGGAGCACTAGACAAGCGCTGGGAACACTGCTGTAAGCCAAACATGGTTCCAGCATTCCTGCAAAACACTGAACACGTGATGAACGTGTAGTCAGTTACCCTGCGGGGTCTACACTCACTCATGCAGCAAATAACGACTGAGTTGCTAATATGCACAAGGCATCGTTTCAGGCGCTTGGAATGGGGTGGTAACCAAGTGGACAAATCCTTTGCCCTCGTGGAGCTTACGTTCTGCTAAGAGGCAGTTACGTGATGAAAGAAGCACGAGGTGCTCTAAGAACTATGACAAGGAGCCCTACCCTAGCTGACAAGTCCCCCCCTGAGAAAGGCATGT
Organism: Physeter macrocephalus; assembly: GCF_002837175.3. Classification (NCBI taxonomy): domain Eukaryota; kingdom Metazoa; phylum Chordata; class Mammalia; order Artiodactyla; family Physeteridae; genus Physeter; species Physeter macrocephalus. The sequence continues at coordinate 67,989,566 of NC_041228.1, forward strand.
TTCTACTGACACGTGAAGGCTGTGGAGTAACTGGTGAACAGGCATAAGTCGTGGTGGGAGGTGGCATCAGGAGAATGCTCCATTTAAAGTTACCAAACGTTGTCAAGTTACCACGATTTGCTCGTATAGTAGGATGAAGGGTCACTTAGATCTTTCTCTTTCTTACTAGTATTTAAATATTTGTGCAATAAATAATTTTAAGCAATATCAAAGTCATACTTAAAACTATTTTACCTCATTTTTACCTTGTGACTTTAATGGATTGGTCTTTAAACTATTACTTGTAAACGATCACATTCTATATGGCTGTCATATAATTTGGACACTAAATTCAAAATCAACTAGGAGTTTTACCCTGATGATGTAAGCATTGAGTCTAATTCTAAAATGTGTTTGGTATTGCTGTATGCAAACAAGACAACATGTTTGACATTGTGACATGGATCTTTCCCCACCTACATTGAATATGAATTATAGGTTGGTTCCTGCACTACAGGTGGACCTGTGGCAGCCCAGCAGTATCTCCCAGGTATCAGAGGGAACAGTTACTGATGTCCATATTCCCCACAATGGTTCCCGAGCCCTGTTAGCCTTCCTACAGGAAACCAACATCCAGTACAAGTAAGCATGCTTTTTCCTTGCTTAATTCATTTGTACTCAGTTGAACTGAATGGTAACTGTATTCAGGTTATGCACTGAGTGCCAACAACTGTGTTTCAGGTCCTGTTTTTCACATTGGGGAAACCAACATGAACATAACACAGTTATATTTGCCTTTCATGAGCTCCTTATTAGTGTAATGGGGGAGGGGGAAGCAACCACACTTCCCTGTCATTTCACCATTACCTGTAAGTAATCAGTGTAAACATGGAAGCATTTTACTGTGTGAGGAAAGGAGAGTAGCTTATCCATGCCTACAAGATGGATAGGGAGACAGGGACAGACAAAAGCCAGACTCTGCAGGAGCTGTGTCAGTTAGGCAAAGGATAAAGGATGAGACTCAGGACCTTGAAGGCAGAGGGGCCAATGCAAGCAAAGGCAAGAAGCAGCATAGTATGTGTGCAGGGAACTGGTATAAGTTGGGGAGCAGAAAGAAAAGACGCTGGAGAAGTGGGGGGAGGCCAGGTTGTGGGCAGCCTGCTGTTCAGAGTTAGGAGCTCAGACCTCACCTTGGGGGTGGTGCTGCACAGTTGGAGGATGTCAGCAAGGGAACCACACGTGAGTGGGCGCAGGGGCAGTACCAGGCTACGGTAGTGATCCAGATGAGAGAGAACGAGGCCCCCGAGTCAGGACCGGAGTCCTGGAATCAAGAGAGAACTCCAAAATATGTTTCAGAAGCAAAACCACCTGGACTCTGCACTTGTTTGGATGTAGGCGGAAGAGGAGGAACTCAAGGATGACTCCAAGTCTTGTCTTTGGTGACTAAGTAGACAGATTTGGATATTTTGAGGGTTTTGTTTTTTTAAGGAATAGTTAAGCAGTAAGAATGGAACAAGTGGAAAATAGTCGCAGGAGTCAAAGAAGAAACAAAAACCTTTTGAGAGAACGGATGTCAGTGGCACCAAGTGCTGCAGTGATATCCTGCCAGAAAAGGGTTAGTCAGTTTCCTTTGGATTTGATGATGGAAATTGCACTGGTAACTCTAATGTAGCATTAGATTGTTAGGAGCAGAAGACAGAAAAGTGAACAGGAGGTAAGAGCGTGGGGCAGTAGAGCAGACTATTCTACTACTCTTAGAAGTTACAATAGGGAGAGAGGCAGAGAGTGAGAAGTGACTACAGGAAGATGCTACATCAGTGGATGCTTGAGACTTGGCATGTTAGGATAAGGAGGCAATTTTGGCCTGTAGGCTGAGGGGAAGGACCAGCAAGAAAGGAGACATTGATGATGCAGGAAAGAATGCACAGGTGAGGGTGGGGGTTTGAACACTAGGAAAGATAGCTTATCCTATAAGACCAAAGAGGTAACTGTGGATCTAGTTAAGATTGTGGAGAAGAGAGTCAACAAGTTTAAAGAGATCATAACTCACAGCCAAATTATCTGGATGAAATGAGAAGCAAAATTTATCTACTCAGAGTAAAGGAATAGGGGTTAAAGAGTGTTGTGAGAGAAAAATCGGGGTAAGAATCAATAATAGTGGCTGTTGCAGAGAAGAGAGATTGCAGTACTGATACAGAGTTGAGGTTTTGTTGGTTAGGACCACAGAAAGATCAGGGTGGAGGGAAGTTGAGGTTCCTAGTGAGATACTAGCTCAAGTATTCATCCATGGGGTCTGGTCTGGATAGGAAGGGAGGAGAGTCTAGGAAGAATGATGGGACAAGACGGAAGAATCAAGGGGTTAAGATCTTTATATTTAAAACAGGTGTGAGGGCAACAAACTGGAAGGAAAGAAGTTTTGATAAAGTGTAGGCTATTGGATGTTAATAGTTCTGGGGAAGAACATTTATGGCTGGCGACAAGATTATAGGGGTAGCAATGAAGGAGATGGCTGAGGTGGAGGTCATTGAGGCTGATGAGGTCAAGAATGAGTGGGCTAGCAATTATACTCCAATAAAGATGTTATAGATAGATAGAGAGAGATAGGCTTAATCACCAGAAAACCATCCCAGCAGTCTTGAATCTCCTTGGCTTATGGCTAGATTAGAGGTGGAGGGAGAGAATGTACTCCTGGGACAGGAGATACCAGCTTGGAGGTAAGCAACCAGGAATGGCCTGATGCTGAAGGGAGGATGAGCTTTTCCTGGAAGTTAGAAGATTAGTGGGGCAGCACCAAGGGGAGCCCAGGAGGATGCTGACCTCCCTCCCTTCTGGCCCTGTGGTCGGAGAAGTGGGAGAAGAGAGAGCCACAAAAGAATCTGTGTCCTTGAGAGAGTCTGGTTTCTATTGGGGCGAGAATATGAGGAGAGAGTTCTCTGAAGAGACTGGAGGATGTAGGAATTTTATTTACGATCAAAGAGGGATTCCAACAGGCACAAGGAGAAAGGATGTGGTGAAGAGATCGAGAGTCGGTGTAGAATCTGGGGGGGAGAAACACAGGCTAGTGAATTAGTGAGAAGGGAAGGAGTGAGTTACCTTTTGTTTGGAACCCTAGGATTTCAGGCCTGAGAGGCATGATTGTAAATGACTAACCTCAACTACTCCAACTTTTCAGCAAGTGGTTGTACTGCCAAAACTGGCAGAAAGATTCCTGATGATGTCTGGCGAGGCCTGGGAAGGGTTCATGGCTCTGAGTCAATGGTGAGAACCCTAGTCTCAGTGGAAGGCTGGGCCAATGGGTGCAAAGGGGCTGTGACATCACTCCCTGGTCCACACAAATACCTACCTGCCAGAGACATATTTACAGGCTTATTAAAATGCTTACAGGCTTTTTGCAGAAAGGTATTTTATCTGTGTTTCTAGAACAGGGTAAGTCAAAGCTGTGCATAAAACTCTTGTTCATATTGAACACGTTTTAGTCATTGCTGTAGCTTTGAAGGCATGCTTTGATTCTCTGAATGCCTTTCAGGGAAGTGCTTATATATCTATAGGTCCTCAATAAAAACTCACATGCTTCATTAATTATTATTTGGAAGAAAAGAATATACCAGTTATTTTAACAAGTCTCTATTTCCTGCCATTCAATATAGGTCATGTGGAACTGATACAGAATCAAATATCACCCTTTATTCCACAGAGAATAGAGTCTAAAAAATGAGTGTTTTAAACCAGTTGTCTCCTCATGGAGAGCACTCAATTAGAATTATTCATTTTGTTGTTCCCAAGATAATAACAGAGAACAGTCAGTTAAGTTCCACGGGACTGGTAGGTAGAGATCATTTTAATTGACTTTTATTATTGTAGCCAGGAGTATTTTCAAAAGATGATCATTTACTCTGTACAACTGTACATAATGTATAGTTATAGTCATCTTTATGTGACCACATGTGTCTGGCCCCAAGTGATCCAGCCCTCTTAACGATATGACATAAGAGATGACTCCTTTTGCCATAAAAAAAATTTCAAACATTTTGAAAATTAAATACCTTTAAAATTTCAAATTTTGGGGCTTCCCTGGTGGCGCAGTGGTTGAGAGTCCGCCTGCCGATGCAGGGGACACGGGTTCGTGCCCCGGTCCGGGAAGATCCCACATGCCGTGGAGCGGCTAGGCCCGTGAGCCATGGCCGCTGAGCCTGTGCTCCGCAATGGGAGAGGCCACAACAGTGAGAGGCCCGCGTACCACAAAAAAAAAAAAAAAAAAAAAAATTTCAAATTTTGACCACCCCCCTTCTCCTCCCTGGAAGCTTTGGGGAGGTGGTTTTGTACTAAGTGATGACATCACTTGGAAAGTTCTTAACAGATCTAGGAGTCGCTATTTTAGGAATGCATACAATTGGGGTAGAAATAATAATCAGCCATAAGGAACTAAGAAACTACAACAGTTTAAAAAAGCCATTTTGGGCTCCATTTCATGGGCTTTTCATCAACTTGCTGGTTTCCAGTTGCCTACTTGACAAGGACCAAGCAGGCAGACCTGGTGTGACAGCCCAGCAATCAGGAAGCTGTTGCTGTGCTACTGCTGCCACCACTGTCATTACCATAATTGCCTCTCATGCCAGGAAGCTGGTGACTAGACCCTGGAGTTCTGAGTCCAGCCACCTGACTGCCTCTAAACAGTCACACCTCTGCGACCTCGACACACCACAGCAACAGCAGCAGATGGCCTGTGCCTCGTTCTTAACTTCCTGTCTTGTCAGAGTTCACAGATTTGTACCCAGAACCACAGGTGCAAGAGAGTCGAGGAAAAGTACTTTTTAGCTTCACAGCCCTTTCAGCACAGGAAGTCCAAAGAGGGCATAGGCATAAATGCTGAGAGGCAGTTTACCACATCCAGCAGACACACTCAAGAGAGGAGAAAGGAAGCAAGGACCAGCTGTATTCTAATACTCTCTTCCACTTTTATCTAGTATAGAACCTAAGAGGACTAAGAGCCATCAGTTTCCAGATTAATTAGCCTAAATTCCTGGTTTCCAGAATTTGAGCCTGACAATATATTTGAGCCTAAATTTGAGCCTGACAATATATTAAAATCACCTGGTGAGCTTTTTAAGAAAGGCCCGATACCCATGCACAGGAGGTTCTTGTCTAAGTAAGGCTCAGTGTGGCATATTTTTTAAAGCTCATGAGTGATTTTAAAGCAGCCCATCTTGAGAATCACTGGCCTAAATGAATGGATAAATACTGGGGATCCAAAGGCCAGCTCTATTTAGGGCACTTGGAAACTTTAAAATAAAACTGAGAAGCTTAAGAGTTGATTCATCAAAGAAACTAATACCCAACTAGAGTGATTCCACAACCTCAAACTGAAAAACCTCATCATTTACTTTGGTTAAAACACTAGCAAACTTGACTAGAAAATATTAAGGTAAATATTTTGTAGGAGCAATTATCCATTAGAATTATTTAGACAGTTCATTTCGTTATGTGATTAGTAATATGTTTATCATTATCAGTTGATAAATGACTTAAGAATCTAATCAATCAAGGAGCATAGTTTTTCATACTGAAACTCCTGAGAAAATACTAGCTTTCTAAAGGGTACAGTGGTGGTTCTACCAAGAGTTTCCAAACAAGCAGATGTATCAGCATCAGAACTTTCTGGTGATGAATATGAGGAACTGGTCTTACGTTGAGGGGAAACAAGTTATCTGTGCTTGTTTATACTGGGTTGGCCAAAAAGTTCATTCACATTTTCCTGATATTGCAGGAAAACCCGAATAAACTTTTTGGCCAACCCAGTATTTAGAAAGTCTGTCCATTTTGGAAATAATGCAAAAGTAATACACTAGAGCTCAATTTTGTAAACATGCTGTAAAGGTTTTTATAATTTTGAAAACTTTTTTGTGTGCGTTCATGTATCTTTTTAAACTGGAAATTCAGAAGGAGATTCTTCTGTAGGTTGCTGGCTTTGGCAAATCTTTTTTTTTCCCCCTTACTTTCCTGAAATAGAGAAAAGTAGCCAGGAGAAATGGATAGATGGTACTGGAGAGGGAAAGACCGCTGGAAATTGCCTACTGTAACTGGAATTTGTCGACAGTTTATAACCAACCAACTCAGCCGTAATCAAACTCGCATTTTTCTTGACCACCCCAGATTCGCTCACAACACAAGAAGATTGGATGTTGATGAAGAAGTTCATTTGGTTCTTTACACCCACACTGGCAATACTGTAAAGTTCTTTAATCCATACAAACCTACTTTCATCTGTAACTCCTTTCTTTGAGGGAAGAAAGAAAGAATTAATACAGATCGTGTTCAGACTGACAATCTAAATTCCACTCATATTTTGAGCCATGGCAAGTAGCTACCAAGGGAATTTACCAACATGGTGCCACCACACCTTACCTTGATTTTTAATATGTTTCTAGTTTTAAAGTTGAAAATTGAAACAAAAAGAACAGTAAGCTGATGATAAATTCCAGATTAAGTGCTTTGTCCACCGTGGGTCCTCGGTAAATAACAAATGAGTAAATCAAAAGGAATTTCCTACACCCAGCATGACCCTAAGTAAATTTACTTCCTTTGAGGACCAAAAAGTATTTATTCAAGTAATTCAAGGTAATGTTTTACTAAGTGGCTTACATAGGTCAACTTTGAAAGTCATTTAAAGATGCCATTACAGGGCTTCCCTGGTGGAGCAGTGGTTGAGAGTCCGCCTGCCGATGCAGGGGACACGGGTTCGTGCCCCAGTCTGGGAAGATCCCACATGCCGCAGAGTGGCTGGGCCTGTGAGCCATGGCCGCTGAGCCTGCGCGTCCGGAGCCTGTGCTCCGCAACAGGAGAGGCCACAACAGTGAAGAGGCCCGTGTCCCGAAAAAAAAAAAAAGAGGCCATTACATGTTCTTTTAATGGCACTGAAACCACCAAGCCACAGGTTCTTTGGGAAGATAAAATATGAAAGCAAAGTTTTTTAGCTACCTGCCAGGCCCAGGAAAAATCACTGAGAGGCTCTTTAATATCTTTACGTAAATGAGTGAGCACCTTGTTACTTCATGGTGCTCTAGTTAGAGGAGATTGGTGAGTACTGGGGTGACAGGCCTATATCTAGCTCAGGGGTCTCATCAAGAACACCAGTCCATCAGTCCCTCCCATCAGGAAACTTACACAAGCCTCTTAGATAGCCTCATCTACCAGAGGGCAGACAGCAGAAGCAAGAAGAACTACAATCCTGCAGCCTGTGGAACAAAAACCACATTCACAGAAAGACAGACAAGATGAAAAGGCAGAGGGCTATGTACCAGATGAAGGAACAAGATAAAACCCCAGAAAAACAACTAAATGAAGTGG
>NC_041228.1:67997768-67998131 GCF_002837175.3 Physeter macrocephalus
AGGACATTCCATCCAAAAACAGCAGATTACACTTTCTTCTCAAGTGCACATGGAACATTCTCCAGGATAGATCACATCTTGGGTCACAAATCAAGCCTCAGTAAATTTAAGAAAATTGAAATCATATCAATCATCTTTTCTGACCACAACACTATGAGATTAGAAATGAATTACAGGGAAAAAAGCATAAAAAACACAAACACATGGAGGTTAAACAATACAATACTAAATAACCAAGAGATCACTGAATAAATCAAAGAGGAAATCAAAAAATACCTAGAGACAAATGACAATGAAAACACGACAATCCAAAACCTATGGGATGCAGCAAAAGCAGTTCTAAGAGGGAAGTTTATAGCTATA
>NC_041228.1:67998619-67999418 GCF_002837175.3 Physeter macrocephalus
AGCAGAACAAACAAAACCCAAAGTTAGCAGAAGGAAAGAAATCATCAAGATCAGAGCAGAAATAAATGAAATAGAAACAAACAACAGCAAAGATCAATAAAACTAAAAGCTGGTTCTTTGAGAAGATAAACAAAATTGATAAACCATTAGCCAGACTCATCAGGAAAATGAGGGAGAGGACTCAAATCAATAAAATTAGAAATGAAAAAGGAGAAGTTACAACAGACACAACAGAAATACAAAGCATACCAAGAGACTACTACAAGCAACACTCTGCCAATAATATGGACAACCTGGAAGAAACAGACAAATTCTTAGAAAGGTATAACCTTCCAAGACTGAACCAGGAAGAAATAGAAAATATGAACAGACCAATCACAAGTAATGAAATGGAAACTGTGATTTAAAATGTTCCAACAGACAAAAGTCCAGCACCGGATGGCTTCACAGGTGAATTCTATCCAGCATTTAGAGAAGAGCTAACACCCATCCTTCTGAAACTCTTCCAAAAAATTGCAGAGGAAGGAACACTCCCAAACTCATTCTATGAGGCCACCATCACCCTGATACTAAAACCAGACAAAGATGTCACAAAAAAAGAAGACTACAGGCCAATATCACTGATGACTATAGATGCAAAAATCCTCAGCAAAATACTACCAAACAGAATCCAACAACACATTAAAAGGATCATACACCATGATCAAGTGGGATTTATCCCAGGGATGCAAGGATTCTTCAATATATGCAAATCAATGTGATACACCATATTAACAAATTGAAGAATAAAAACCATATG
>NC_041228.1:68000449-68042335 GCF_002837175.3 Physeter macrocephalus
CCCTCAGAATAGGATAAAATATTTGCAAATGAATCAACGGACAAAGGATTAATCTCCAAATATATAAACAGCTCATGCAACTCCATATTAAAGAAACAAACAACCCAATCAAAAAATGGGCAAAAGAACTAAATAGACATTTCTCCAAAGAAGACATACAGATGGCCAAGAAGCACATGAAAAGCTGCTCAACAGGTGGGAATGTAAATTGATACAGCCACTATGGAGAACAGTATGGAGGTTCCTTAAAAAACTAAAAATAGAATTACCATATGACCCAGCAATCCCACTACTGGGCATATACCCAGAGAAAACCATAATTCAAAAAGACACATGCACCCCAGTGTTCATTGCAGCACTATTTACAATAGCCAGGTCATGGAAGCAACCTAAATGCCCATCGACAGACGAATGAATAAACAAGTTGTGGTACATATATACAATGGAATATTACTCAGCCATAAAAAGGATCGAAACTGAGTCATTTGTTGAGACATGGATGGATCTAGAGACTGTCATACTGAGTGAAGTAAGTCAGAAAGAGAAAAACAAATATCGTATATTAACGCATGTATGTGGAACCTAGAAAAATGGTACAGATGAACCGGTTTGCCGGGCAGAAGTTGAGACACAGATGTAGAGAACAAATGTATGGACACCAAGGGGGGAAAACCCCGGGGGGTGGGGATGGTGGTGTGTGTGCTGAATTGGGCAATTGGGATTGACATATATACACTGATGTGTATAAAATTGATGACTAATAAGAACCTGCTATATAAAAAAATAATTCAAAAATTAAAAAAAATAATAACACCAGTCCAGCTGGTTCCATACATTTCAGTTACTCAAATCCCTCACCCTGGCCTCGGCCTTCAATTTCCAAATGCATTCACGTTAATTACTTAAGCTTGTCTTCTCTTGGTGTCATTGATACTGGTAGGCAGTGAAATTAGCTTTTTCCGACTCTAGGTATTTCTTCCATTTCCTCTCAAGTATTGTAGTTTCTTTCTTTCTTTCCCTTTTCTGAGTCTTGGTTCAAGTATGCTGGGTGACAACATGACAAAAGTTCGGTGACAAAAGGCATGGGAACAGACAGAAGCAGCCGAACAAGAGGATGTGGCAAAGGAGTGGAGGAGCTTGTCGTGCTTCATTTTTCATAATGTCACACCAGACCTGAGTCTAAAGCCTGGAACTTGGGTTCACATTCCAAGTTCCAGTTGTGGCTCTGTGCTCACTGGAAGAGTGATATTGACAAGTTCTTAACCCTTTTGAGGCTCAGTTTCCCCATTTGTAAAATGGAGATAACAATAAAGTCTAACCTCATAGGGTTATTAACTAAGCTCATGTAAAATACACAGCACACTGCCTGCCACCTGATAGGTACTCAGTAAATATGTGTTCCCACGCCATCATTCAGTCCTTGTAGCTGCTCAATCAATGGTAGTTATTATCAGGCTCATTATTACTTGGGAACACCCGCCTATAATTTTCTATTTTATATTCATTGTATCATTCATTTAACAGTTTTTATTTTCTGAAAAAGAACATCTTCCCAACATTTGGTATTTTTAGAAGTGTCAATCTTCACTGTCCTTTTTTTTTTTTCCTTCACTGTCCTTTTCATAGATGCATGATTTTCTTTGATATTGACTGATTTTTTTATTATATCCATTTAATTTTCATCATGTCTATCATTTCAAATCCAGGATCCTCATAGAAGATCTTCAGAAAGTACTGGAAAAGGGAAGAAGTTTGCCAACCCAGAGAAGTCGAAGATCCGTCTCTGGATATAATTATGAAGTTTATCACTCCTTAGAAGAAGTATGTAATCAAAGGACCCTTTGTTGCTTTTTAACAAGTGCATCTTTATCATTTAAGTCTCAGGATTGGGAGAGAAGCATAAGGACAGAGGCAGAGGTGATATGAAGAATACGTACAGCTCTTACATTGCCCAGGCACCTCAGTTCTCTTCCATTAAGCCTTTTACACTATATAAGTAGCAGCAAAATAATTTTAATTTCACCTGCTTTATCCAACCCACCCCTACAATGGACAGGGGAAGTTCAATGGAGAGTGCAGTAAAGCTACTATACAGTCGCCCCTAGGTATCCGAAGGGCATTGGGTCCAGGACCCCTTACAGATAGCAAAATCATGGATACTCAAGTCCCTTGTGTACAATGGCGTAGCACAGTCAGCCCTTGGTATCCAATGATTCTGCATCCCCAGATGTGGAGGGCTGACTGCAATTACGGTTATAGACACCCTAATTGAAAAATGCATGGACGGTAGAGTTAGCCAGACTTTGAGGGCAATGGTTTGGTTGAGGGGTAGAGTGAACTTTGCTGTTTGCCCCATACCCTCTGCAAATTTGTGGCACCTCAGGGACTGTTAGCTTTGCTGTTATTTACTGTGTCTGAGAAATACAAGGACCCATCCCCACCGCCACTACTGTACATCTGGGCAACAGCTAGTTATTCTTCAAATCTCAGTTTAAGCAAGAAGAGAGCTGTTTCTGCTCTCCCAGATGGGGTCAGAACTCCCTACTGTCAACCCCCAGAGTATTACTTGCACCCATAGTACATGGAGGTGATAGCTATCATAGTTGTGAATTATGTTATTGTATGATTATTTGATTAATGCCTTTCTCTCCTAATAAGCTGCAAGGGCCATGGGGACAAGCCATTGCTTTCTTGTTCACCACTGTATCCGCAGTGGCAAGCAAAGAGAGACTTGCAGATAGATAGCTGTTGACAGAATGACTAAATGGATGAGTACATACATTTTTTCATTCTTCCCCTGAATTGAGTACAGGAATGCCAGTCATAGAACAAATGAGATCCTGTTATATTCTTAAGAGAAATTTTGGTTCTCTTGATAACAACTTTCCTTTCAAAATTATTTCTACATATTTCCTGTTTTTAACATACTTTTTAGAAGCTTGAAGTTACCAGCAATGGAAAGCATTTAGATAACTTATTAGATATGTCAAGTTAGATTAGACATTTAGATAACTTGACATACTTGCTATTAACATGCACTAGAAAAAAAGTCAAAATTTTAAAAGATATTAATATAGATATGTACATATACATACATATATGTAAATGTGTGTGTGTATCCTGCTCATTAGACTAAATAGGGATAGAAAGAAAGGAAAATCTGTTTTTTTGTTTTTTTTTTTTTTTTTTAGAACAGACTCTTTCTTTCCCATCATGGAACAGAGGGACACTTTTTTGTGACTTCCTTACTCCTTTATTGGGCTTCAAGTCAGAAATGTCACCCATCTTTCTAAGTGCCTTCTTTATCCATCTCAAACATAACTTTCCCCAATGACAGATAACTGTGTGTGAATGGATCAAGGCAAATGTATTGCTGTTACTCGGGAAATTATTCAGAGTATGCCCTCCAATGTGTGGCTGGGTAGAATAAACCTTAAATGCAAAAGATAATGCCTTTTTCTTAGCACCTTCTGTTCAGTGGCAAATTACAATATAGAGGACTTTAATAAACACTTTCAAATAGTTGGGATGGTTTTCCTGAAGCTGATTTTTCTTTTCCTCTAAAGAAGTTTGGGGGAAAATGGAAATAAATTTTGGTTTTTCAAAAAGAACCCAGAACACATTGATTAATTTTCTGTAAAATTCTGCCATTAAGATGTTAATGACAAATAGTAGTAGAAAGTATGCTTTAAAAGGGGAACAATATAAAGACATAAAGCAACTATTTATAAAAGCAGAAAATAAAATGTAATTTTAAGTATCCTGAAGAAAATTAAAACTACAAAATTGGTTTTTCATTCAATCTTATACTCCACATATGCTTTTTTGAGTTCCTAGACCCGCTGTTGTCTTTTTGTTCTCTTTTGTTTACTAAAAGCTCCATAATTGTGAGAGTCTGACGTGGTTTTTATTTACTTGCTTTTAGATTCAAAATTGGATGCATCATTTGAATAAAACTCATTCAGGCCTCATTCACATGTTCTCTATTGGAAAATCATATGAGGGAAGATCTCTTTTTGTTTTAAAGGTAAAAATAAGAAATTAGTAACTAAATATTTACTAAACATTCATCGTTTTCAGCTTTGACTTATGGGGAAAAGAAATGAAATGGCATTTCATCGTGTCTCATATTTAACCTCATCTGGTAATTTAAGAAAAAAAATTTCCCTTAGGTTTTTGAGCCATATTTAATTTTTGCCATCGAGTATTCCAAAGAATACTGTTTCTAAAACAGTATTTATGCACTTCAAAAATAATGACCTTCAACGTTATTTGTGAGTTGGTGCTGCTTACGATGAACCAATGCAAAACTACAGAAATGTGTAAGAAGGTATACGTCATTCCCAGCCCTTGAGCCTGCTTTCTCTTTCAGCCACTGACCCATCTCTTCTCTGCCAAAGATCTAAAAAGATTTCCCTGCATCACTGTCTCTATTTCCTCAGCAACCATTCAGACCTTGACTCCCTGGCCTTTGCCCTCACAACACCTCTAAAACATCTGCGATGACCCCTACTTGGTTCTCCTCTCCTCTCAGGCCATCCCCTCAGGTCTCCTCCAATGGCTCCTCTCCCTTGTTCTTTCCTTACGTGCTGGTGGCCCCAGGATTCTCTCCTCAGCTGTGCTCTCCTTCTCCCCACCCTTCCTGGATGGGCACATCTACCCCATGGTTTCAACAGTCATTCCAGACTTTTCTGTTCAGTGGAGTCTGCTCCCTGGTACTTACTGGACATTCATAGCTCATTGCCGCCTTGCCATCCTCATCTCGATACTCACCAAAGCACCTTAGACTCAGGATGGCACTGCCGTGCTCCGGTCAGGAAACATGAACCATCCTAAATTCCTCTCCTTTATTCTCACCACTTACTTTAAACCTAACATGAAGAACTGACAATTCTTTCTTCTAACTTTTGGATTTGTCAAAACCTCTTTTCTTGTCCTCACTGCTATTGCCCTAGCTTGTTTCTGGATCTGTTCTCCCTGGACTATTGCAGTCACAGCAGCCTCGGGACTGAACTTCCCTGTGAGTCCCCATCCTCTACCCTCTCGTCCATCTACACACACACACCTCCCATGGAATACAGGATGAAGCCTTATCTCTGTTACTTAGTATCCAGGAATTTCATGTGTCTTCTGCCTCTGTGTCCAGCTTCATCTGCCATTCCTTCCTCATACCCCAGAAGCAGCTGCTCAAACATGGTGTGCTCAGATGCTCTTCCAAGCTTGAGGTGCCTTCTTTCACTTGTCTGAGAGGCAAGCTTCAAGTCTTGCTCAACTATTCAAGGGCTCCTCTTTTGCTCCACAGGGAAATGAGACATAGCACCCCTGAGTTGCCAAAGTAACTTATCTATATTCACATTACAATGATTAATTGCTCGTGTGTCTGCCCTCCCCTACTACCATATAAATTCCTTGTCTTCTCATCTCTGAATCTCCAAGGCCAAGCACTGTGTCTGACATTCAAAAGGATTTGCTGAAGCATTAGTTGAGTGAATTAATGAATGAATGAAAACTAGATCCCCTATAATGTCAAAAGCCATCTACTGATAACTGGGTTAGAAACCGTGTTATAAATGAAATTGATATAATAGGATAATAAAGTCTGTCACTTGACTCTACAAATCATTTTGTGTTGCCATTTTGTATTGTAATAAAATTTGACTTTCTCTACATATAAGGCATAGCTATTTCTTTAATAGATATTGCTTGGGAATACTTCTGATTCCCTGCATGGGGAGGGCAGTGGAGAGAAAGAGGGCAAGGATGGGGGAGAGGGAGGGAAAAAATTAGCTTCTTACTTAAGTCACATATTACATGAAAATGGAGAAGCAAGCCTATTTAAGCAATTGCTTTTTCCTTGTGTATTTTCTACTTCTTTGATTCGTAATTAAGACAATAAATTTTATTCTTTCTGCATAAACAAGCCTGGACTTCTGAAATCGATAGGAAATCTCTGTGTTTTTTATGGGTTACTTAATGAACCCAACTCTAGTGAAGTATTATGCTGAAACCATATTAAATTATGCTGGTCAGTAAATCCAAAAATAAGAGCCTGTGTTGGTTACTATGAATACTCTTGTTTTCAGCTGGGCAGAAGATCACGAGCTTACAAAAGAGCTGTCTGGATAGACTGCGGTATTCATGCAAGAGAATGGATTGGTCCTGCCTTTTGTCAGTGGTTTGTAAAAGAAGTAAGTTAAACCCTTTACAGAGTGTCCATTCTCACTAGCCAGTGTTTTTATTCTGCTCAAGGAGCAAAACTGGGAATGTGAAGCCAGCGATATCTGATGGAATGATAGTAACACCGTGATTTTGTGGGTTGCTTCTATGTTTATGAAGGCCTCTCAAAACTCTGGCTCAGTTTATCTTCAGCTTTGCCTTTGGAGGTGGGAATTTCCAATCCTCATTAAAGAGAAAGAACCTGAGATTCAGAGCGTTTATGAATTCGTGACAAATTAGGAACCAACCATAGTAGCTGATATATAGCAAAAGGCTAAAAATCCAATTTATGGTGTTCCAGAACAGTTTCTCATGTGATATTCTCTTGTCTTCTCCATCAAAATGATCTCATGTATGCTACAGCAATAAAGAGATGAGCAAGTGACTGCATTTTGGCCTCCTGCTATGGATCTGTGATTTAGATACCAAAGACCTTTAGCATCTGTGCATTTAACATTCTCTGTTTCAGTACTTTTCAGTGACTCTAATGGTTGATGACTCATGGTGATTTCTCATTTTCTGAAGGCTTCATTTAAGTCATAAGCCCGCTAAGGCTAGTGTATTGAGTGGGTTCTAATCCCAAGAGTGGGCCAACCTTATGGATGAACATCTTAATATGTTCTGATATTTTTCTACTGTCAAGAATGCAATGACTTTCATGGTTTTTTATAACCTTTACTTCTTAGTATTTTTTTTAAGACTCCTAAAATAAACCAATGACTAGTACTGGTAATAATAGTGAAGAAGTCTAAGGGAAGGAAGGTTCTTAGCCAGAAAAAAAAAACCCTACAAATTACTTATAGAAAACCATTAAGGATACAAAAGATATTTAAATATTTCAGTTATATTTCACTGTTTTATGGGAAAATTATGCGACCTAGTAAGGTTTACGATTTTGAAGGCTCTCCTAGTCTTAGAAAATATGCCCCACAAATGTCAATACTGGGGGGCTTCCCTGGTGGCGCAGTTGTTGAGAGTCCACCTGCCAATGCAGGGGACACGGGTTCAAGCCCTGGTCTGGGAAGATCCCACATGCCGCGGAGCAACTAAGCCCATGCGCCACAGCTACTGAGCCTGTGCTCCAGAGCCTGCGAACCACAACTACTGAGCCTGCGAGCCACAACTACTGTAGTCCACGCACCTAGAGCCCATGCGCCACAACAAGAGAAGCCACCGCAATGAGAAGCCCGCGCACCGCAACGAAGAGTAGCCCCCGCTCTCCGCAACTAGAGAAAGCCAGCGTGCAGCAACAAAGACCCAATGCAGCCAAAAATAAATAAATACATTTATTTTTTAAAAAGTCAATCCTGTATTAATTTGTAAACTCTGCCTCTCTACCACAACCAAACCCACAAAAGTATTCTTAATTTTATAATGTAATAATAAAATTTTCAAACTATTCCCACTCAGTTTATTGAGCAATTCATATTCTCTTAAAATACCATTTCATCCTGGTAGGACAAATGCAAAAGCTAACAAATTGTTAACTCTACCACCTTGCATTAAATATCCATTGTATACATACAACATATTGTCTGCTGTCTTGAGTTTCAAAAGGAAAAGGGGCAAAATGGTTAAGAACAGAACATCTGTTGTTTATAGACTATGGTCCAGTGTATTACTGTAGAACCTAAGAATGTATCTCCCAAACATTTTACCTCACCCCCACATGTACAACTTCTTTATAACACCTAAACTTACTTTATTTGTTCATGTGGTAATTGTCTGTCTCTTCCCATACCAATGCCAAAGGCAGAGACTCTATTTATCTTGTTCATTGCCAACTCCCCAGTATCCAGAACAACACTTGGCACTTAATAGTGCTTCAGTTATTTGTGAATGAATGGGAATGGGAGAATCCGGCGGTTATGATACGCAAAGATTTCTGGGAGATGACTTGCAATTCATCTCCTAAGGATATGGCACCACCTGGACCTTTGCACAATCTGTACAGCCATACACGGCAGCCCTAGAACCCAAGCTAAATTTCCAAGGAAGAGGAGGACACAGTGTAACCACAGAAAAAGGAACAGGCATGTATGGTGACTATCAGTTGAGGGTAGTTCATTTTGGAGCAAGAGCAAGCAGCATCAATTAAGATTAGGCTCCAGGGGCTTCCCTGGTGGCGCAGTGGTTAAGAATCCACCTGCCAAGGCAGGGGACATGGGTTCGAGCGCTGGTTCAGGAAGATCCCACATGCCGCGGAGCAGCTAAGCCCACGTGCCACAACCTACTGAGCCCACGAGCCACAACTACTGAAGCCCGCGTGCCTAGAGCCCGTGCTCCACAACAAGAGAAGCCACCGCAATGAGAAGCCCAAGCACCACAACGAAGAGTAGCCCCCGCTCACTGCAACTAGAGAAAGCCCACGCGCAGCAACGAAGACACAACGCAGCCAAAAAATAAATAAAATTTCTTTAAAAATTAAAAAAAAATTTTAAAAAGAATAGGCTCCATTTCACCAAAGATGAGTGAGGAAAGGCTTCTCCTCCCTCCTGCACCAAGCCAACTTCAAGCACACAGATGAGTCTATTTCTGGGCCTCTGTTACCCTTTCCACACCTCTCTTACTCTCACTGTTTATGGCTGTCACTTACCCCTCCATTTAATCAGGAACATTTCCCACCTGAGTCAGCACAGCAACGGAAGTGGAAAAAAAGGAGGCCTATGGGTCACTGGTCCCAGTGTCCTTGTGGAAGCAATGGGGCTGCCACATGATAGCAATGACTGATGATAGCATCACAGGCTTGTAAGAAACGTTCTCATCTTGGCTTGAAGCCCCTTTTCCCATAGAATGGCGGTGTTGGGGCCAGAGGGAATGGGGACTTCAAAGATTTAAGTAACCTTAAGCCTGCCCAGCACTGAAGCATCCTATCTTATACACTAAGTCCCTAGTTAAATCCTCAGTTTCCCACAGAAGGCAGGGGGTGTCTCGTCCAAGAGAGGCTCCAGGCAGTGTCCCTTCCACAGGTCACCTCCCCTCCACCTCCAAAATCCCAAGACAGGCTCCCAGGCTCTCAACTCCTCTAATTTCCATGGCGCCTCTGGGGGCACCAGGGAATCTCTGGGCTCTTTCTCCCAGGAGACCCTAAGAGGCTATGTCAAGCCCTCTCTTGGCTGACACACACCACACTGCTGATTGTCTCCTCCTGCATTTGCCCCTCGTTGGCACATGAGACCTCTCAGAAAGATATGTGGTGAACAAGGACCCATGTAAGAAAATGAAACAGGTTCCATTTTCTTACATGTTTTACTCCAATCTGGCAGTGGTTTCTACCATCTCTTGATTTCCCTGGAATTTCAACCCCCAAAGAAGGGGATGGTGTCAGAAGCCAAAATTTTGGCTTC
The DNA here is from genome assembly GCF_002837175.3 of Physeter macrocephalus. Taxonomy (NCBI): domain Eukaryota; kingdom Metazoa; phylum Chordata; class Mammalia; order Artiodactyla; family Physeteridae; genus Physeter; species Physeter macrocephalus. The sequence continues at coordinate 68,010,013 of NC_041228.1, forward strand.
TTACCTTTGCTTTCTCTCTTTCTTGATGTTTTCCCCCAAATTCAACAGCTTAAAACAACAAACATCTATTACTTGATAGTCTCTGTGGGTCAGCAATCTAGGCACAGCTTAGCTGGGTGCCTCTGGCTAAGGGTCTCTCACAAGGCACAGTCAAGTTGTCAGTTGGAGCTTTGGCCATCTCAAGGCTTGTATGGGGGATCTGTTTCTGAGCTCACTCATGTGGCTGCTGGCAGCCTCAGGTCCCCCAGGGCTGTGAGCCAGAGACATCACTTCCTTGCGACGTGGGCATCGCCATAGGACAGCTCACAACCCAGCACCTGGCTGCCCTCAGAGCAGATGAGAGGGAGAGAGGGAGAGAGCATGAACAGGCCCAAGACGGAAACCACAGTCTCTTTTTTTTTTTTTTTTTTTTTTTTTTGCGGTTCGCGGGCCTCTCACTGTTGCGGCCTCTCCCGTTGCGGAGCACAGGCTCCGGACGCGCAGGCTCAGCGGCCATGGCTCACGGTTGCAGCCGCTCCGCGGCATGTGGGATCTTCCCGGACCGGGGCACGAACCCGTGTCCCCTGCATCGGCAGGCGGACTCTCAACCACTGCGCCACAAGGGAAGCCCTGTTCTTTTTTTAATTAATGTTACCTAAGGTTCCCCTAGAAAGTATTTACATTAATCAGTCCAACAATTTCTTGTTGGTCACTACATTTTCAGCCCTCAGCATTCTGGGGGTCAGCAGAAGTATAAGTCATGGTCCCAGCGCTCAAGGAGTCTGTATTTTATTTGAGAAGAAATATTTATGTGCAGGAAACAATAGTAAACAACATAAAACAGTGTACCTTTGGGGATTAAATTATACTGACTATAGTAGCTGAAGGAATTCAAGAATCGGAGAAATCCATGAGACTTTGGAAGAAGACAAGGTTTGGGAAAAATCTGTGGGGAAGTGAGTCTCATTAGGCCTTGACTGAGGAGTGGGAATTTGATCAAAGAGATATAATAGTGTTCTAAAAAAGACAAAACACTAATGTTGAGAACATGGTGTAGATTAGTGAGACCAAAGGCTATAGTCTGTGTGAGTAGATTCTAACGCAATATGAGACTGACTGAAAAATTATAGTTAGCCTCGGAAGCCAACAGCTTGGTCCAATGAAGAAAAATGAGAAAATACTGATATGTAGTGAAAAGCACGCATCATTGTCAGTTTAAAAATGAAAGGCAGTGATATATGGATGATAGGAAGGAGGAGCCCAGAGTGAGGGCAACAAACTAGAAGTGTTTAGGGCAAGAATCTACACGTGGACAGGAAGAGTAGATGTAGGAATGGAAAGTAAAGAAAGGGTGTATATAGTTCAAATGAAAAAAATCATTCCTTCCTTCATTCATTCATTCAACCAAAGGCTTATTGAGCAATACTTTTTATGTGAAGGCAGCTTGCTAAGTTCTGTAATGGTACAAGTACTGTAATTACAAGACATTAACTCTCTTCTCAATTCATTTACTACAATTCTACTGGGGAGATAAGACACAAACACAGAAGGCATCACCAATAAAGGAAGTCTTTAGGAATTGATGACTGGCTTGATATAGAGACAAAAGTGCAGGATGGGTCAAAGATGCCCGAGAGAGCGATGGCGTCATTGAAGTTGTGGGAGTATCGTTTGAAATGTTGGCAGTATCACTAGTCTGAAGGGAGGAACCCAACACCACTACATTAAGCAGGTTAAATGATTAATTTAATCAACAAGTAATTACTAAGTGCCTACCACGCAACAGGCCAGGCACTGTGGATATTGTGGAGAGAGACACAGGACCATCAAAAAAGAAAAAACTACTCTCATGCACCTTGATTCTCAAGGACCAAAAGAATCAAATACTCTCTGATGAGAGGTTAAAGAGAGTCAGTAAGCAGCCAAATGACCGAATACCTGATTCACAGGCTTAATTTGGTCAACAGACATCCAAGAATAAATTCCAGTGATTTTGCCAACCATAACAGAATTGTTTTCAAATACTTTTCTTGACTGTATTACTTAATCCGATAAGAGACAGGAAAGGGGTAGAAGATTGCAACAGTTCACCCCTGCAGTTCTGGCACAAGTTCGGGGGGTCATATTTTTTTTTCTTATAAGCTTGAATTTTTTTTAATTAATTAATTAATTTTTGGCTGCGTTGGGTCTTTGTTGCCACGCACGGGCTTTCTCTAGTTGCGGCGAGCGGGGTCTACTCTTCGTTGCGGTGTGCGGGCTTCGCATTGCTGTGGCTTCTCTTTGTTGCAGAGCATGGGCGCTAGGTGCGGTTTCAGTAGTTGTGGCATGTGGGGTCAGTAGTTGTGGCTTGCGGGCTCTAGAGTGCAGGCTCAGTAGTTGTGGCACATGGACTTAGTTGCTCCGCGGCACGTGAGATCTTCCTGGACCAGGGCTCAAACCCGTTTCCCCTGCATTGGCAGGCAGATTCTTAACCACTGTGCCACCAGGGAAGACCAGGAGGGAGTCATATTGATAGTTGGGGTAGACAAGCAATTTTCAACAGCAGCCCATTTTTAACATCTTTTTATTTTTCACTGTTTTATTTTTTTAATTGTGGAAAGGCCACTTAATTCTTTGTTGCCACTGCTGATGGAATGGCATTTGCTTTGTTTCTCAGAATCATCACCAACTGAATGAGGTAATTTGGGCTTTGTTCACTTTTGAGAGTTTAAAATTGTCAATCTCCAGGGTTGAGTATGTCAAGCCATGGCTGGTGCTAGCTGGCCCACAGTTATGTATACCACTTAATTTTTGCCTCAAATAATTCTACATTGCTGGGGCAAATTATTCATAGAATATTTAGAAAGTAACTCTGGGAAATATTCATTTGATTTCCAAGTGAGGAAGACATTTCCAAGCATAAAAGCAAAGAAAGGAGGAAGGCATAGAAGAAATGATTGATAGCCCTGACTTTATAAAATATATTAAAGGAGCATTTAAAGATACGGGAAACTGCCTGTGACATGCTGCTATGTCAATAAAATAAAAATAAACAGCATGGACACACAGTAAAGGAAACCATAAACAAAATGAAAAAACACAACCCACACACGGGAGAAAATATTTGCAAATGAAGTGACCAACAAGGGTTTAATCTCCAAAATATATAAACAGCTCACGTAGCTCAATGTCAAAAAAACAAACAACCCAATCAAAAAATGGGCAGAAGATCTAAATAGACATTTCTCCAAAGAAGACATACAGATGGCCAAGAAGCACATGAAAATATGCTCAACATCACTAATTAACAGAGAAACGCAAGTCAAAACTACAATGAGTTATCACGTCACACCGGTCAGAATAGCCATCATCAAAAAATCTACAAACAATAAATGCTGGAGAGGGTGTGGAGAAAAGGGAATCCTCCTACATAGTTAGTGGGAAAGTAAATTGGTACAGCCACTATAGAGAACAGTATTGAGGTTCCTTAAAAAACTAAAAATAGAACTACCATATGATCCAGCAATCCAACTCCTGGGTGTATACCCAGAAAAAACCATAATTCAAAAAGATACAAAAAGATGTGTTTCTGTACAGCAGAAACACACTGTAAATTATACTCCAATAAAAATTAATCCATAAAAATGTTTTTAATTTTTTTAACTTATTACAACCTGAAAAAAACAAAAAACCCAGCATGGACATTATAATTTCCATGTTGTAAAATCTATATCTGAGATACATATACATGAGAAATATACTAAATGCTAAAAGAATTATGGGTGATTTTTTTTTCTTCCGTTTTTTTGAATTTTCCATATTTTCTATACTAAACAGAACCCAAAATTATATGTTTTAAACAAATTGAACCCAGCCAAAACTGAATAGTTTCATTCTCAAACTAAACTCATTTATGCTTGAGTCATATATTCCTACAGGTATTTTAAAATCAATGGATGAATTCTATTTAACTCAGTGGCAAACCAAAGACAAAGCAAGGGTTTGTGAGAAGATGATCCATGGGAAAACTGGGACAAGAATGCTCTGAAATGGAAAGTTCTTCCAGACTTTGAAGAAGCATAATATACCGGTGGATCTAATTTGGTCCTGTTACAGAAAGGTAGCAGCACAAAAAAAGAAAGAAAAGAAAGAAGAAAAAGCAAAGGAAAACTTCCTTAATTCCCAGGTGAACCATGGTGTTCCTCTGCTGCTACGTGATGTGAAACCTCACCCCTCCAGACCCGGCCTGATTATACTGGAAAACCACCTCCATTTACATGTTCCCAGGCATCTACACTCGGCACTGAGGATGGCTAATCCTGTTGCCAAAAAACTGGCATGTGATTCAGGTGTACTATGTAGATAGTTCAAATAACCAAAAACAGGAAGAGGAGACTTTCAGGAAGGGGAGTTATTTTCTAAGAACCAGCTGATGATTCTGAGCAGGGTAAACAGTAATATTTGGGGACTAGGGGGGATTGTGTGTATAGGACAGAGCTCTAAGGAAGACTTAGAGTAGTGATTGTGGGAGACGTCCTGCAACTGGGAAAGCTTTCCAGAATGGGAAGGCTCTTTCTCCCAGAATCCAAGAGCTTCCCCAAAACCACTCCTTTCACATCATCATCACCTTTTTCAGTCTCATTATGTCTTGCTGAAAATTAAAGGTAAAAACATAACATAAACCCTCAAATGTAGGTGTGAAACTCAGAGTTTTGGTTAAGAAATGTATTATTAAAAATAAAATAAGCTTTTAAAAGAAGAGAACTTAAGTTGTATGTATAAAATGTGCCAAAAGCCAGGGAATAAATAATTGAGAGGGTAATTAAGGCCAGATCAAACATCTAGTGAGTTCACCTGAGTAAGCAAATAAGTCTGTTCTTAATGGCATAATAAAAAAAAAATAGTTCATCATATAAAAACGATCTGCTTTTTTTTTTTTTTTTTTTTTGCGGTACCTGGGCCTCTCACTGTTGTGGCCTCTCCCGTTGCAGAGCACAGGGCTCCGCGGCATGTGGGATCTTCCCAGACCGGGGCACGAACCCGTGTCCCCTGCATCGGCAGGAGGGCTCTCAACCACTGCGCCACCAGGGAAGCCCCTGATCTGCATTTTTTAAAATTCTCTGACTTTGTTCACTACCATATCCCAGTAATTGCAATATTTTGATTTGTTTTCTGCCAGCTCTTTAGTGCCTTTAACTCCTTATATTCTCCCATCCTCTCACCCTCCCCAATCTTCTCTTTAATCCTCTGCACCCTCCAACCGAGCTCTTTCTCCCTTTTTATTCAATTTATAATGTCTTATACATAGCAGGGTCTGTATTAATGTTTGTTCACTTTAATTGAATTGAAAGCCATTGCATCCACTGCACTCCACTATTCAGTACTTGAGAATGTTCTGGGCATTGTTTATACAGGCACTGTCTCAATAAAAGTGACCATGCAACCTGAAGCCATAACAATCTATCTTGATAATCAATGGGGAAAATTATGTTTGTTCCATGACCTTTACGTATTTTTGTCAAAAGATTAAAAACTCTCTTACTCTGTTATAAATGTGTAAGGGAATCACCAAAATATAGTGAAATATTTATTACACTATAATTTAAAACATTAGAAATATTGATAATTAAATGTCTTGTTTCTTTGTGACAAGCTTTATCACGGGTAGTTTGGAAAGTGCTTACCTTCTCATTATATAACTTACAACATGAAGTGGGCATCTGTTTTATGCCTTGGCAAATTGTCATACTCCTTTCGTAGTTGGGATCAGCTTCCAGTATTTTTTTCCTTTGTGCTTTCAATGTCGAAAAATACCTACAAGAGTTCCTTTAATGTGAAATGTTGACAGCTTCATTTCTTCTGGAACATCGACCTCCTTTCCAGTACGACCATTTTCCTCATTTATGTCAGTAAGTTTGTCTTCACTAAGTTCCTCTGGCTGCATAGCTAGAGTTGAATGATGGCTGTGTCCACATCCCTGGGGTCAGCTATTTCTTCTATAACTCCATTTACGTTTGATTCACATTTCCTCTCTGCGTTATCTGCATTATTGCTGCACTTTAAGCTTTGTTGGCCTATTCTCTCTTATCCATACAAAAATATCCTTTTTTGTAAAATGCCACATGGGTTTATCACCAGAAGACAAGGGAGCAACACAGCTACACACTTTGCTGTCTGTGAACTGAGTAACACATGTACAGTGACCAATCACACACCTACAGACTTTAAAAGAAGTGGCACAATTTATCACAGAACTTGATGCACAGCTGTAATTTGCATAGTGATTTGTAGAGTTAAGACCTAGCACTAGTAGCAAATTTGGGCTGTACTTGGAGGACTGATATCATTTAACTAAACCATGGTTACTGAAATTCATGTATATCAGAGCCATGCAAAGTGAGGGCACATGTATTTTCTTTTTGTAGGTAAAAGATTCTTACGTAGTAGATTTTAATAATGCCACAAAGTTGGTCCTGGCCTCTACTCTGCTGGCTCTGAGAAAACACAACCAACCATTGTTATTAAGCTATCTCATAAAAATTGTAGAAACGTGAAGTGGTTTTACTTAAGAAAAAAAGTAGTGTGGACATGCAGCTGTTATATTCTTCTTGGTGATACAAAACATTTCAAATATTTATCTATATCTCTTAATAGAAAATAGAGATTAATAGATAACATTTTTCAATCGTCACCTGCCCTCTGGGAGGTTCTAAGTATAAATTAAGTATAAAAATAACTAGATTTGTGAACTGTTTTTCCTGAATTCTCTCTTTATATTAATATTTCCTTAATACAAATACATATTTTCCCAGTTGTTTATGCCAGACAAAGCTTCGGGATGGACTTTTTTTAGGATACGAAATTTGAGTTCTGCATTCTAAAAATAAGTACAGTTCACTACTAAATAAAGTAAAGTTTGTCACTTAAAAAAATAATAACTAGATTCACATTTGGTTTTCCAGCTCTCCACCCTTCATTCACGGAATCTTTGGTTCATGCTGCTTCCAAACTATTATTTGGTTACCATATTGTATTTAATGAGCTTCTCACAGTGTGACATCAAATATCTTTATAGATTACGTTCCCTTTTTAAGAAATTTCCATGGAAACCTCTCCTGCTCTAATTAATTCTCCTAGTATTGAATTGTAAATACCTCCTTTGTGTCAAGATGCACCCACTTTGGTGCTACAAATTTTTTTTTTCTACCCTAAATAATTTTACTCCACTCCACTCTAGGTGAGAACATTCTTCAAGCTTGACTGGTGATTGTGCTGTTCCTTTGGCCCCAGCTATAACAACTAGTTCTCCCAGTATGTACTTCACTGAGTGTGTGGTTATTATTTTTAGGTCTTCTGTAGTGATTCTAGAAGAAAAATAATGGAAAATTTTAAAGGTACCTTTTTAAAAGCCAGCAACACTGATCCTCAAAAACTATGCCACGTTCCAGGTTGCCATGGGGCTCTAAGAAACAACACCCAACCAAATAAATCCAAAAACAATGAAAAGGTGGGAAACTCTTGGGCCTAACCTTGTCACACCACACAAAGACTTTCGTAATTGCAAAAATTTTCTTCGAATTTAACCAAAGTTTATTTGGTGAATTCTAGTATATTATGTATATCTATTGATGGGGAAGTCAAAGTAGTCTTGCTAGGTGGTAAGTACCAAATAGATTCATGCTTTGTCTTTCTTCATCAACTTCAGAAATTCATAACCTAATACCAAACATACTGCTTTCCTAGCAGAAGATTATACTCAAAACTTTATCTTTTAACTTAAAATCAAAATCCATTTCAGCCAAGTATTTTTAAATAGATTGATGAAGGTGAGTGTAGTACCTAAAGACTGCCACACTGAGGCGTGTGGTGCATTGTTTTGTGACTGGCTTTCAGATCACAACTACTTAAATCTTCCTTGTAAGCAACAATAGTAGTCAAGAAATTGAACTTGGAAAGCCCAGATGGAACCTGATTAGTAGGCGTCTCCTTTTCCGTGTGTATGGGTGGTGGGAATTGATTGCTAAAGAGTCTACCTATTAGAAGGAAAGCATACCCCCATGTTCTTCACGGTTATCATATGTTAGAGTAATAGGAAATAGAAAGTCACATGATCATCTTTTTTTCTAGAAACATCACCTAAACCATAAAAGAGATATCATCTATGTCCTATTACTTAAAGCACTGAAGCAAGGAGGTCTCTGAATCGTCCTCTTCAGCACTGGACAGTCATCACACTGTGATCATTCTCATTTTGTCTGACCAGATGGAGAATGGCTGCGATTCTTAGAGAGTTATAAAAATCACAAATATAGTATATGCAATACGATAACACCCTGTTTATTTGTCAGACAAAGAACATGTTCTACAAGTCTTGGAAATTAGATCCACTCCAGAATAGAACACTAGAGAACAGCTTCCTTAGTTAATGTAGTGTTTGGAAATGAAGAACTTTATTTTTGTTTGTTTGTTTGTTTCGGTATGCGGGCCTCTCACTGTTGTGGCCTCTCCCGTTGCGGAGCACAGGCTCCGGACGCGCAGGCTCAGCGGCCATGGCTCACGGGCCCAGCCGCTCCGCAGCATGTGGGATCCTCCCCGACCGGGGCACGAACCCGCGTCCTCTGCATCGGCAGGCGGACTCTCAACCACCGCGCCACCAGGGAAGCCCGGAAATGAAAAACTTTAAAATGAAGCCATGTGAGGACTTCCCTGGTGGCGCAGTGGTTAAGAATCCACCTGCCAAGGCAGGGGACACGGGTTCAAGCCCTGGTCCAGGAAGATCTCACATGCTGCAGAGCAACTAAGCCTGTGTGCCGCAACTACTGAGCCTGTGCTCTAGAGCCCGTGAGCCACAACTACTGAGCCCGCACACCTGGAGCCCGTGCTCTGCAACGAGAGGCCACCGCAATAAGAAGCCTGCACACCACAATGAAGAGTAGCCCCTGCTCGCTGCAACAAAGACACAACACAGCCAAAAAATAATTTAATTAAATTTTTTTTAAATGAAGCCATGTTAATGGCCTAAAAATATATAAAACAACATTTGACAGTTACAAGAAAAAGTGATAAATCTAAAATAATTGAGTTTTTAAACACAGCTCAGTGATTAAGACAGCAGACAGGAAAAATTTTTAGTAAGACTATAGATGATAAGGACTTCCCTGGTGGTCCAGTGGTTAAGACTCCATGATCCCAATGCAGGGGGCCTGGGTTTGATCCCTGGTCAGGGAACTAGATCCCACATGCATGCCACAACTAAGAGCCCTCATGCTGCAACTAAAAAACCCCCCATGCCACAATGAAGATCCCACACACAGCAACTAAGACCCAGCACAGCCAAATTAATTGTTTTTAAAAAAATTTTTTAAAAACAATATAGATGATAAAAAACAGTGTAATTAATAAGCTTAATCTAATAAACACATACTAGAATCCATGCCCAATAATTAGTAAAAAAAATTTTTTTAAAACAATATAGATAAAAAACAGTGTAATTAATAAGCTTAATCTAATAAACACATACTAGAATCCATGCCCAATAATTAGAGGATGAATATTGTTTTCAAACACAACTGGAACCTTTGCAAAAATTGACAATATAGGCCATAAAGCAAGGTTCAAGGGATACCAAAGAACCTATATCATATAGACCATATGCTCTGGCTGTAATGCAGTTGTTAGAAACTATTTATAAAAATATGACTCAAAGAAAACTCACATTTTAAAATATAAAAGTATTTATGAAGAGTTCATGATTTAAAGAAATCAAAGAAATTTTTCGATATTTACAACTGAATGGAAGTAAAATTATATGTCAAAACATGTAAAATGTAGCTAATGTACTACTGAAGGGGAATTTATAGTTTTAAATAAATATATTAGAAAAGAATAAGGTGTCCAAATGAATGAGCTAAGCTTTCAACTCAAGAAATCAGAAAAAGAGTCAATGAAAGAAACAATAAAGAGCGGAAAGCAATGAAACAGAAATCAAAGATACATCTTCCCTACCATATCTTTGTTTTATATTTAATTCATTTCTGCTCTAGGCCTAGATGGTTTACTCCCCAAATAATAATAGAGTAATATAACCCTGATACCCAAGCAAGACAAGGACAAATTAAGAAAGGAAATTATAGGCCTATCTCACTCAAAAATATAGATGTAAATATTAGCAACTTTAATCCAGCCAACATAATAAGAGTACATATCATAACCAAATTGGCTTATCCCAGGAATACAAGGATGATTTAATGATAGAAAATTACTTATTGAAATTGATCATAACAACAACTATATGATTATGTTAATGCATGAAGAAAGATTATTTGCTAAAATTCAATATCCATTAGTGACAAAAAATAAACAACCTAATATAGAACAGAACATCTGTAATGTACTCAACCTCGGTTTAAAAATTAATGCAAATGGAGAAGAGTCAAAAATAGCCAAGACAATTTTGAAGTGGGACAGTATGGAGAGACATCCTACCAAACTCAACAGATTCTATGTAAATCATGGTGTGGTGCTGGTGAATGGATATAAACCAAAGTGCATTAGAGCAATTCCACCCTTGAAAGAAAACTTGATACTTGACAGAGGTCGTATACTACCTCACTGGGGAAAAGACGACCCATCCAAATGAGTACAGTAGTGCAACTGGGCTTCCACAATGGAAAAATAAATTAATAAATCCCAACTGAGGGGCTTCCCTGGTGGCGCAGTGGTTAAGAATCCGCCTGCCAACGCAGGGGACAAGGGTTCGAGCCCTGGTCCAGGAAGATCCCACATGCCGCAGAGCAACCAAGCCCATGTGCCACAACTACTGAGCCTGCACTTTGGAGCCCGTGAGCCACAACTGCTGAAGCCCGTGTGCCACAACTACTGAAGCCTGCACGCCTAGAGCCTGTGCTCTACAACAAGAGAAGCCACCGCAATGAGAAGCCCTCGCACCGCAACGAAGAGTAGCCCCCGCTCGCCGCAACTAGAGAAAGCCCGCGCGCAGCAACGAAGACCCAGTGCAGCCAAAAAATAAATAAATAAAAACAAAAAAAATCCCAACTGAATATCATGTAAAAAAACATCATTTCTGGGAGGTTTAAGGTCTACATTTAAAATGAAACTTTAAAACGGCTTTTTGAAGAAAATACACGATAATAGATTTATGATCTTAAGGCAGAGATGGGTTCTTAAATAAACTTATACATTTAATGGTGATAAAATTAAAAACATATATCAATACAAGGGCGTGATGAAAATAGGAAGCAATAAGCTGCAAGAAAGGAAGATGTTCATAATGTGTATAACCAAAGGATTAATATTCAGAATATAAGAATGAGAGTTTAATAGAAAAAATGGGCAAAAATATGAGTGAGCAATTTATACAATGGCCTGTCATTATATTAAAGCTTTTCAATATAAATTATAATCAGGAACTATGAAGTAAAACAAAAAAACATAATTTCATACCCATTAAGTTTTTTTAATTGAAATCTTAACAGAACCAAGGGTTGGTAAGTTGTAGAACAATGGGAACTCTCATTCACTGCAAATGAAAATATTTACTGATTTAGACAGAAAATGGCAACATTTAGTAAAGTGGGAGGTATGTAAACCATGACCCAGCAAATTATTCCTAGATATATATCATGAAGAAACTGTCACACGTGTCTACGAGAAATGTGCAAGAATGTTCACTGCAATCTTGTAACGATGAAATATCAGAAGCAACCTAGGGCTTCCCTGGTGGCGCAGTGGTTGCGTGTCCGCCTGCCGATGCAGGGGAACCGGGTTCGCGCCCCGGTCTGGGAGGATCCCATATGCCGCGGAGCGGCTGGGCCCGTGGGCCATGGCCGCTGAGCCTGCGCGTCCGGAGCCTGTGCTCCGCAACGGGAGAGGCCGCAACAGAGGGAGGCCCGCATACAAAAAAAAAAAAAAAAAAAAAAAAGCAACCTAACTGTCCATCAACAAAATAAGAGATAGATATACTGTGCATTTACCTATAATGGAATGCCATATAACAGTTAAAATAAATAAATCATCAACTTAATAAGTGTCAAAACATAATATTGGAGAGAAAAGCCAACTGAAGATTGACACATCGTGATCTCATTGGCATGAAATTTCAAAGCATACACATATTATATATTATTCATGAATCCGTACGTATGTAGCAAAACAGAAAATCATGCACGGAAATGATAATGTCAAATTTAGGATACTGATTGGTGGAGGGGAGGAAAATGGGGTCTGAGAGTGTGGAAAAGGGAGCTTTAGTTTTATCTATAATGTCTTGATTTTCTTTTAAAAAGATTTGATAAATATGGCAAGATGTAGTTGGTGGGCACATGAATGAAATATTGTTCTCTGTATTTTTTCTGTTTGCTTAACGTATACTGTGATTTTTAAAAAGGATGATCATAATATTCTCTCCAATACAAAAGTATGGTAGTCATTTGCACTGGAGGGAGAGAAGGCAGGATAAGATGAGAAAGTCTCCAGCAAGTCTGGCGCTTACGTGCTAACATGTAACACCCTTTCTGTGCTTGGAAAAGGTGAGGCTTCCCCGTTTGGACTGAGACAAATAGACCATGGATCCCAAAGCTAGGAGAGGAGAGAGAGAAATTACCATGACTTTTTCCTTCCCCTTTGTTCCTGCTTTGTTGCTCCCAATCTCTTTCCTTGCATCTCTTCTTCTTCTCTAGAGTGGCATGGAAAGCCACAATTCCCTAACTTTAAGGGAGGAATATTAGCTAACCATACTGCTTTGTCTCTGCCATCCCCACCAGGAGACTTCCTCCAAGCTTTGGAGGACCTCTGTTTATTAGAGGAAAATAAAATTCCAGGGTATATACAATCACATACCAGAATTTTCCCTTAGTTTGAGGCATTGGACTATTAATAGAAATTCAAGCATGTATGAAAGTTCTACTGAAGCTATTTGGCCAACAAATTATTGAGTCTTAAGTAAAGGAGAATTGTATTGAGTGAAGTAAGTCAGAAAGAGAAAAACAAATACCATATGCTAACACATATATATGGAATCTAAAAAAAAAAAAAGTGGTCTTGAAGAACCTAGGGGCAGGACGGGAATAAAGACGCAGACCTACTAGAGAATGGACTTGAGGACATGGGGTGGGGGGGGAAGGGTAAGCTGGTACGAAGTGAGAGAGTGGCATGGACATATATACACTACCAAACGTAAAATAGATAGCTAGTGGGAAGCAGCCGCATAAACTAACACACCATTGTAAAGCAATTATACTCCAATAAAGATGTTAAAGAAAAAGAATTGTATTAATGTTTATCAACTTGTGTTAATACCATAGGTATTTAAATTATATTTAATAAAATTGTATTCAATTCGTCTTATGTTCTTGAATATATCTCTATATTTTCATTACTATTTCTAATATAGTGATAGTTTCTAATAATAAATTGTATTATTGGATTGCTCACTATGAACAGAATTCTCACTATGTAAATACAGAATGCTGCTTATGGGTTCAGAAATTCTACTTAACTGGATGTAAAAGAAAATTAAAATTTTAAGTACTGAATTTTCCAAAGCAAGATATATGTATAATTTAAGAATTATTTTACTTTTAATTGTGTTTTAATATGGTTAAAATTCAAACAATCCAAATGGGTATAAAATGAAAGGTAATACTCTTTCCCATATATTGTTCCCCAGTCCCCCTCCCCACGGCAGCCATTGTTACAAATATTCTATGTTTCTCTAAGGTACTTTACAAATAGACAAACATGCATCAAAAAGAACTTTTTTAAAAGTCCATTCCATAGGAATGGTATTTCAAAATATTTGTAGTCTTAACTCGACTTAGCAAATTCAATGCTCTTCTTTTGAGGCCAAATAGTGCAGAATCTTCAGACTTGGGGTCAGACCCAATCACAAGAGTGAGATTTCAAAGGAGCCACGATAAAGGTGACACAATAAATAATTGTCCATTAAACTTTCTATAGGAAAGTCAGGAGAGAATAGTGTCCATACAGTAAGTTCCAAGACTTGAGTCTGCTACCAATTAGACAGAAACAATTAAGTGACTTAAATAACTAGCTTGTGTTATGATGTATCATGTAAAGATATCAAAATATTTAAGTAATTGTTTTGTCCACAATTGAATGGAATCTTAAAAAGGACCGATTATACAAAAGCATATCTAAATTGTTGCTTTCTTAATCATCCTAAAGTTTAGCAAGATCTGAAATACTGCCAGAGGCTGCCCAATTAATCTGTTTTGCCACCTTTGCTAAAATGTTATCAGTCATAAGTGGTCTGAGACAAAATTCTCAAGAAAGAACATGTGATATCAAAGAGTATAGTTCATATTAGCTTGTTACTTTTTAACCCAACATATTTGGTATTTCCCATGGATAAAAAGGATTTCTCATATTGATTTTCCAAATCTGTATTTGGGATCAGTTTGTAAGAAAAATGTCACCTTTGTCTTTTAGGCTCTTCTAACATATAGGAGTGACCCAACCATGAGAAAAATGTTGAATCATCTGTATTTCTATATCATGCCTGTGTTTAACGTTGATGGATACCATTTTAGCTGGACCAATGTAAGTCACTTTGCCTATCCAACTGAAAAAATCAAGGAAAACAGTCCTGAAACAGGAAAGAAGCTTGGTGGGCAGCTAGCCTAGTACTTCCAGAGCTACAAAGGAGACTTCCACTCCCTTCCCCAGCATAGCAGCAACCTTTTGATTTCCTTTATATGTTTGGCTTTGCCTAAGAGTTCATGTAAATAAAGATTTCTCCTTCCAAATAAATTGTGAAAAAAATCACTAGTCCAGTCCAGCTCACTCAATTTTGCCTGTGAAGAAATGAGGGCAAGAGAAGGTAAGAGAAAAGTTTGTGGCAGAAATTGGAGCATGAACCTGAGTCTCCGATGCTAATCCTGTCCTCTTCCCACTCCCTGGACTTGTTTATTCCCAAGGGAACTCTCCCTCCCCCTCCATGCTGTGATTCATTCACTGACTGAGCTACTAAAACGCATGGGAATAACCTCTTAAGTGTTTTTTCTGCACCTCTTTTTTAAATTACATCTAGGATCGATTTTGGAGAAAAACAAGGTCAAGGAACTCAAGGTTTCGCTGCCGTGGAGTGGATGCCAATCGAAACTGGAGGGTGAAATGGTGCGGTAAGTTGAGGATTAATAGGGATTCGGATCCAAAGGTATCCATATCTTTCACTCTCAAAAATGATGAGCCCACTGGGACTCCGATGCAAGACTGATGTCTTTGTGTATGTGAAAACCTCCTACGTTGTACATTGTAGCTATAATTTGCAAAAGAAAATGAAAGCATTTTTATAAAAATATGAAAGAATCAAGGATTTAAATCTGTCAACCCAATCCTGAAAACTGAAAATTTAAACACAGATGTAAAAGCAGAAAACTAAGGAATATTTGTCATTCAGAAACTAAAACAGGAACTGTGGTATATGGTATAAATCCAGTGAAATGCATTCATCCTTTCACTGAGGGTAACACTGATCCTGCCTTCATCTGTCTACGATGATCAGAGCTGCCAAATCCTTGTCTAGAATCTACCAACCTGCCAATCATACACTGATTGGCCACTCACATGGCGAATGTATTTCCACTACATTCCATGTTTCATAATAGTTACCTTTCAGGTAAGGAGAGGATGTCATTTTAAGGAAGGAAACTCTTGTGGCAAAATAAAGAAGCAAGTAGTAGCAAAAGAGAAAGAGAGAAACAGAAAATTAGCCATAGCTAGCATAGAAGATGGGTAGTATACCTCTCCTCGTCTTGGGTTTTCGGCTGGGGCTCTTAAACAGAAAGATTAACAAGAGAAATGGTTTATTAATGTGCGCTGCACATGTCACATGGCAGAAACCTCATGAAAAGTAACTCAAAGTGGCAACTTAGAACACCAGCTTATATAGTGTCTTCAACAAAGAGCAATAAACTTGTAGAGAAACGATAGTACAAAGGAATACAGTTTTAGGCTTCCAAAGGCAGCCAACTGTGGGAAGGTAAATATATGAGAGGTAACTAATGCAGGAAGGTTTGCTTGCTGATTCCTGTGGTGCTGTCTCTGGGTTAAGAGTCTGTCTCCAGTAGGAGAATTTATGTCCTGTCTTTAGTCAGAAAAGGGGAGGGTGGAGAGAGCTTTCCTGCATTTCCTGCTGCTTAATTGCCTTGGGCTCGAAATAATTTTTATGTCAAAGAGGCATATTTGGGGGTGACATATTCTGGTTTCCTTCGCTAGTTATTGTACTTGGCAACGGCGGCAACGGCGGGGAGGGAAAGGAGAAGTGTTACCCACATGCAGTTGTAAGGAGCTGCCCTTTCTCAGTGTCCTTCCTTAGCGCCCTCAAAGTATAGACCGTTGTGTAATAGAAAGTCTTCCGTGAGTCTCTTAGAAATGAAGCCTATGACAAAAGCCCTTCTTCTATGAGGCTTTGGTTCTGTACTCGATGCCACTCCTCCCATCCCCACCAGCATCAGGTGGAATAACTGCGTGTGGCTGAGACTTCTTCCACAGAACCCTCCAGGCCACCTCTTTAATCAGTTAGAATTGTTAAATCAGAATATGGTAGAATAAATAAATAAATAAATCTAGAACAATATGGTTCTAGAATATGACAGATATATGGTTTCATTCTACCATTATTAGCTCAATGATTTGGATGATTTTCTTCAATCTACCAAATTAATAATAATACCCACCTCATAGGGTTCTTACGGAAATTAAAGGACTTTACATCTGTTTAATGACTGATTCAGTCCTAGCTCCAAAAAGGGGTCTACATCTCAGTGACCCAACCCTTCTCCCCCACGCTCCAGAACAGTCAATTCACCTCGGAGCCTCAGGTCAGTTGTTTGTGAAACTACCTCTTTCCTTCAGGAGAGGGTTGTGATGATGAGCCATGAGGTAAGCTTTAAAGTGTTTACACTTATGAGAGAAGGAAAAGCATTGCATAAATACTATAAAGTGGTATTATTGATGGCTGTTTAGATTGAGAAATTTTTTTCTTCAGCCTGGACTGAGACAGCAAACTTGTTCAAATTAACTCCCTGATACCACTAACTTTTTAAAAATTCTCTTTTGTCCATCTCTGAGATGGGGCCATTTTGCATGCTCATAACTATGTGTCCCGTTTCACTAGCTGGCAGGTACCCACATCCATAGGTTTGTCATGGGCGTGATACCCACAATCACCTGAGTACCAGGAATGGTAACTGAGCTGAGTCATACTAGCAGGCCAGCCAGCTCTGCCGGTGTAAAGCTAGACTCTTGTTTATATACGGTTACAAAGTAGTGGCTTGCTTCCCTCTCTTCTTCTTCCTTTCCCCAGCCTGTTTCCTTCATACATATACCTTCTTTGATTTCTTAGTTCCAAACTGTGGTCCCAACTGGAATTCCTTTGATTCTCCCCATTTATGAATCATTGATTCTTCCTGTGAGTCAGCACTCAAGATGAACAGGGGATTTTTGTCAAATGTCAGTTGCAAAAATGACCTTGATAGACCGTTGTAAATGATGTAGGGATGCAGACTGCCTGGCTGGGCCCATCTCCTTCCCCACAAGGTCTCCTAAATAGATTCAGCTGACCTGACAGGCAGGCAGCTGTGACTCCCTCCCTCACAGCATCAAATCCATCTCCCCGCAGCTATTTGCCTGGTTAAGGGGACAGTGAACGTCACTGAGGGAACCACTCTTAGATCAAGGGTATTGAAGTAAATGAAATCCCTGAGTGAACCTCCAAACAAACATCCATAATATAATTGATATAGAAATGCCCAGGACCGCTGAAAACACTATAGAGCCAACATTGAACTGACAAAAACAAATGTTTTTTCTCTGAAATTGGTGAGTCTCAGACTTAAAGTGGAGATCGTGAAACTGCTTTTAATCATGAAAAAGTCTGAGGACTCGCATATGACAGCGTGACGCTTTAGTGCATTCAACGTGGAGGAGGCAGCCAGCTTAGAGCATACGCATGGAAACAGGAACATCTTTCCAATACTTCAGCGCTCCCCCGGGGGACTGGCAGGCCGTGAAATACACATCATTGCTCTGAAAGCCCAGCAGAGGGACTCAACAAGTCAGAGTAGTGGTGGGAACCAAGACTAAATAGATAAATGTCGTTCATTCATTTGCCAAAGTTAACTGAGCACATACTCTCTGCTAGACACTGTATCGTTTTTTCCTCCCTCTGTGCACTCTTTTTAGAGGGTACTGTGAGCACAGATTTTTCCAAATTGGAATAAATCAAGGAGAAAAGCAAAGGGTTTGGATGATATTCGTACTCAGCTTCAATCTGTGAATAATTCAAGTGTTGCCTGAACGTAAATTACTATTAGGACAAGCTACACATGGGAGAACGTGTTTGCAAATCATATATTCTGATAAGGGACTCAGAATATCAAAAGAACTCTTACAACACCACAATAAAAAGGCAGCCCTGGGGCTTCCCTGGTGGCGCAGTGGTTGAGAGTCCGCCTGCCGATGCAGGGGACGCGGGTCCGTGCCCCGGTCCGGGAGGATCCCGCGTGCCGCGGAGCGGCTGGGCCCGTGAGCCATGGCCGCTGAGCCTGCGCGTCCGGAGCCTGTGCTCCGCAACAGGAGAGGCCACAACAATAAGAGGCCCGCGTACCGCAAAAAAAAAAAAAAAAAAAAAAAGGCAACCCAATTTTAAATGCACAAATGATTTGAAAAGACATTTCTCCAAAGAAGATATAAAAATGGGAATAAGCACATAAAAAGTTGCTCAACATCATTAGCCATCAGGAAAATGCACATCAAGATACCACTTCACACCCACTAAGATGGCTATAATAAAAAAGACAGACAATAGCAAGTGTTAGTGAGGGTGTGGGAAAAATTGGAACACTCATACTTGCTGGTGGGAATGTAAAATGATGTGACCACTTTGGAAAAATGTTTAATAGTTCCTCAAAAGTTAAACAGAGAGTTACCACATGACCTAGCAATTCTATTCCTAGGCATATACCCACAAGAAATGAAAACATGTGTCCACACAATACTTGTACATGGACGTTTATAGCAGCATTATTCATAATAGCCAAAAAGTATAAAAAACCCAAATGGCTATCGACTGATGAACAGATAAATGAAATATGGTATATCCATACAATAGAATATTTGGCCATAAAAAAAGAATTAAGTACTGATATATGCTGCAACATGGATGAACCTTGAACATATGCTAAGTGAAGTCAGTCACAAAATAACAAATATTGTATGATTCCATTTATATAAAATGTCCAGAATAGGCAAATCCATAGAGACAGAGTAGATTAGTGGTTGCCAAGGGCGAGGGAGATGGAGTAGTGACTGCTAATGGGTAAGGGAGTTTCTTTGGGGAATGATGAAAATGTTTTTTAATTAGATAGTGGTGATGATTGTGAATATACTAAAATTCACTTAATTGAACACTTCAAAAGAGTGAATTTTATGGGATGTAATTATAGCTCAATAAAACTGGTATAAAGAATTTTAATTACCATTTAGGACCAAATTAGGCATTTACTAAAATACAATTACTCTTTTTAGAACACTCAGTTACCTAATATTGTAAATTACATGTAATATGGAGAAAACCATATTTTTTAGGAGCCCAATCACATATGCCCCTCTCCACATATGCCCTTCTCCTCCCAGTACCCCCTCACTCTATCAAAATAAGAGATGTTTCGGTTGGGCAAATATTTTGCTAGATCACCTGAGATGAAAACGGAAACTACTACCTAGTGGTTGTTTCCAGCCAATGCCTGTGAAAGTACAAGAGAAGTTCACTGGCCTGCTTTCCAGTGAAAAAGGAAAGTTCCTCCAGAGGAGAGGAGAGTTCCTCCAGCTGAAGGGCTTTATTTTTTAGAGAGCTATTCTAGCTAAGAACCTGGGCTGAATTGCTATAAAGATACAGGTAATTTCAGAGAACTGGGGGCAAGGAGAGGGAAAGAAAACAGAGGTAACGTTGCTAGGATAGCTAGAAAGGGATTTGGAATTCCAGGATGTCTAGTGAGGATTTTAATTAACTTTTGCTGTGAAGTATGTAAATTCTCTTCAGTATGTATTCCATAACCACCACCGCTGTTCATATTCGGTACAAGCTACTTTACTTACTAAGGCTTTGTGGAATTGGGTCTGCTATTTGGAGCTATGAGGAAGTGCTGAGTCTGGCCTCCAGGTAAGCTCAGGGAGAGAACTATTCCACATCAAATTTCCAGAGGCATGGAACTCACGACAGGAGTGCAAGTGAATTTACATCATCAGAGATTTACAGACAAGAGTTGGGTAACTTTGGGCTCAGACTGATGAATTAAACATCAACTACATGGTCAAATTAGACCCTTAAGATCCCCGTCACCTCTGCTAAGGGTGATTCTAACATGTTACACGGAAACCCAGTTTTAAATTAAAACAAATGCATCTAGCACCTTCATTCTTTCCAGGATAGAAGATCACAAGGCGAAACTGCAAATCCCTCTAAGACTTCAAGAAAATACAAAAACTTTCATTTTCTTCTCTCGTGATTCAAACACATATTTTCAAGCTAATCCACCACTAAAAAGAGCTATTTTATCTTTTGTAAAATCACTTTTAAATCCAATTTTTCCTAACCCAGATACTGATTATATGCAAAACTCACTTCATCTCCCTGTTTTATATCTCATGTTCCTTGTGCAAAACACACCCAATGCTTTTAAAAATGAGCTTTTTGTAACCACAGATTAAATAATGTTTGGTATTGATTGTGTGGGTGTATGTGTACACAAAATGATATATTGTTTTATTTCTCTGATCATTCTTCTGGGTAAATATGTAAGAATTTGCATGTGAATAACAATATATTTATAACATCTACTCCAACATCATGAACAAGTATCTTTGTTGAAGCTTTTGAAAATGATGTTACAAAGTTTAAAAACCTTCTACAAATAAATAGCTCATCTTCAAAATTCACTGAAATAAGTAATACAGGAAAATGATATTTTTGAAGCGAGGCATGATGGATGTGACAGAATTACTCCCTTGGCTCCTGGGACACTGAGCTACTGGATTTTCATTTGGCAATGATTTTTAAGTCCAGTAATTTAATTGTACCTGTTTCAGCAGATAACCCTCCCATGCTGCTAAATCTGTAGGAGACCTCTAGTCTTATGCTGGACATACGAGTAAGGATTCTAAAGCTTTTATCAACTAATTCTTGTTCCCTTATGCTGGTTGCTCTTCAGCATTATTGGATTTCTGAGTTCACCAAAAACAAACTACATCTCTCTGATCATTTTCCTCCAGCTGTATCATTTGCATTTGACAAGCCATATAATTTTTTTATTTTCATAAATTTCATGCATATCTAATCGCTTTGAATGTTTTGGTCCTTGTTACTGTTTTTAACTTCACATAAGCACTACTGCATTACTATCTTCCTTCTGGATCACTAATGTTAAATATTTTCCTTGTTTCGGATTCCCATTTCCTTTCAAGCTATATGCTTATTTTTAATCAAAACTCTTTTTTTTTTTTTTTTTTTTTTTTGCAGTATGCGGGCCTCTCACTGTTGTGGCCTCTTCCGTTGCGGAGCATAGGCTCAACGGCCATGGCTCACGGGCCCAGCCGCGCCGTGGCATGTGGGATCTTCCCGGACCGGGGCACGAACCCGTGTCCCCTGCATCGGCAGGCGGACTCTCAACCACTGTGCCACCAGGGAAGCCCTCAAAACTCCTTTTGAAGTAACTTTTCTATTCCTAAAGCAATCTTTTGAATGCTATTCTTACATGCAGAAATAAGAAAACAGTGATATTCTTTTTATCTAACACTTTTTATAGTTGTTTGAAAAGCTGTGATGTGCTAAATAATGACATGAGACACATGGGCAGTCACCTTGCCTTCACACTGTCTTCTAGTATAGCATTTCCCAAATTACACAAACCACACAAAACCACAGCATTCCCCAAGCCACACAAAATCCTAGTGAACTTCAGAACCCTAGTGGTCAGGAGAAATTATTAGGTGCCCCCCAAAATAACTATCTTCATCTATTCAAGCTGCTATAACAAAATACAGTTGACCCTTGAACAACATGGGGGTTAGGGGTGCCGACCTTCCACACAGCTGAAAGTCTGAGTATAACATATAGTCTGCCCTCTGTATCTGTGGTTCCTCCAAATCAGAGGTTCTGCATCAGAGAACTCAACCAACCAGGGATCATGTAGTGCTATAGTATTTACTATTGAAAAAAATCCACATATAAGTGAACCCATGCAGTTCAAAACCTGTGTTGCTCAAGGGTCAACTGTACAAGAGTCTGACTGGCTTATAAAAAACAAACATTTATTTCTCACAGTTCTGAAGGCTGGGAAGTGCAGGATCATGGTGCCAGTAGATTCAGTGTTTAGTGAGGGCTTCCTGGTTCATAGGTAATGCCTTCTCACTGTGTTCTCACTTGATGGAAGGTGCTAGGGAGCTCTCTGGGGTCTCTTTGATAAGGTCACTAATCTCATTCATGAGAGCTCCACCCTCATGACCTAATTACCTCCCAAAGGCCCCACCTCCTAACACCATCACATTGAGCATTAGGATTTCAACATATGAATTTGGTGGGGGGGGGGGGACACAAACATTTAAACCATAGCAATAACTGATACTAATGATGGTAGTATTTTTAAGTTGTAAGAAAAAAAGATTTTTTTTTCACAACCTAAGAAAAAATACCAAATACATTTTATATAGTTGTCATCTCAGAGGTTATCAGATGAGTAACTAAATTCATTCATTAACATATGCAACTACTATTTTCTGAGCTGGTTACTGGGACAACAGCAGTAAACAAAAACATCAGTAAACAAAACAAAGTCAGTTGTCATACATGCTATGAAGAAAAATATAATGCCAGGAAAGTAATAAAAGAGTGACGTGGTGGGGGTGGGTTAACTGTTTTAGGTGGCATAGGGAAGACGATCTCATCTGATAAGATGAGACTTGAGAGTGAAGGAGGTCTGGGGGAAGAGCAGGTAGAAGGAACAAGAGTGTAAAGGATTTGAGTTGGGAGCATCTTTGGTGAGTTTAAGGAAGAGCAAGGAGGGCTGCATGGCTGGATCTGAGTGAGGGAGGAGAGAAGGGTAGGAGATGGCATGGCGTCAGAGAAGTAGCCAGACAGAAGCTGATATAGGTCCAGCACCTTCGGAGGGACTTCAGGTTTTGCTCTGCATGGGATGGGAAATCAGCAGAGAGTTCTGAATTGAGAAGTGATATGACCTAATGAACTTTTTAAGGTAATCATTCTGGCTCTGTGCTAAATGGATTGTTGAGGACAGATATTTGGATTCAAATTATACTTTCCCATTTGAAAGCATTGATTTCAAAATGTAATAAAAAGTCTAACCTAAGAATATTAGTCTCATCTTTAGACAGCCATGGCATATACCACAATGCATTCTAAATGTTAATGTATCTTTATTATATAAAGAACTGTTTGTTTTTTAAAAGGAACCAAAGTAAAGATAAGCAACCATGTGAGAAAAAAAATGCATTTGCAGTAAATAAAGCATAGAAAGTTTTACTATCATTTTTATATATACACTTCAGAATCGAACATTACATAATAAAAATAATTTTAAGAGTCCATGGAAAATGTAAAGAAAAACTCCAAGCCTCTAGAAGTTGAAAGTTTAAAAACAGTCATAATTCATGAAAATAAAGAAATATGATAAAGTGGGCAACCCCCTAGTAATCAAAGAACAATATTAAAATAAAACAAGGTAACATTTCATCTATTAAATTATTCCCAAAAATGTTTGATGTGATAACCTAATCTGGAAGCAATGGTAAAATTGGGAGAGCATGTACCTCTGGGGGCATTAAAAAGCAGTTTGACCGCACATCAGAAATGCCCTACGGTGCTTCCCTGGTGGCGCAGTGGTTGAGAGTCCGCCTGCCGATGCAGGGGGCGCGGGTTCGTGCCCCGGTCCGAGAAGATCTCCGGAGCCTGTGCTCCACAACGGGAGGGGCCACAATAGTGAGAGGCCCGCGTACCACAAAATAAATAAATAAATAATTAATTAATTTAAAAAAATTAAAAAAAGAAAAAAAGAAAAGTGCTCTGATAGCAGTAAGAAGGATGGATTAAAGTGTGTGGTGGCAGGGAGACCAGTTGAGAGGCAATGGTGTTGTCCAGGTGAGAGATGAGGAACGTCAAAATTAGCATAGAGACAGAGAGGAGAGAAAAACAACACTGGAAAGGTAGAGGGATGAAACATGGTGACTGACTGGAGGAGGGATGGGGACACTGTGGAGTTAAAGACTCAGATCTTTAGCCAGAAAGATAATTCCCCCATATATCCAGTTAAAGGGCTTTGACCCCAAAACCAAAGAATATCAATAGAGAGAAAAGAGAAGAAAAATTTTCTGGAGGCATCCTCTAGTCTGAATCATATTAATAAATTGATTAATTTACTTAACAAATATTTCTAAGGGCAGTATGATAGGCATAGGAGATACAAACAAGAAAAACACATGATTCCTGCCCTCAAGAAGACTGACAGTTTAAATCTTAAGAAAGAAGAACAGAGCTGGAGGAATCATGCTCCCTGACTTCAGACTATACTACCAAGCTATAGTAATCAAAATGATATGTACTTCCACAAAAACAGATACATAGATCAATGGAACAGAATAGAGTCCAGAAGTAAACCTACACACCTATGGTCAATTAATCTATGACAAAGGAGAGAAGAATATACAATGAAAAAAACTCTCTTCAATAAGTGGTGCTGAGAAAATTGGACAGCTACATGTAAAAGGATAAAATTAGAACATTCTCTAACACATATACAAAATGGACTAAAGACCTAAATATAAGACCAGAAACTATAAAACTCCTAGAGGAAAACATAGGCAGAACACTCTTTGACGTAAATCGTAGCAATATTTTTTTTGTATCCGTCTCCTAAAGCAAAGGAAATAAAAGCAAAAATAAACAAATGGGACCTAATTAAACTTAAATGCTTTTGCATAGCAAAGGAAACCATCAATAAAATAAAAAGACAATCTACTGAATGGGAGAAGATATTTGCAAATGATACGACTGATAAGGGATTAATGTCCAAAATATATAAACAGCTCATGAAACTCAACATCAAAAAAACAAACAACCAGATTTTAAAAATGGGCAGAAGACCTGAATAGATATTTTCCAAAGAAGACATACAGATGGCCAACAGGCACATGAAAAGATGCTCAGCATCACTAATCATCAGAGAAATGCAAAGCAAAATCACACCTGTCAGAATGGCCATCATCAAAAAGAAGCAAAATAACAAATGTTGGCGAGGATGTGGAGAAAAGGGAACGGTTGTACACTGTTGATGGGAATGTAAATCAGTGCAGCCATTGTGGAAACCAGTATGAAGATTTCTCAAAAATCTAAAAATAGAACTACCATGTGACCAAGCAATTCCACTCCTGGGTATATTTCTGAAAAAAACAAAAACACTAATTTGAAAAGATGTATGCACCCCAATATTCATAGCAATGTTATTTACACTTGCTGAGATATGGAGGCAACCCAACTGTCAGGCAGGAGATGAATGGATAAAGAAGATGTGGTATATATATATATATATATATATATATATATATATATGTGTGTGTGTGTGTGTGTTTGTGTATATATGGTATGGTGTATATATATGTGGTATATGTGTGTGTGTGTGTGTATACATGGTGTGGTGTATATATATGTGGTATGTGTGTGTGTGTGTATACATGGTGTGGTGTATATATACATGGTATAAATATGTGTGTGTGTGTGTACATGGTGTGGTGTATATATATGTGGTATATATGTGTGTGTATACATGGTGTGGTGTACATATATGGTATGTGTGTGTGTGTGTGTGTATACATGGTATGGTGTATATATATGTGTGTGTGTTGTGTGTATACATGGTGTGGTATATATATATATATATGGTGTGTGTGTGTGTGTGTGTGTGTGTATACATGGTATGGTGTATATATATGTGTGTGTGTATACATGGTGTGTTGTATATATATGTGGTATGTATATGTGTGTGTGTTTGTCTATACATGGTGTGGTGTATATATGGGTGGTGTGTGTGTGTATATATGGTGTGTTGTATATATATATGTGGTATATGTCTTGTGTGTGTGTATACATGGTATGGAGTATATATATATAGTATATATGTGTGTGTGTGTTTGTGTATACATGGTATGGTGTATATATGTGTGTGTGTGTGTATACATGGTGTGTTGTATATATATGTGGTATGTATATGTGTGTGTGTTTGTCTATACATGGTGTGGTGTATATATAGGTGGTATGTGTGTGTGTGTATACATGGTGTGTATATATATGTGGTATATATATGTGTATGTGTATACATGGTGTGCTATATATATATGTGTGAGTGTATACATGGTGTGGTATATATATGTGGGGTGTGTGTGTGTATACATGGTGTGTTGTATATATATGTGGTATATATATGTGTGTGTGTTTGTGTATACATGGTGTGTTGTATATATATGTGGTATGTGTGTGTGTGTGTGTACATGGTGTGGTGTATATATATCTGGCATATATGTGTGTGTGTATACATGGTGTGGTGTATATATATGTGGTGAGTGTGTGTGTATACATGGTGTGGTGTATATATATGTGGTATATGTCTTGTGTGTGTTTGTGTATACATAGTATGGTGTATATATATGTGGGGGGGTGTATACATGGTGTGGTGTATATATATGTGATACATATATGTGTGTGTATATACACACACACACACACACACACAATGGAATACTACTCGGCCTTCAGAAAGAATGAAATTTTGCCATTTGCAACAACATGGATGGACTTGGAGGGCATTATGCTAAGTGAAATTACTCAGACAGAGAAAGACAAATACTGTGTGATATCACTTATATGTGGAATCTAAAAAAATACAACAGACTAGTGAATATAATGAAAAAGGACTCACAGATAGAACAAGCAAGTGGTTGCCTGTGGGGAGAGGGAAGTGGGGAGGCACAATATAGGGGAAGAGGATTAAGAGGTACAAACTATTATGTATAAAATAAGCTACAAGGATATATAGTACAACAGGGAATATAGCCAATATTTTATAATAAATATAAATGGAGTATAAAAACAGATTGACAGTTTAGTGAAAATACAATTACATTAAACTGTGGTTTTTGTGGTAAATGCTGTATAGAGATAAATAAAAGATAATTATACAAGTGTATTAGTGTCCTGTTGCTGCTCTAACAAATTACCACAAACTTAGTGGCCTAAAACAACACAGATTTATTTTCTTACAGTTCTGGAGGCCAGATTTCACCAAGCCAAAGCTGTGGCAAGCCCACACTCCCTCAGAAGACTCTAGGGGAGAAGTCATGTCACTTCACTGCCTGTTCCAGCTTCTAGTGGCCACCTGTATTCCTTAATTTGTGACCTCTTTCTCCACCTTCAAAGCCAGTGGCATAGCAACTTCTCTGACTCAGCTTCCCTCTACTTCTGTCACATAGCCTTCTGTCTATAATCAAATTTCGCTCTTATAGGATACTTGTGATTACATTTAGAAGATTTGTAATGCAAGAGAAGAAGCAGATTTGGGAGGGGGTTGGAGGACCTTAGGCAAGGAGGGAAGTTTTTATCTAAGAAAAAGTATATTCTGAGAATTAAACAATTTGCTTGCAAACAGAAATCAATCAAGTAACAACTTGTATTACTAAATTTTATCCTCATATCCTTAGAACAGAATCTAAAGATGTTAAGGAAAAGTAAGTACATAATTACACTGAAATTTTTTTTTCATCTGGCCTGGAACCCTAAACTGTCAATGCTGCAAAGAGTTGTAGCAATCATTTTCTAACCCAACAGTTCTCAGCCTACTTTTTTCCACTACCACACGCCCAGCTGATGATGGGGGCACACTCCTTTTGGTTCATCCCAAGCTCACCCCTTCTAATTGACCTTTTCTCTCCCCCATTACAAGAGTATGTTAGAATAAATTACGAGTTATTTATCAGGATAACTAAACCACTTCTTTTAATTAAATAATTTTATAATGTGAAACTAGCTACTCTCAGACAACCCCCAGGACTGATAGCAACACATTGTCACAATACCACGTGAGAACCACTGATTCGGTCCCTAATCCACCCAAGACCATTGCAGCCAGAGCAGTGACACGAATATCACCGAGCTCATTAGGGCAGTTCTGACTGAGCCTGGTCTTGTGATTTTCAGTCGATTGCTGCTTCTAGTACCACATCTGTCTCCATTTATTCTCTAAAGACTACCTTCCACCTCATTTTACCATCCAGGAGAACTAAGGTTCATAGAAACA
Source organism: Physeter macrocephalus (assembly GCF_002837175.3). Classification (NCBI taxonomy): domain Eukaryota; kingdom Metazoa; phylum Chordata; class Mammalia; order Artiodactyla; family Physeteridae; genus Physeter; species Physeter macrocephalus. Next base: position 68,038,368 of record NC_041228.1, read on the forward strand.
ACAAAATCTTTTTTTCTTGTCTTTTATTTTTGTCTTTTATTTTTTTAAGTAATATTTTTTCAAGTTTCACCCATCTTGAATCCCATCAAGTTTCTTTGCCGTTACAGCCTCACCAGATCGTCCCTGCTCTCTCTCCTTCCTTTCTGCTCCCGTGCATTTAGCCTGCACTGAACACTTTACAATTGTATTATATCCTACACTGTCTTGTCCTCTCATTTCCTCGTATGTGCACGTCCCGTCTCCTGTCTAGATTTATGAGATTCGTGTAGAATTTTGCATCTCAACACTTAAAAACGAGAGAGGTGATGTATGGTACGGAAGTTAAACTGCTGAAGTGTTCAGAACAGAGATGTCTGCTGTTTTATTTGACAAGACTACAATCTCCCCACTCTGCACTGCAGAGATCTTGTTATATATTCCACAGTTGTCCTGCATGTAAAGATGGGAAAGAGAATGTTGTTTTCGCTTCAGAAACAATATATTGGCTCCCATAAACTAAGGGGAAACTAATAACCTTTACATTCTCATGCTCCTAAAACCTAGAGTGATGGCATTGATGATTCTTGTTCCTTTCCCCTAGAAGTCTGTTTTATCATTGTTTCCTGGATATGGAGTTCTTTTCTGGTGTTTTTTTACTTGTTTCCTTGAAATGTTGTGTCCTGGTGCTTTAGCTTTCTGCTATCTTGATCTTCTGTAGTATAGCAGATATTTCTGATCAGAATCTGTATAACTGAGGTTAGATCTGAACAGGACTCTTCAAATTGTATATCCAACACAGCTATGTAAAATCCCCAAGGGACTTACTGTTCAACAATATTTGTGAGCTGTTTCTTCACATTTCAGTAAAGCCTGGATAGTGGCCCAAAAGGCTATAAATGAAATTTGACTGTTTTAATGGTTTTCTTTCCACCTGAATTAATTTATTTCCATCTTAGAGGCCCTGCTATTCAGGATTCTGATTTTATTTTTTAAAGACAGGGTTAGAATAGGAGATGAGTAAGGCAAAAAATCAGCAACAGTGGGAGAAAGAATTCTCAATGTGAGAACCCATTCTGCTGCTGAATCAATACGTAATCTGTAGTAAATAACTTTGGCAGCATGCCAATCCACAAAATAAACCATAAAATGAGATAGAATATCCCAGTGTCTAATGTGTTTCTCAGGCAAACAGCATTATATTGAGGTATGGCCCTTCTTAATATTACACCGTTTAGCTCATATATGATAATTATGAAATAAAATGCTTTTTTAGTCTATTATGCACCCAGTATTGGTCAAACACTGTCAGGCAGGCCAGACTGAAGGCAACGAAATATTCTGATAATGCAGGGGAATAACACTTTGCCTAAATGAGTAGGGAAATGGGTTTGCATACAATTTTAACACAGACACTAGGTTTTATGCCGAATGCAGGTAAAGTGTGTTATGGGCACATAGAAGACAGGCATCTAACCCTGCCTGGGGGCATTGGAGGAGATGCGGAGAAGGACTGGTAACTGATGGACAAGTAAAATCCGACTGTGAAGAAAAGAGTTGCTTCAGACAAAGGGAACTGCATGTGTAGTCATAAAGACAAAGGTGTATGGAACCTCGGGAAAATGACCTATAGTGTAGCAGGAGTAGAAGTAGAAAGTTTAAGGCGGACAAGTAGAAGCTAAAATTCCAAGCAGGTCAACCAAAAACAGATCATGAAGGGCCTTATCCCATAAACGTCTGGTCAGGGGGAGAAAGCATAACCCTTTGAATTCTGAGGAAGGGAGAAACTATGCAACCTTGAAACTATTGTATTGGCCAGAAAGTTCGTTCGGGTTTTTGTAAGATGTTACAGAAAAACCTGAACGAACTTTTTTGCCAATCCAATATTATAGAGCCATAGAAAGTACATGAAATTATCTGGTAAATGATAAAATACCAATCACAGTGCTATCTGTACAGCAACAGGACAGAAATCACAAATTGTTTTTTTAAGACAGAAAAACACACGAGATGAGCTATAACACCTACCACTACCCTATTGAAACACTTCGATCACACTACTTCTATGGCCTTTAAAGCTGTAGTAAAGACTTCAGAACTTTATCCAGAAGGCAACCACTGAAGGATTTTAAGCAGCAGAGAAATAAGATTGGATTTATGTTTTTAGAAGATTACAATACATTGTTGAGAAGGCTGAATTCAAGGCAAGCCAGACTGAGGGCAACGAACTATTCTGATAATGCAGAGGAATAATGCTGAGGGCCTGAACTTTGTTGGTGGACGTAGCATAGAGAGGTTTAACAGATAGGATCAACAGAATTTGCTCTCCAATTGGATAGAGGGATGAGGGAGAAGACAACTTCCAGGACCACTCCATCTAAGTTTCTGAATTGGGCCACTAGATGAATGAGGGAAACATAGGTTAAGAAACATAGCAAAAGGTCAGTTTGGTGGGTAGGAAAGAGAAAAATGATTTCATCTGAGGACATCTTGAGCTTCCAGAGCCTCTGAGGCAAGCAGGTGGAGATGTGCAGAAAGCCAGAGATAGAGATTCAAGTCACTGACTCCCACTAGAGCCCATGTCTGCTTGCCTACTCAAGAATATTGCTCCAGGACTTTTCCCATCTCTTTTGTTCTGTTGTCTTTTTGGCCGGTTGGGTGTGGTGTTTGTTTCCCTACTGGACATTTTCCCATCAGCATAATAGCATACCATTATTCCTCTCGTCTGAAAAAATCATTCTCGTCTCCACTTCCACCAGCTACTGCCCCATGTCTTTGTTGCTATTTGCAGGGTTCTCATCCTCTCCTCCTAAGTCCCTCTTAAACTCACTAGAGACAGTGACTCATCAAATCCCACATTGCTAAATCCAATGGTCAAATCTTGATCTCACCTTACTTGATTTCTAAGCTGCTTTGACAAAGTGGATCATGATTTTTCTTTTTTTTTATACATTTATTTATTTTATTTATTTATTTTTGGCCACGTTGGGTTTTCGTTGCTGTGTGCAGGCTCTCTCTAGTTGCGCGAGCGGGGGCTACTCTTCACTGCAGTGCACGGGCTTCTCATTGCGGTGGCTTCTCTTGTTGCAGAGCACAGGCTCTAGGTGCACGGTCTTCGGTAGCTGTGGCACGTGGGCTCAGTAGTTGTGGCGCACTGGCTTAGTTGCTCTGTGGCATGTGGGATCTTCCCAGACCAGGGCTCGAACCCGTGTCCCCTGCACTGGCAGGTGGATTCATAACCACTGTGCCACCAGGGAAGCCCAAGATTTATTTTTCAATACATGTAGTTTCACTTGGCCTCCAGAATAGAAAACTCTCTTCCAAACTCATTGGTTTCTTGGTCATTTTTTTCAGTGTATTTTTTTTTTCGGGGGGTGTGGAGTGGGGTCCTCTTCTTCCCCCTGAACTTTGGCCACTGGAATGCCCAGGGGTCAGTCTTGGACCTTTTCTCTTCTCTATCTACATTCATTTCTTAAGAGAGCTCATCCTCTACCATACGCTTCTGACTCCTAAATGTCTATTTATAGCCCAAAACATTCTTCCAAACTCCTGTATATAACATCTACTTGCCATCTCCACTGGTGTATCTAATGGACACCTCAAACTCAAAATATCCAAAACTGAACACCTGATCTTTACTCTGCCAGACCTGTTCTTCCTACAGCCATTTCTCAATTCCGCTGATGGCAGCTCCAACCTTCCCATCGCTCCGGCCTAAAACCATGGGAACGTCTTTAACTCCTCTCTTTCTCGTATACCTTTTCTAATCCATTAGGAAATTTTTTTTTTTTTTTGCGGTACGCGGGCTTCTCACTGTTGTGGCCTCTCCCGTTGCGGAGCACAGGCTCCGGACATGCAGGCTCAACGGCCATGGCTCACGGGCCCCGCTGCTCCGCGGCATGTGGCATCTTCCCAGACTGGGGCATGAACCCGTGTGCCCTGCATCGGCAGGCGGACTCTCAACCACTGCGCCACCAGGGAAGCCCCCATTA
>NC_041228.1:68043153-68043890 GCF_002837175.3 Physeter macrocephalus
GGAAATTTTTTTTTTTTTTTTGCGGTACGCGGGCTTCTCACTGTTGTGGCCTCTCCCGTTGCGGAGCACAGGCTCCGGACATGCAGGCTCAACGGCCATGGCTCACGGGCCCCGCTGCTCCGCGGCATGTGGCATCTTCCCAGACTGGGGCATGAACCCGTGTGCCCTGCATCGGCAGGCGGACTCTCAACCACTGCGCCACCAGGGAAGCCCCCATTAGGAAATCTGTTTGTTTTTACCTTTAGCATAGCTCCAGATTCCAGCCATCCTGACCACCTCTGTTACTACCTCCCTGGTCCCACTCCTGTCCTCTCTCACCCCAATAACTAGTCTCACAGTTTCTACCCTCGCACACATCCTCCCCATAACACACTGTCTGTCCATCTCCTCAGCCAGAAGGAACCCCTGAAATATGTCAGATGATGTCAACCCTCAGCTCCAAACGCTGCAGTGGCTCCCCACTTTACTCACCCATACAGGACATAAAATAGCCTATAAAACTTCACATGATCTGGGCCCCCGTTGACTGTCTGACCTCATCAATTTCTACCCTCCCCCTCAACACTTGGCTCCATCCACACTGGCCAGGCACACCCCAGGCCAGCCGTGCAGCCTCTGCATTGGCTGCTTCCTCTGCCCGAAACGCTCTTCCCCAGATGCTTCGGCTGACTCCGTGTGTTCTTCAAGTCTGCTCAAAAGTCAGCCTCGGGATTCCCTGGTGGCGCAGTGGTTGAGAG
>NC_041228.1:68043905-68049239 GCF_002837175.3 Physeter macrocephalus
TCTCTATAAATGCAACTCACCTCCCCAAAATTCCTGATCTTTACTATATCCTCTGCCTTTTTCTCTTTTCCACAGCACTTTTCTACTGCACAGAGCAATTACCTATTCACTGTGTTGTTTATTATCTCCCCACCAACATCACCACCACCATTAGAATGTAAGCTCTATAAGGCAGAAAACTTGTTTTATTCACTGACCTATCCCAGTTTGTGGGCATGGTAAATACTTGTTGAATGAATGAAAGTATCAATACATAAGTAGTAGATGAAGAAGCCATATTCATTGAAGAGAGAGATCACTGAAGAAAATGGACTAAGGGCAGAACTGGGTACTTCTTCTTTTAAGGGACTGACAGAGGTAGAGAAACCCATAAAGAGGACTCATAAGGAAAGAAAAAAGTTGTTGGAACTAAAACATAAGGGGTCAGTGTGTCAGAAGCCAAGGGAAGAGACTATTTCAAGCTCTGTGAGAAAACAGGTAAGATCGGACACCTGGTCCTCCTGAAACCTCGGAAACCATGGCCCTTTTTCCTGCTTTGCTGGCCAGTCTACACCTTTTCTGGCTCCGTGCATTCTCCACACACCTCTGCTCTCCCTGCACGTTCCTCAAAACCTTCCTGTTATAAACAGTCCTCTCCAGTTGCAAATCTCTCTCCCTTCTTTCTCTGAAAGAAACCTCACCAGCACACAGTTACAGTTTTTATACAGTCTAAGAGGAATTTAATGGCCCTTTTCTGCTATGACTCATTAAAAACTTACTCATAAAGCTATCACTCTGTATTTTGTTAGGGGCAAGGGAGGATTTGTACCCATGTGCATAAACAATTTGGGGCTCATCACCATATATAAAAATGTTTTAAGTACACCATTTCATTTCTGAAACTGTTAAACATTTATTAAGGTAAAACTTAGGGAAAGCTCAGAGTTTCAGATTTGAAATTATTCAAGAAATGCTTAGATAATAGAATGTTCTCATGGACCAACAGGCTTTTTGAAGATATTTTGTTGTTGTTATTGTTGCCCTTGTAAGTCCTCAGCCTTCCATGGACATGAACTGGAGTTCAGTTGTCTACTCAAAGACCTAAATTCAATGAAAGAGTCCAATGTGCAAGCATCTCCCCTGAGCAGGGTCAGCTCCACTTATTCATTCAACAACATTTAAAGCATAGCAAGGGTGTACATTTTTCTAAGTACTGGGAATAATAAGGCATGACCTCTGTCCTAGAGGAGTTCACCCTCTAAAGGAGAGGCGAGTCTATATAAATGAATAACTATAGTACAACAAAAGTGCTACCGGATTTACAGCCAGACATAGTCATCTGTAGAATGATTCTGTATTCTAAACCCTGTTGCTCTTCCCATCCTATATTAGATCTGTACCGCCTATGTGAGTAAGGGATGTTATAAAATCCTCAGCTCTACCCAGAGAAGATCTAGTGAGGATAATGTGGGCAAGGCAAGGGCCTCAGGTCAAGAGTAGTGTCTCACTGTGGCTATGTAGCCAGGGATACAAGGCACTCACCACCCGCATCCCCATCTATAGCCCCAACTGCTCCCCACTCCAGAAAGGAACAATAGCCCTGGCTCTGTTTTCAGTACCAAATATTTATCCCTCCTGCTACTCAGTCTTGAAAAAGAAAACCATTAAGTTTTGTTTTTCTTCCCTTATAAAGGATAAAAGACAGCAATCCTTACCCACTGTTAGTTGAAAAACAAGTAGGTCTCTAGCCTCTACAAAATCAGGAGTGGCTTAGAAATAGTTACAATCTACAGAAAGAATGGAAAATGGGAATACTAAAGAATTATATGCCTTCTTTCTTGACAGTTTGAACAAAACAAGTAATTTATCTTTAGCAACTTAGAATGTTAGTTAGAAGAGGGTCTGATTTTCTAAGGAAATGTCAACTGAGCTGTCACTCATTATCCCAAATATGATATTATCTTTAAGAATAAAATTATCAGAAAACTATTTATATATGTAAATAACATACATATCATATTTTATATAAAATTTTCTCAATGGGTCACATTTTCATTCTGATAGCACATAAGCTTCCAAAATGAAGTTTATAAAGAGATAGTTTGGGCAACTAATTCCCAGTTAGATCTGATGGAGTTGGAGATGGAAGACAGGAAGGGGGAGGATGGGAGGATAGTTACCAATTCCAGCCACTGTGGAAAACCTATGGAGGTTTCTCAAAAAACTAAAAACAGAACTACCATATGACCCCAAAATTCCACTCCTGGGTATATATCCGAAATAGAAACAAAAACACTTATTTGAAGAGACCTGCACCCAATGTTCACAGTAGCATTATTTACAGCTGCCAAGATATGGAAGCAACCTAAGTGTCCATCAGCAGATGAATAGATGAAGAAGATGTGGTATAATATACATTGGAATATTACTCAGCCATAAAAATAATGAAATTTTGCCATTTTAAGCAATGTGGATGGACTTAGAGGGCATTGTGATAAGTGAAATAAGTCAGAGAAGTACAAATACTGTATGATTATCACTTATATGTGGAATCTAAAAAGTACAGAAAACTAGTGAATATAACAAAACAGAAGCAGACTCACAGATATAGAGAACAAACTACTGGTTACCAGTGGAGAAGGAGTGAGGGGCAATAAAGAAGTGGGGGAGTGGGAGGTACAAACTATTGGGTGTAAGATAGGTTCAGGGATGTACTGTACTACACGGGGAATATAGCAATATTTAGTAATAACTGTAAATGGAAAGTAACCTTTAAAAATTGTATAAAAAATTTTTAAATATTTTTAAACAAAAATTGTTTAAAAAAAGAAATAGTTACCAATTCATAATAATAATAGCAACAACAGGGGGGACCTTCAAGATGGCAGAGGAGTAAGACGTGGAGATCACGTTCCTCCTCACAAATACATCAGAAATACATCTACATGTGGAACAACTCCTACAGAACACCTACTGAATGCTGGCAGAAGACCTCAGACTTCCCAAAAGATATATTTTTTTTCCTTTTTCTCTTTTTGTGAGTGTGTATGTGTATGCTTCTTTGTGTGATTTTTGTCTGTATAGCTTTGCTTTTACCATTTGTCCTAGGGTTCTGTCTGTACATTTTTTCTTACTTTATAATTGTTTTTTATTTTTAATAATATATTTTTTATTTTAATAACTTTATTTTATTATTATTTTTCTTTCTTTCTTTCTTTTACTCTCCCTTTTCTTCTGAGCTATGTGGTTGACAGGGTCTTGGTTCTCCAGCCAGTGTCATGCCTGTGCCTCTGAGGTGGGAGAGCTGAGTTCAGGACATTAGTCCACCAGATACCTCCCAGCTCCATGTAATATCAAAAAGTGAAAGCTCTCCCAGAGATCTCCATCTCAATGCTAAGACCCAGTTCCACTCAACGACCAGCAAGCTACAGTGCTGGACACCCTATGCCAAACAACTAGCAAGACAGGAACACAGCCCCACCCATCAGCAGAGAGGCTGCCTAAAATCATAACGAGGTCACAGAAACCCCAAAACACACCACTAGATGCAGTCCTGCCCACCATAAAGACAAGATCCAGCCTCATCCACCAGAACACAGGCACCAGTCCCCTCCACCAGGAAGCCTACACAACCCACTGAACCAACCTTACCCACTGGGGACAGACACCAAAAACAATGGGAACTATGAACCTGCAGCCTATGAAAAGGAGACCCCAAACACAGTAAGTTAAGCAAAATGAGAAGACAGAGAAGCACACAGCAGATGAAGGAGCAAGGTAAAAACCCACCAGACCAAACAAATGAAGAGGAAATAGGCAGTCTACCTGAAAAAGAATTCAGAATAATGATTGTAAAGAAGGTCCAAAATCTTGGAAATAGAATGGAGAAAATACAAGATACGTTTAACAAGGACCTAGAAGAACTAAAGAACAAACAAACAATCATAAACAACACAATAAATGAAATTTAAAAATGGAAAAAGATATTCCATGCAAATGGAAATCAAAAGGAAGCTGGAATAGCAATTCTCATATCAGACAAAATAGTTTTTAAAATAAAGACTATTACAAGAGACATAGAAGGACACTACATAATGATATACATGATACATTAAACAAGATGGACTTAGTTGACATTAATAGGACATTCCATCCAAAAACAACAGAATACACTTTCTTCTCAAGTGCTCATGGAACATTCTCCAGGATAGATCATATCTTGGGTCACAAATCAAGCCTTGGTAAATTTAAGAAAATTGAAATCATATCAATTATCTTTTCTGACCACAATGCTATCAGACTATGTATCAACTACAGGAAAAAAATCTGTAAAAAATACAAACACATGGAGGCTAAACAATACACTACTAAATAACCAAGAGATCACTGAAGAAATCAAAGAGGAAATCAAAAAATGCCTAGAAACAAATGATAATGAAAACACGATGACCCAAAACCTATGGGATGCAGCAAAAGCAGTTCTAAGAGGGAAGTTTATAGCAATACAATCCTACCTCAAGAAGCAATAAACATTTCAAATAAACAACCTAACATTACACCTAAAGCAATTAGAGAAGGAAGAGCAAAAAAAACCCAAAGTTAGCAGAAGGAAAGAAATCATAAAGATCAGATCAGAAATAAATGAAAAAGAAAAGAAGTGAAAAAGGAGAAGTAACAACTGACCCTGCAGAAATACAATGGATCATGAGAGATTACTATAAGCAACTATATGCCAATAAAATGGACCACCTGGAAGAAATGAAGGAATTCTTAGAAAAGCACAACCTTCCGAGACTGAACCAGGAAGATTTAGAAGGAGAAGAGCTAACATCTATCCTTCTCAAACTCTTTCAAAATATAGCAGAGGAAGGAACACTCCCAAACTCATTCTATGAGGCCACCATCACCCTGATACCAAAACCAGACAAAGATGTCACAAAAAGGAAATCTACAGGCCAATATCACTGATGAACACAGATGCAAAAATCCTCTACAAAACAGCAAACAGACTCCAACAGCACATTAAAAGGATCATACACCATGATCAAGTGGGGTTTATCCCAGGAATGCAAGGATTCCTCAATATATGCAAATCAATCAATGTGATAAACCATATTAACAAACTGAAGGAGAAAAACCGTATCATTTCAATAGATGCCGAAAAAGCTTTTGGCAAAATTCAACACCCATTTACCATAAAAACACTCCAGAAAGTAGGCACAGAGGAAACTTACCTCAACATAGTAAAGGCCATATATGAGAAACCCACAGCCAACATCGTTCTCAATCGTGAAAAACTGAAACCATTTCTACTAAGATCAGGAACAAGACAAGGTTGTCCACTCTCACCACTAT
>NC_041228.1:68049349-68050393 GCF_002837175.3 Physeter macrocephalus
TCTATCAAACATTTAGAGAAGAGCTAACACCTATCCTTCTCAAACTCTTCCAAAATATAGCAGAGGGAGGAACACTCCCAAACTCATTCTACGAGGCCACCATCACCCTGATACCAAAACCAGACAAAGATGTCACAAAGAAAGAAAACTACAGGCCAATATCACTGATGAACATAGATGCAAAAATCCTCAACAAAATACTAGCAAACAGAATCCAAGAGCACATTAAAATGATCATACAGCATGATCAAGTTGGGATTTATCCCAGGAATGCAAGGATTCTTCAATATACGCAAATCAGTCAATGTGATACACCATATTAACAAATTGAAGGAGAAAAACCATATGATCATCTCAATAGATGCAGAGAAAGCTTTCAACAAAATTCAACACCATTTATGATAAAAAAAACCCTCCAGAAAGTAGGCATAGAGGGAACTTTCCTCAAAATAATAAAGACCATGTATGACAAACTCACAGCTAACATCGTCCTCAATGGTGAAAAACTGAAACCATGCCCACTATCAGGAACAAGACAAGGTTGTCCACTCTCAACACTATTATTCAACATAGTTTTGGAAGTTTTAGCCACAGCAATCAGAGAAGAAAAAGAAATAAAAGGAATACAAATCGGAAAAGAAGAAGTAAAGCTGTCACTGTTTACAGAGGAAATGATACTATACACAGAGAATCCTAAAGAAGCTACCAGAAAACTACTAGAGTTACTCAATGAATTTGGTGAAGTAGCAGGATACAAAATTAGTGCACAGAAATCTCTTGCATTCCTATACACTAATGATGAAAAATCTGAAAGTGAAATTAAGGAAACACTCTGATTTACCACTGCAACAAAAAGAATAAAATACCTAGGAATAAACCTGCCTAAAGTGGCAAAAGACCTGTATGCAGAAAACTATAAGACACTGATGAAAGAAATTAAAGATGATGCAAACAGATGGAGAGATATACCATGTTCTTGGATTGGAAGAATCAACATTGTGAAAATGACTATACTACCCAAAGCAATCTACAGATTCAATGCAA
>NC_041228.1:68050834-68071564 GCF_002837175.3 Physeter macrocephalus
AAAAATGGGCAGAAGACCTAAATGGACATTTCTCCAAAGAAGATATACAGATTGCAAACAAACACATGAAAGGATGCTCAACATCAGTAATCATTAGATAAATGCCAATCAAAACTACAATGAGGCATCACCTCACACCACTCAGAATGGCCATCATGAAAAAATCTACAAACAATAAATGCTGGAGAGGGTGTGGAGAAAAGGGAACCCTCTTGCACTGTTTGTGGGAATGTAAATTGATACAGCCACTATGGAGAACAGTATGGAGGGTCCTTAAAAAACTAAAAATAGAACTACCATATGACCCAGCAATCCCACTACTGGGCATATACCCAGAGAAAAATCATTGCTAACACACATATATGGAATCTAAAAAAAAAAAAGGTTCTGAAGAACCTAGGAGCAGGACAGGAATAAAGACGCAGATGTAGAGAATGGACTTGAGGACACGGGGAGTGGGAAAGGTAAGCTGGGATGAAGTGAGAGTGGCATGGACATATATACACTACGAAATGTAAAATAGCTAGCTAGTGGGAAGCAGCCACGTAGCACAGGGAGATCAGCTCGGTGCTTTGTGACCACCTAGAGGGGTGGGATAGGGAGGGTGTGAGGGAGATGCAAGAGGGAGGAGATATGGGTATATATGTATATGTATAGCTGATTCACTTTGTTATACAGTAGAAACTAACACACCATTGTAAAACAATTATACTCCAACAAAGATGTTTAAAAAAATAATAATAGCAACAACAATAAAGAAGGCATACTAAAGGAAAAATGATAAAATATTAATGAAGTGCATAAAACGCCATCTGAGCAAATGGAATGGTGTAACATGTCCTTGGATTGGGTGACTCAGTATAATAATATCCTCCCCAAATCAGTATTAAGTTTAAGGCAATTCCAATTAGAATCTCAACATCTGTTGAGATTTTTCATTTGTTTTCTGTTTTGGGGAATTGATAAAATGATCATAAAATTTATATGGAAAAGTAAATAGACCCTAAAAACCAATAAAGCTGGCAAAAGAATACTAGTAAGGGGAACTTGTCTGATATCGAGCATACCTTAATGCTGCTATAGATTGATAGGGTGACAGTATGGAAATAGACAAATAGACCAGCAGAACAGAGAATCCAGGAATAGATCTACAAATGCAGTTGACTCTAATATATGACCAGGTGGTGTTTCAATTCAGTGGGAAAATGATAGAATATTTAATAAATTATGCTGATAGAATTGGCTATCACTATAGAAAAACTGAAGGTATAACTAGGTTACATATGTACAAAAATAAATCTAGAAGGATTAAAGACTTAGATGGAAAAAAATAAAATAAAATGATAACATTCTTAGAAGAAAACCTATAAATAACCTATAATCCTTTAGAATAGGGAAAACTTTCTTCACCAAGAGAGGAAACCCAAAGGCATTGACAAAGACATAGTAATTATATAAAATTTAAAATGTCTAAAATGATAAAAGTTATAATAAACAATTGAATAGAAAAATTATAAATATGAGGATAAAATGCAATGCAGATGACAAACATCTATACAAAGCTCTTTTATACATGGGTAAGAAAAAAGATAAACAGCCCAAGAGAGAAAAACATGAGCTAAGGACATGATTAAGCAATTCAGAGAGGAGTCCAATCCAAAGTTAACCTAAGAATCAATGCTCAAACATACTTGTAGTAGGAAGGCAAATTAAATTTTGCCATCAAACTGGCAAAAATCAAAAGGTGATACACTTTCAGGGTATTGTTGGCAGGTATTGATGAGAAATGGTACTCTTCTACATTACTTGGGGGAGTGTAAACAGTAACAAACTTAGTAAACAATTTGGCAAAACTTATGAGAATTAAAAATAAAATCCTTTTAAAACTTTTAAATTTTGTATGATGTGAAATTTAAAACCTCTAAGTGAAAAAGAAAATTGAAAATGAAAAAATAACCGATGAAAATATGCCACAATAACTATGACATCTTTATTTCACTCTCACATTTCAATAAGAGTTCAGCTAGGTATAAAAGTCTAGACTCATTTCCTTTTTTCAAAAGTACTTTGAAAATATTACTCTAGTGTTGCTATTTAAAACATCAGATGTGAATCTAATTCTCATTCCTTTATAGATGGCCTGCTTCTTTCTCTCTGGAATTGGTTCCTGTTCCTAAATTTCACTTTACTCTGTCAGAGTGTTGCTATTTTCCCTTTTCTCTCTCATGTTGGTACCCATTCAATCTTTCTTTAATTGTGGCACAATTTCAGTTAGCAGTTCTTCAAATATTTAATTTTTTTCTCTTTTAGAATCCCTATTAATCAGATGTTGACAATTATTCTATTTTTCATACCCTTTAATTTTTTTTCTCATTTTTCCAATTCTTTGTCCCTTCTTAATGCCTTCTGGGAACGTTTCAAAATCCACTCCATCTCATCAATTCACTCATCAACTGTATTCACTCAACCCATGAATTAAGTTTTTTATTTCCATTATATCTCATTGGTTCTTTTTTATAACTTCTTGTCCCTGTTTAATGTTTCCAGTGCCCTCCTATATGCCCTTGAGAATATTTATTAGGATTATTGTGAGTTCTTGTTTCTCTGGCTCATTACTTCTGCTCCCTCTGGAATTAGTTGCTCTATTTGTGATCTCTCCTTTCCAGTGCTTTATATCAGTGTTCCTCAAATGTCTCTTTCTTTCTCCTATTCCTTCAGGAGTATCAGCTACAGTTTTTATATTAAGTTCTGAGTTCTATCCATATCCCACTTGCTTTTGAGGCATCTCCAGAATTAGACTCAAAGGAGGAAAACCACAATTGCTGTAAGTTCCCCATCTAGACTCTCCTATGGCATAAATGAGATTTAACATCTTCAAGAATTAGCCTAATCTTAGTTGTCTTTTCATTTTCAGAAGTATTAGACTGTGTCACAGACTCACCAAACATTTTCCATATGTTTATGGAAAGAGTTACAGTGTTCCAGGGGTATGGGAGAGATTGTAAGGACTCAGAATGGCAAGTAACCATGAACAATGTCATTATTTCCAAAATTTCTTGGAACTTAATACTGTGTGATTGTTATAGTGAATCTTATTTTCCTTCCTCCCCTTCATAGACCTGTATACATTTTTAATTTGAAAATTATTAAAATTTAGTTTTGAGGACTTCTTAACTGAACTGACCCCTAAGATAACTGGAGAGGCCTCGGGTTTCACAAAGCCAGTTTGTATATAGCTGATCTAAAAATATAATAGAAATTGGTATGGCATGTTCGGTGGAATTATTTCTGTCTTGCCTCCCTGTTCTTGATATATCAATATTTGTATCTTACCAGCCACCTGTACAGAGGTCTAGCCTTTTCTTTGGATCTGACATTCATTTATTCAACAAATATTTGTTGAACACTTGCCATACTTGTTCTAGTTGTCAGGTACCCAGCAGGAAAGACACAGTCCCTGACTTCACTGAGCATTAGAATCTAACAAAGAATCCAGATTGAATGTAGGCTCTGTTAGAGCAAGGATTTCTTCCTATGTTGTCTTCCAGTGTATCCCAGGCACCCAGATCAGTGTAAATATTGGTTGCATGTTAAATGAGTAAATTTTGACACTAATTACAAGTGTGTTGAGTGTTACGGTGGGAAAGTGCAAGCGTCATGGAGTGTATAAACAGGAGGCCTTTCCTACTCTGGGGGGATCATGTAGAATTAGCTCTCCAACTGATAGAGCCCTCCCTTTAGAGTGGTTTATGCAGGCTTAAACAAGCAGCACCTAGTTCCTATTCAGGCTGCCCTCCCATTATGCATGGAGGCCTGAACTGTCTTGGATTTTTCAGTATTGATTTCTTTAAATGAGAAGTTAGATGAACTGCTTAATAATACCGTATGTTTACAGAAATAAAAGAAAAATCAGTTTAACAATGCCGATTTGTGTTTCTTGCTTCTTGGCTGCCCACCCCTTCACCCGATTTTCTTTTCTAATTTGCAGATGAAGGAGCTTCCATGCACCCTTGTGATGATACGTACTGTGGACCTTTCCCAGAATCTGAGCCGGAAGTGAAAGCTGTAGCTAACTTCCTCCGAAAACACAAGAAGCACATAAGGGCTTACCTCTCTTTTCATGCCTATGCTCAGATGTTGCTGTATCCCTATTCTTACAAATATGCAACAATCCCCAATTTTAGCTGTGTGGTAAGTACTTGAAGCTGGATATGTGTGTCAGGCTTCATCCTTTTCTAATGCTAAGATGGTTCTATGTAGTAATGATAATAGCAAACATGCTGTGTTTGTTCTAATAAGCATTTCATATACATATAATCTCATTTATTTTTCATAATCCTATGTAGTAACATGTATTATCCACATTTTACAGACTAGGAAACTGAGACTTAAAGATGTTAAGTCGTTATACTAAGAACACAGAGCTACTAAGTGTCCTAGCCAGGATTCACTGCAAATCTAGCTCCAGCATTGTTGCTTTTAACCACTGTGCATGCTGCTTCTCAAATGCAATCATTTCAAACATATTTACATTCTTACCACAGGTTATTTGGAAAATGTCAGGCTGGAGTTGATTAGTATTACAGCTTCGGTCACATATGCAGGGCTGTAATTAACTTTTTGAGTAAATAACTGTTCGTAAATTATGGTCTGACCCATTAATTAAAAGCAAGTTTTAATTTATAAATGCTATTTGCTTAATGCTACTAAGTCTCTGGGCATGCATCTGACAAATTAGTGCTAAGAATGAACAGCCTTTCAGGCATGAGATTACCTGAAAGTGAAAGAGCGTAGTTCCTTCCTCACCTCATCTCAGAAACCCAACAAGCTATCCACTATAGGGACTAATTCCTCAGTAAAGTGAGTCTGCTTCAGAGCCTATATCATCTGAAGGCCTATGAAGTTCAGGACCAGGCCACACTAATGCACAGTGTTAGAAGCAAGGAAGAGGGAGGGAGGAGTGATTGGGAAGGGGCACAGGCGGGCTTTGGGGTTACTGTTGATTTTCTATTCCTTGGCTGGATGCTGGTTCTGCAGGACTGCATACAACTTGTGATCATTCATTGAACTATAAACTTAAAATCTGTGTACTCTTCTGTATTTATTTTATGCTTGAATTTAAAAGCTTTTATAAAAAAAAGAAGCATCCTCTCTCTCCCTATATCTCAGACTCCAAATCCTGCACCAGTTGCTTGGGGTTGCAGGAATTCCTGATCTAGATGGCCAGGACCTGGGAAGAATAAGGAACATGAGGTCAGAAGGTGGCCTGGGGGAAGGCTTGCATTCTGTCCAAAAGAGGAACTTTGTGCTTAGCATTTCATGCAAGAATTCTGAGCAAATTCTCTCTCTTGAGCAATATTGTAAAGGTGGGAGTGATATTTGATAATGCTATTCTTCAGCTCCTCGGTGGGTCAAATAGGCTTCTCATTCTTGATGTTATTGACCTGGCAACCTAACTACCTTGTACCGAAATGTTTCTATACACAAATGTTCAGCCTTTTCTAAATTGGACACAGCATCTGTCTGTATTCTCACAACAGATTATATAGAATATGTAATATATTAAAACTACCACATGAGAATATTCTCCATATTTTGAATTTATCTTCCCATCAGGAGTTATTTTCCTTGTGTCTTGGATTGGAGGATGTGGTATAGAGAGTGAATCAGTGGTTCACAACCAATGAAGAATTTCCCTCCCAAGGGACACTGACAATGTTGGAGACATTTTTTGATGGCCACAACAGGGGTGGGGGATGTTACTGGCATCTAGTGGGTAGAGGCCAAGGATGCTGTGAAACATCCTACATTGCACAGGACAGCCTTCCACAGCAAAGAATGATTTAGTCCAAACTGTCAGTGGTGACCCCATTGAGAAATCCTGTTAGTGGGTTGCAGATAAGCTAAATCGCTAAAACCAAGATTACAATTCTCAGAAAATAGATGTCTCTGAATGTTAACCAGAAACCATTAAGTTCTGTTCAACTTGTTCAAAAACATTCCATCAATATGTAGGAGTCTGTGTTTCTGCTAAGATATTTCGGTCACTAAGTTGCTTTAAATATGAAAATATTTAAATAAAAAATATACTCCTTACTTAGCTGAGGTCCCATAAGGGAGACCTGGGTCCTTCTGGACAAATGGACAAAAGGAAGAATCACTTAAACTCTTTTAACTAGGTGCCATCCTGGAAAATATTCTTAGAAAATTTTATGAAGCTTCTACTCTTTGAGGAAGGATCATGTCTAAACCTCTTATCAACATGCACCTGCACCTCAGTGGCAGAAGTCCAGTGAGCCCAAAAGGCTAAAACTATGCATACATTTTGCGAAAGTAGGCAGAGTGGTTATCTTTCTTTTTCCTCAGTAGATTATTTTGCTTGGGTTTAGTCATCTGAAATAATGAGGAACAAAGGTCTCCTCACCAGCAGAATGCAGTAATCTTCTAAATGTAGAAATTTCTGCCCTTGCCATGGAATATTGCTGAGGCCATTGGAGAAGATGTTAAAAATCTTAGCACATTCTCCATTAAGATACCTCATTATGGTGTTTACATTTATTTTTTGTCGCCTCCTGCAAGGAGAATGTTGTCATCAGTGAGATCAATTAATAAATGTCTGCCAGGTTCTGGAGCCTGGTTCCTGAATAGCCACCCAGTGTGGCATTTGCTGCAAATGCGGCTTTCTGCATCCCTGAGGTGAGTGAGGACAGCAGGCTGAAGCCAAGTCCAGTCAGTACACAGCACCACGTTGCCCGGAGTGCTTCAACTGATGGATTAAATTATTCACAGGCAACTGGAAATGGGAGAGTTGTATACTGGTTTCAACACACTTCTTTTCCTCTCACTGGTCATACAATACTTCTTTAACTCCTTGATATAACTAGTGCTTTTATACCATTTGAAAATGTTTTCAAGGGTAGTCCGTATCATTCTCGTTCATCTTAGAATATTCACCTTTTAGTATTTTGAAGGTGTTTATTTTTCCTGCTTTTTAGCATTGGTAGGAAGTTCCACCTCAGAATTTCTACATCTTAGCCGCACCTGGCTGAGCTCTGCCAGAAGGCTGTGTAACCTTAGAAGTCACAAAGCATTCTGAAAGTGTTTCCATTCCCACAAGGGATAAACACACAGAGCAAGAGGAGTCATTCTTACTGAATTAAAGCATTTCTGAATTGATCCAAATGGGTTTTAAATACCTTGAACCTAGCCACTTAAAGATGTATGTACTTAAAGATCAATAAGATTAACTCGATACTGTTGCAGATCTATGCTTATTCAACATTCATGCAGGAAATAGTGATTAAGTGTCTGTTATATACAGGCATATCGCTAAATACTATATTTGTAGCTATGAGCAAGACTGACTTGGGCCCTGCCCTGTCAAGCATTTTGTAATTTATAGAAATGGGTGTCTCTGAACTAAAGTAAAGAGAACAGAACACTAAATCAGCCTCAGAAGATGTATTTATCCCAACATAGCCACTCCTTGCTGTATAACCCCAGCCTGACCACTGAACCTCGTTGGGCCTTCGTTTTCTTGTCTGTATATGGAAATATTACTGATCACTGGCTCATTGTGAGAATTAATCAAGAGAAATAATGTGTTCTAAAACATATTGCAAAATGCAGCATGTGACAAAGAGTAGCAATATTATTATTAAATATAGCTATTCACCAGTGTGCCTAGTGTTCTCCAAACTGACGACTGATAATGTTCAGACAACATGTCAGTGTTTCTAAAGGTTTCAATGCAATGATATAAGTGATAAAATTTCTCCATTTAACCTCACAGGAATCTGCAGCTTATAAAGCTGTGAATGCACTTCAGTCGGTATACGGCGTACAGTATCGATACGGGCCTGCTTCCAGCACATTGTGTAAGTTTCCTATGGATGCTGTGTTGGAATCATCTCTTGAACTAATATCCTGTGTAATGACCTCCCTCAAAAAAAACCAGAAAATGTGTTCCCCCCTAAAGTGAAAATTTTGACTACCAAATTAGCCAAGGAAGATGGAGGGAGTTTATGGCTGATTAGTTTTACCCTGCTTGACAGAAATCACTGTACCAATTGAAAAAATCCTAAGCAGAGAATAGTCTAAGCATGTAGTAAAGACTACAAGGTTGAATTGAGATCTTATGACAGTACAAAGTACCAAAATGGGCTCCTTAAGCAGTTTTAACTACTGCAAAGGTAGAAATGGGCCTTGAGAAGATAATGATGTAATGTTTGAGCCCTTGAAGGAGCTTCCCTTTTATCCCTTCCCTCTACTGTTCTTGTTATGAAATTCTGTTTCTTACATAACACCTTCAACTGAATTTCCCCTTGAAAGGTAATTAAAATATTTATTTCATATGAAATAAAGAGCAACCAGGTATATGGAAAGAACTTGGACAAAGAACAAGGAGAAATGGATTCTAGTCTTAATTCTGCCACTAGTTAGATGTAATCCTGACAAAGATATTAGTCCTGGGCTTCAGTTTCCATAACTGTTAAATGAGGAATTGGACTAGATCATTTCTCATGGCCTTTCAAACTCTAAAATTCATTGACTATATGACTTGAAAAATCTAGTGAGAAATCATATATTTCTGAATGTCTAGTGGCGTTCCAGGAGCTTGCCGTGATTCTATGGTGGTTAGTACTCTGTGAATGTCTACGCTTGCATGTGAAGGTATATACACACATTACATATATATGAATACAGTGATATCTGATTATACTTTTTAGTGAGGTAGCAGATTTCTCCTTGATTTCTTTAATTTACCCATCATTATATTCCTAACCACTCACTTTCTTCAGCCTTCAGCAGAAATGCTTGGTTTGTTAATTAACACTGTTTATCATACAAGTTTATCCTAGTAATGGTAATGTCTTAAGTATCAGAGGTTTTTTCTTAAGTTCATGATCATTGGTCTAATGCTGACCTTTCTACAACTGTTTTTTAATAGAGCCACCTTGAAAGGGGAAATGTAGTATTTTAAAAAATCACATTACCAGTTAATGCCAACAGAATATATATTTAAAACGTAAAAACATTAATTTTTTAAAATCTTACTCTCAGTTCACCTTTTCAGCTTGGTATCAAGGCACAGTCATAGAATTATATTTACCAAGAACAACCTGTTACCATAGAAATGAGGCTGTCGTATCACTATGATGTAAGTGTTGGCAAATATTGTCCTTGACTTTGGCTACTATGACTACTATTTGCAGTTCCAGTGAATGAAGCCACGGCCTACCTTCTGTCTCCAACTGAAGCAAGGGGGGCCTGGGAAACAGCAGAGTCATTTAATTGTCATCGTCACATAATTCTAACTGGCAAAAATAGCATTAAAAAGTGGTATCGTTTGAGTGGGAAATTTTTTAAATAATAAAATGGTGTTATGTCAGGCTGGATCATATAAATTTCAGGGAGAAAAGTATAGAAAGAGTCTTCTATGAAAATTCATTCATTTATTAATTAATTATTAAAAGCATGTTAGGCTGAAAACTGCATACTAGGCACTCTGGGGTGTAAAGATGCACAACAGTAACATCTAATATATCCTGAGCACATTATTCAATTTTTGCAACAACCCTATGCAGTAAGTATTATGATCCGTCTTTCAAAGGGGAGACAGGCACAGAGAGTGCCTGGGATCAGATAGAGCCCAAGCCCGAAAGAACCTGCACTTTCAACTCTGTGCTGAAAAGCTGGAGCATGTAAGGTCACAGGAGCCAGAAGGCGAGAGTTACCAGAATGGACTGTCAGCTAGGTTAAATGCTGCTGAGAGGCTGAACATGAGATGTGAGGGGAAAGAAAAACAAAAACGGAGATTAGGCCTGATGTCATTGGTGACCTTCAAGAACAAAGGTTTCACAGCCTGGTAGAGGCAAGAACCAGACTGAAAGTGGTTGAGGATACAGAAGCAACATACATAGATTCTCTTTTGAGTTCTAAACCAAAAGGAAGAAGAAAAAGAAGACGGTATATAATAGGATCATGAGAAGGAAGTGCTACAGGAAAGCAGCGCTTGGACATTTTGGTGTCCAAAATGCAAGATGCAAGGTGGGGTTGGGGGGAGGTTTACTAAGGAAACAGGGTCCTAGAGAAGACAACACAAATAGGATCAAACCACACCAAGTGTAAAAGACGAGCAGCATTTCTTCCTGAGCTAGGAGAAAAGTCAGGATTGCGATGTAAGCAGAGGAGGTGATGGGCTAACTACCCATGAGGAGTGTGGAGACAGTGGTAAAGTGAGGGGCAGGACCAGAAGAGAATGAGAAAGGTTCCGTAAGTGAAGGTCTAGAAAAAGGAGCCCAGAGCACCACTGATAACGGAGAAGCACCACAGAGATTAGCATGAATTTCCAACAAACACTTTCTCCACCTACCTTGTGAGGGAGAAAACAGAGAAACTGGACTAGGGATTGAGAATTAGCAACACAAAAGCTGAAAAGGACTAGAAAAAGGGTCTGGTGAGAAATTCAGTGGAGTAATTAAAACCATGCCCAGCTAGAGAGGTTCAATGAAATTATAAGAAGCCCGGGGGAAGTCTGGAAACTGTAATAAGTAAAGGCAAAGAACAAGTTCATCAGGAGTGAAAAAATAGGGCGAGAAGAAGAAAAGAGGTTTTCTGGGATCAGAATTTCAATATTCTAGACCTGAGAAAAGGAGAAGAACTGAGTGAGAAGAAAAAAAGTCCACACTGTGATTATGTTTATTGGTGAATAAAGTGAAGGTGGAGAGAAATGATATTGGAGTTGCAGCTAAGAAATTGAGGTCATCATACTAGAAAAGCATTCCTACTTAGACTAGCTCCTCAAAGAACCAAGTTTCCATAATTGGCAGAGGCAAGAACCAGATTGAAGGCGGCTGGAATGATTTATGATGATAGCAGGTATGATTTATAAGTTCCATGAGCCTGATGCTAAGGAACTCAGCTTAAACTGCTCTTGTTGAAAGGGTATTTAATTGGAAAGATTTAGTACAGCTTAGTAAGCAAATACTATATATACATTTTGAAAATTATGCAGACTCTTTAGTGAAGCTGACTATTTTTTTTTTTTTAACTTTTAGATGTGAGCTCTGGTAGCTCAATGGATTGGGCCTACAAAAATGGAATACCCTACACATTTGCTTTTGAACTACGTGACACTGGGCATTTTGGCTTTCTACTCCCAGAGATGCTCATCAAACCCACCTGTACAGAAACCATGCTGGCTGTGAAGAATATCACAATGCACCTACTAAAGAAGTGTCCCTGAGATGCCCCAAGGGGCAAGTCAACCTCCAGAGAGAGCTGGCTCTGCACAAGAGCTGCTTGGCAGTGGGTGCAAATTGTTTTTAAAGAGAAGGGCGATTACTGAGAGGGAACTTATCTGGGGACTTTAAAAGGACCTTCTCATGCAATTCAACTCTCTGTGGCAATAAAAAATGGTGGAAAAAAAAATTAGAGTATAACCTAGTTTGTTGTAAGAGAAGGCATCCATTTTCTGCCCCTTTAGAGTCTTATTTGATTAAGCGGGGAGGGGAGATTTTCTATTTCTTTGGTCTCAAGAAAAGTACAAATTGAGGATTCCACTTCAATAAATCTCATGTTCTCAATTAAGATCTAGGCCACTGGGGCTTCCTTGGTGGTGCAGTGGTTAAGAATCCGCCTGCCAATTCAGGGGACACGGGTTCGAGCCCTGGTCCAGGAAGATCCCGCATGCAGCGGAGCAACTAAGCCCGTGCGTCACAACTACTGAGCCTGCGCTCTAGAGCCTGCAAAGCCACCGCAATGAGAAGCCCGCGCACTGCAACAAAGAGTAGCCCCCGCTCGCCGCACCTAGCAGCAACAAAGCCCGCGTGCAGCAACAAAGACCCAACGCAGCCAAAAATAAATAAAATTTAAAACTTTTTTTTTTAATTTTTAAAAAAGATCTAAGCTACTAATGGTGTTTACTCGCTTGGTTTTCATGTAAAATGAAGATTTTTGGAATGGAAAGATTTCTTAATATAATAAATATACAACTTAATAAGACCTCAGATTATTCACATCATCCCCTGGCATTAGTGCACCAAACACCTATAAAAATGTAGCATGGAATAGCACTTCTATTTATACTTTGAGAATGCCACTTAAAAAAAAAAAAAAAGAGGAAGAGCCACACAGTGTTAAGAGCTTTACACTTATTAACAATCTCACCAATTCCTGAAATACTATGAGGTGGATACTATTATCATCCCCGTTTTTCAGATGAAGAAATTGAGGTTTAAAAAGGTGATATAGACTCCCATTTCCAGGAATATGACAGGATGAGTATCTGGACTGCTGGAAATAACTAAAATTTCTGGACAAAACATAACTTTTTAAAATCATCTTTAAAACATCGGACAAAGAAGTAAGGAAATCCCAGGCCAGGCACTGAGTGAAGGCAGGGTCCTAGAAAGGTAAGAGATACTCTGTTATCCCAAGAGCATTTGTCAAATCATCTAAGTGCAGACTGATTTTCACAGCATTTTGGAGAATGGGCAATGAGAACAAAGCCCAACACTAACTAGTCCAAGGTGGGAAGTCTAACAGCAGATTCTCCTCCTACCAGAATTCTGGGATTTCAAAGTGCTAATCCTTCAGTGTAAGGGCAAAGTGCAAATAAACCCCCATACTACCTCCAATGGACCACAAGGAAAACTGACCATTTCAGATTTTGGCAAGAGTAGAGAGGGAAGAAATTGCCACTGAGAATGTGGAACCACAAGTCAGCCCTCACCCAGGTTTGTGGCACAAATTCAGATTACCTAGATGGTCTGATAAACCTCTAGCCAAGAATTTAATTCTGATTAATCCCAGATTGGTTATACCCTCTAAGTATTTGGTAGAAGCAAATCCTCTCAGAGGATTTATCTGACCAAAACACTTCATGAACACCAGGATAAAGAGATGAGCCTAAAAAGTTCCAGAAAGAAAAAGAAATGATCACAAGGAAATGAGGACCAGAGTAGCATGAAACTTCTCAACAGCACCACTGAAGCTTGATGATGATGGAGAAATGCCTTTAGAGGTTTGAGGAAAACTTCTGTTCTAAAAATCAATGCCCAGCAAAACAATCAATGAAATGTTAGGATAGAATATAGACATTTTCATAAAACTGAGGTCCTAGATATTTACCTTTCTCTGGAAACTCCTGAAGGATATGCTCTACCAAAATGAGGTTGTAAAGTAAGAGAAAGCTGTAGAACCCCAGGAAACAGGAAATTCAACATAGGAGAAAGGAATGAAAAAAAATCTCAAGATAAAGAATCTGAAAAAAGAATAGATATATAACTAAATCACTTTGCTGTACACTTGAAACACAACACTAAATTAACTATACCTCAGTTTAAAAATAAATAAAATTATAATTTACCTCTCCATTAAAAAAAACTCAAGATAATGATGAAGGAAAATTCCCACTAACAGCATATGCCAGGTTTAGAGGACAACTAACTTGGAATAGGAGGAAGAAAACTAAAGACTTTAGATGAAGTTCTCCAAAATAAATATGAAACAGAACACTTAAACACATTCAAGGCAATTTACTTATATCAAAAATTTAAGGATGAGTTAGTAATAAAAGCACAGAAACCAAACAAACCAAAAAGAATAAAAATTTTAAAAGGCAATTGTTAAGTCTGGTGAAAACAATGAGTTACACAAGAGAAGAAATATAGCCTACTATGTGACTTACCTATAAATAATATATTTATATAGTTAAAATGTCAGCCCTAAATACTGATTTAACCAAAAACTGTGACGTAAATATGAGAAGGATAGAAAGAAGTAAATGTATGTGAGAGGAGGGGGGTGTAGAGTTACATCCTCATCTGCCATAATAAGTCAATAAACAACATCTAAAACCAAAAAAAAAAAAAAAAGCAGTATCTGTTTATTTCAAAATAAGAAAGTAAGTACTAGAAGACCTAATTTCAATGATTAAGAATTACTGGCTAATGAGAGGGACCTGGGAGTAAGGAAGGATGGAGCAGGGGACTGATGCTTTTAATATAAGCCTAGTCATGTTATTTGACTGTTTTTTAATTATGAAAAATATCATGGAGTATATTCCTTTTAAAAAACTCCCAACCTCTCACCACCCAATCTTTTTGATGTTTATAAAATGTACATTGTTTCAATTAAAAAATCAAAATTGAATTTAAAAGATTAAATAAGATTATCTGTGGAATGCATAGCATAGAACCTAAACTATAGTAGACAACCAGGAAATACTAGTTTTGTCTATGTTTTACAAATCTAATTCATCTTGTAGTCCCAGTTATATACTTGCAGGAATGGATCTCAGGGAGGTTTGAGGCTTAGTCCTGCTAAGGGATACACCACCTGGGAATGTAAACTTCAATTCATCCCATCTGGCAGTAAATGCTCAGAAATGATCTGGGTTTGGGGGTTGTTTTATACTACTTATTTCTACCCACAGAACAGGCGAAGGCCAAGGTGTCCAGAAACGACCAGGAGGGCCAGAGGCTTATGAAGACGCCCAAGAATGGGAAGCAGCTGCTTCTCAAAGGACCTGGCAAAGATGCACACAGTCAACTGTAGTCATCTGGCGGCCTTCACGGACCCCTGAGGAAACTTTTCCCTTGACTGGGAGTGTGCTGTGTGGCCCCTGCTCTGTTAGCTGTGTCCAGATCCTTTGCTCCTGTCTATTGATGCCTTTCCAAACATTATCACTCCTGTAACAACCAAACAGGAGTCAACTCTTGAATATTCAGGGAGAAGAAAAGAATTTACAGATAATCCCCGAAATTCATTTTTCATTGTATTTTAAATTTCTACCTATTCTATACCCTCTGCAATAAGATCTGTTAGCAAGTTAATATCAAGAACTTAAATTTTATTATTTATCCCTGCCCTTCACATAGTGTAGGTGCTAAAAGTAATTTTTTCAAAGTGAAAACAAGGGCAACAGAAAATATAGAATCTGAATGATCCACAAACTAGCTGGGTATATATTTTATTATCCACAAATAGATTCAAGATGAAATTTGGCCTTGATGAACCTCATGTAAACTCTTTTCAGTGCTTATTCTCACATTTCAGTAACACTATATTTTACAGCTCAAGTTCTATAAGTGGGCATTTTAATATTTATAGGCTATTTTCATTTTTAATCTCTTTAAACTAAGCTACAAAACATACTGTTGGGTGATTTATGTTCAAGGCACTCTGCTAGGTGCTGTGTATGAGGAGGTGCTGGAGACAAAATGTGTTAGATTTATGTCTATACTTGCTTAGGAATGTAAAAGTTAACTTCAAAATAAAAACGGCACCTGCATTTTTAAAAATAGTTTGGCAAGATACATCCCTCATCCCTCACTTTTATTAATAGTAATTTTGTAAATTCTGGTTATGCTGAGTTGTAGCTCTCAGCTTGGCTTTAGTGAGTGTTTTCATTTCCAAGTTCTGCCAAAACAAAGCATCACAAATTGGGTGGCTTAAAATGACAGAAATCTGTTGTCTCACAGTTCTAAGAGGATAGCAGTCCAAAATCAAGGTGTCAGCAGGGCCGTGCTCCCTCTTAAACCTGAAGGAGAATCCTTCCTTGCCTCTTCTTAGTTTCTGGTTGGTTGCCAGAAATCATCAGTGTTCCTTGGCTTACAGCTACTTAACTTCAAACTTGGCCTTCCTCTCACATGGCCTTCTCCCTGTATGTGTCTGTGTCGTCACATGGTGGTCTTCTTATAAGGCCACCAGCCATATTGGATTGGGGACCCACCCTACTTCAGTATGACCTCAACTGGTTCCATCTGCAGTGACCCCATTTCCATTAATAAGGTTGCATTCCAAAGTACTGGGGGAGTTAGAACTTCAACATATCTTTTTGGGGGGGAAGCAAAACTCACCCCAGAACAGTGAATAAATATCCTGAGATACTGATGTTAATGAGTCTGTTTACAGAGCCAAAAAGTGGTGAATCTTGGGAGTTCCCTGGTGGCCTAGTGGTAGGATTCTGGGCTTTCTGGCCACTGCTGTGGCCCAGGTTCAACCCCTGGTCAGGGAACTGGGTGATGCAGCCAAAAAAATTTTAAAAAAAGTGGTGAATCTTGCTTGAGTTTAATCTTTTGTTCTCAAGGCTGTCAGGGAATAGATGCAAATAAAACATATTTTTTAAGTTCTAATGCTCCCAATGAGACTGTTTTTAATAGACTATTAATGGAAATAGAATGATCCACTATTTAGAGTTTACTTTTTTAAATACTAAAATTATAATTCAAATGATGAATTACTTTTCTTAACACGGGAAATTTGTTCATTTTAGGTAGGGTTGTATATTACCTTAGTTCCCGGTAATGATTTAGGGCTGCTGCATCATAAAATGTATTTACAACTAAGTTATACTAGATCAAATCTAATTGATTAAATCAGAATTCTGTGCAACGTTAAAGTATGCTGTAGATTAAGCAAAGTAATTACCTGAGCGATTGCATTTAATGGAATATTTTTATGAATCAGAATCCTGCATAATAAACCTGAAAACAGCTACACTGAATACCTAATATATTTCACAAAACAAATTGCAATGAGAACTGCTAAGACATTTGAACAATGCACATGAAAATAAAGGCAACTTGAAGTTCTTCTAAAGCAGACTCTTAGTTCTTCATTTCCAATGTGCCACCAATCCCCCCACCATGTTTTTGCAGTTATGACTTTTAGGACTACCTCCTCTTTCCCCAGTGGATGCCCTATGGGAGTTTCTGCTCTGGGCATCCATGCTTGTTCTAACAGCCCAGGCTTGGGGAGAGAAGCATAGCAAATAACTCAAGATGTTATAGCGTATAAACTCTGGAGTACTATTCACCTTATAATTTATGAGTTCAACTAAGAGGATAGCTTCCCACAAAACACTGTTCTAAGTTTTAAACTGACCCAAGAGTAAATGCTTCTCCAGTTGGCAAGAATTAAAAGGTAACGGGAACACCCAGCCCCTCCATGAAAATGAGCCAGCAATTCTGTGTACATGCTGTGGAGGAAATAATTTGAAACAACCAAATGACTGGTGTTCGGTTCAGTTACTGAATTTCTATTACAGCTATACTTCTGGCAGAAGTACAGATCCCTGCTATCCTAGGTAGAATTCTTCAGTAATTTAAAGATGTATTCAATATTGTAAGGGAGGCGATCTGATATCTGCTCAGCAGAAATTGTGTTGCTGGCTGTATTCAGATCCAACTGTCTATCTAAAGCAATATTGGTCTGAAATCTTGTGTAAGGTTTTCATTTGGTAGAGCAGCAGACATGAATAGACACTTTAATGGCTTTGTGCCAGGGTCAACAGAATTTCATAAAAGAATGAATATTTGAAGTAAGTGTCACTGCACCTGGCACCAACTATCATGGGAGATACATGAGGATCCCGAAGAGGTAGCAGAGAGCTAACCAGGAATGTCCCAGAATCAATCAATTTTTTGTGACAATAACAGTAACTCTGAATTACTGTTAATTAAAGAAATAATTCTGTACTGGGAACTTGAAATCAAATTAAATTTTTTTTAGACTCATGAACACTAGCCTTTAGTTTTCCTTAAAATACTTGGGAGTCTGTTCCTTTTATCATCTTTAGCTAAAAGCTGCTTTTATATAGACGACTTTGAGTCACAGTCAACATTTCAACCACGGACCGTACAGCAATCTGCATATTTTGTTAACCAATGAAGTATTCCAAGTATTTTTTAAGTATCACTACTAAAAGTGTTTCTCTTATGCCTGGATCCATTCCCCTTCTTTTAAGGGCAAAAGAGAATTCTAGATTCGCCTGTCTTCATCTCATTTCTCTGCCTCCCTCCAAGGTGAGTTCTTCCTTGGTAGACCCGTTCTTTTGTTCTTAAGCTTTTGCGATGGGGAATTGGGAAGAAAGGAGAGGAAAGCAGAAGCCTCCTTACACAAATGGGGACTTTCCCAGGGACTTTGAAGGCAGGAGGTACAGGGCAGCTGCACTTTGTAGGATGATGGATAGAAGAGTAAAGAAGAAATTTTAAGAATCATTGCTGAGGGCTTCCCTGGTGGCACAGTGGTTGAGAGTCCACCTGCCGAGGCAGGGGACACGGGTTCGTGCCCCGGTCCGGGAAGATCCCACGTGCCGGAGAGCGGCTGGGCCCATGAGCCATGGCCACTGAGCCTGCGCTCTGCAACGGAAGAGGCCACAACAGTGAGAGGCCCGCGTACCGCAAAAAAAAAAAAAAAAAAAAAAAAAAAAAATAATTGCTGAAGATTATATATGGCTTTTGGGGTATTCAAAAAGACTTTGAAATTACTGGGCCATATTCATTTGAATATATGAATATACATTATTTGAGAATGAACCATTTGGATCCTAGCTTTATAAACATTAAACCGTACCGGCTGTTTATTATAATATTTTTTCTTTTTTTTTTTTTTTTTTTTTTTTTTTTTTTTTTTTTTTTTTCCTATTATAATTTTTGTGTGGCTAGCACCTTAGAGTGCCCTTGCCATGTCCAGGGAATATGAAGTCTTAAGAATCCTGTCTTCCCAAGATGGAACCCAGAAATAAGCCCGATATCATTTACAGAATACAAGCATGTGACTTAGGCTGCCCTAATAATAATTCAGTTACATAAGATAAGCTCTCGAGATCTGTTTACCACATCATGCCTACAGTTAACAATACTGGATTATACACTTAAAAATGTGTTCAGGGTAGATCTCATATGTTCATAACAATTTTTTTTAATCCATATAGGAAAATTTTTTTTAATAAAAAGAAGAAGTGAGCAACTTGAGGAAAGAGGCACCTCACAGAATCCTTATGGTGGCAAAAATAGCAGCCAACCAGACAAAACTAAGATACACACACCCCTATGTTCATAGCAGCACTATTCACAATAGCCAAGACATGGAAACAACCTAAGTGTCCATCGACAGAGGAATGGATAAAGAAGATGTGGTACATATATATGCAATAGAATATTACTCAGCTATAAAAAAAGAATGAGATAATGCCATTTGCAGCAACATGGATGGACCTAGAGATTGTCATACTAAGTGAAGTAAGTCAGAGAAAGACAAATACCATATGATATCACTTATATGTGGAATCTAAAATATGACACAAGTGAACTTATCTATGAATCAGAAACAGACTCACAGACATAGAAAACAGACTTGTGGTTGCCATGGGAGAGGGAGGGTGGGGGAGGGATGGATTGGGAGTTTGGGCTTAGCAGGTGCAAACTATTATGTATACAATGGATAAACAACAAGGTCCTACTTGCAGCCCAGGGAACTATATTCAATAACCTGTAATAAACCATAAAGGAAAAGAATATGAAAAGGAGTATATATATTATATATATATATATAATATATATATATATGGACTTCACTGGTGGCACAGTGGTTAAGAATCCGCCTGCCAATGCAGGGGACACAAGTTTGAGCCCCGGTCTGGGAAGATCCCACATGCCGCAGAGCCACTAAGCCCATGCGCCACAACTACTGAGCCTGCTCTCCAGAGCCCACGAGCCACAACTACTGAAGCCTGCTCGCCTAGAGCCCGTGCTCCGCAACAAAGAGAAGCCACTGCAACGTAGAGTAGCCCCTGCTCACCGCAACTAGAGAAGGCACACGCACAGCCACGAAGACCCAACACCGCCAAAATAAATAAACTTATTTTTAAAACGTTTAGGTGGAAAATATGTGGGATTATTAAATTAAAATTTAAAAAAAGAACATGTATATATAACTAATCACTTTGCTGTACAGCAGAAATTAACACATTGTAAGTCAATTATACTTCAATAAAATAAAACATTAGAAAAAAATAATAAAAAATTAAAAAAAATAGGAGTCAAACTCATGCTGCAGAAACAGCAGTGGGGGGCAGGGGTAACAGCAGTGAAGGCTGTGGTTAAGCTCTGCAGGCCTGTTCTGCAGCCTGTAGTTGGACGTCATCCCCAGCCTCTTAGCTTTGAGCTGGTTCTCCCATAAATATTTACATAATAAACTCCTTTCCTGTTTAATCAGCCAGCACCAGTTTCTGGTGCCACACAAAACGTTTTATGAAAACTCTTTTGGGGTTACCTATGAGAAGAATGGCTCAGTTTTCCGAAGTTACTCTGCTTTTATATTTAGCCCAGGTATTATCTGCCACATAATGTTACTTGTAGATTTTGATCAGTGGCTTTTAGTTCAAATTGTGTTTCCAAAATATTAATGAAAATGCCATGAGTAAACCATGGAATAAGTTGTGTTCAAAATTCCAAATGTAATGGCTCTCGTAAAGAGAGGGCCCAATGAGACAAGACGTTTGGCTTTATATTTAGAAAAGAGTAAAGATTCTGATTAGCAGTCCAGGGTCTCTAAGTCATACTCCAGAGGAGTCCTCCTTTAATTTTTATCTGTACGATAGGGATAACAATACCAGTATTACAGGTATATTGTGAAGGACCTGAGCCCCACATCATTCATACCAAGCAACATTCTCTAAATTTTACAAATATGTAAGAATATAAGGTAGGAGATGCAGGCAAATTTTACTAGGCCAAGGGGCGAAGGAGAGGGGAGGGGTGGTGGATATTTATCTAATCAAAGCTTGCAGAGAGGGCTTCCCTAGTGGCGCAGCGGTTGCGCGTCCGCCTGCCGATGCAGGGGAACTGGGTTCGCGCCCCGGTCTGGGAGGATCCCACATGCCGCGGAGCGGCTGGGCCCGTGAGCCATGGCCGCTGAGCCTGCGCGTCCGGAGCCTGT
>NC_041228.1:68072305-68083058 GCF_002837175.3 Physeter macrocephalus
GAGCCTGCGCGTCCGGAGCCTGTCCTCCGCAACGGGAAAGGCCGCAGCAGAGGGAGGCCGGCATACCACAAAAAAAAAAAAAAAAAAAAAAAGCTTGCAGAGATCTTCATTGATTATGGGTAAATGATCATTAGGATTCCACCATGATCTACTTTTATCACAATCAAGATACTGGACACCTTGTTTAACGAAAGGAAATTCTTTTTTTCTATAGCACACTGTTGACAAAGTAAGTCAACTCAGAAGAAAAATATTCCAGTAACTCTCTCATCTAAAAGGAGGAGGAAATTATTTAAATATAGGCTTTGATGGGAAGACATCTCCCTATTTGGTACTCCTGGGGTAATAAAGATTTTATTCTTGAAAGCCTAAACTAACAAGACTAAAATAGTTACTGGATACATTTACCATTCTGCATATATGACAAATAAGCAACGTGCCAGAGCAAATCCATGTCCAAAGGAATTGGTGTGTTTACCCACAGGTTTATTGAGCAACTACTCGGTGCCTCCTGACAAGGTGATTCACAAGCAAAATCATAAAGAAGGTATAAAGTTGTCATCAATGCCTTCTCTCTTGGCAACTTCTGTCTCCTCTGGATACCCAGCTCCCTCTGCTGCCTCCATCTGCTCAGGAAATCCCACTATCACTGTCACTATCCCCAGCTGAAGCACCCATCTCTGGCCTGCCTTTCCAGTTAGGTCTCAACCTCTAGATTTCTCTCCACTCCTTTTCCTACCAAGACTGACCTCTCTGGTGTGTCCTGGAAGGAAGTGCTCTTATCTGTCTTTTGGAGGGTTATTAGCTCCAGCTACCATGACAAAATACCACAGACTGGGTGACTTAAAATTCATTTCCTCACAGATCTGGAGGCTGGAAATCCAAGATCAAGGTTCCTGGCTTGCAAACAGCTACCTTGCTTTTCTTTGGTGCATGGTATGGGGCGGGGCAGAGAGACAAAGAGAGCAAGCTCTCTCGTGTCACTTTTCATAAGGACACAAATCCTATTGGATCAGGGCCACACCCTTGTGAACTTATTTAACCTTAATTGCTTCCTCAGGGGCTCCATCTCCAAATACCTCCACACTGGGGGTTAGGGCTTCAACATGAATTTGTAGGGAGTGGAGACACACAAATATTCAGTCCATAACAGAGGGGAAACGGTTAACTCAAACACAACACATGATGAAAGGATTTCAACCCTCTGCACAGAATGCACCTTCTGGCAGGGAATAATTGCTTAATAACCATGGGAAAGAATTTCTAATAATTCAGGAGGGTAAGTACAGCCGGCACTTACCACATGCTTCCTGTGTCTACCCGACTCCACTGGGTGCAAAGCGCACTCTCACCCTGGTTTGCAGTTGTTTTACTGTTCCTGCTTCTTCAGCATGGGTCATGAATATGCAGTAAACCCCTCCACTGGTGGCAGGGCATGTGGTCACACACTGCATCCCCAGACCTTCAGGCCACGGGCCATTTCTGGTCCCGAACCATGCCAGGGTTTCAAGTCCGCAAATGAAAAGGAGGACATCCTCTCCCCTAGTCTGGAAGTACACCATACAGCCATGCCTGGATTGTATTCCAAATTTTCTAAATCATTTATGCTTGTGCATACACAGCAAGACACACAAACTTCCATATTCTTGACCTCTATGTTTTTCCTTCTATATTTACCTGCCTTCGGGGGAATTAAATTACATTATATTACCGTGTAGTAGATACAGATGGTATTTAGAAATCTTAAAGGTGGGAGAGGGTACCCGGCTGGCGGCCTCAGCCCGGATCTCGGCGCCGCAACCCTGCGCCTCTCCCGCCCTTGTCTCAGTCTCCGCGGCCCCAAGCACAGCGGAGGCAGAGCTGTGGGCCACTGTATCTGGAGTAGAACAGAAAAATTATTATGCCTGTGTTCCCTTGGGACTCATTAGAAATTGGACAGTGACATCTCCTGGCATTTAGGCTGGAGTGTGCAGACTGGTGCCTAAAATGGAAGTAGATGTTAATGGAGAGTCCAGAAGTCCCCTGACCACCCTGTCCTTGCCTGTGGCCGAGGCGAGCTCCTGGGAAAGGCAGAGGCGGAGAAGCCCCGCTGTTCCAGCGCTCAGTGCTCGCCGATGCGCCGGACTATGTCAGGCTACCAGATCCTCCATGTGGACTCTATCTGGGTGGCTTCACGACTGGTGAGGAACTCCCGAAGTTAGCCCAGAAGTGCACCGGAGTTGAAGAGAGTAAGGGAGAAGCCGTGCCTTCCCTGCGCTCTGAACAGCTGGATGCAGGACTTGCTCGTTCCTCTCGTTTGTATAAAACCAGAAGTAGGTACTACCTGCAGTAGGAGATTCCAGCCGTCAATGGCAGGAGGCGAAGGCGGATGCCCAGCCCAGGAGACAAGTGCACTAAATCTTTACCTTATGAACCTTAAAAAGGCCCTCCATGGGCCTCTGCCTCTTTGTCTTCTTAAAGGTAAGAGGGCTCACTCCAAATCTCTGGACTATCTCAATCTAGATAAAATGAACATCAAGGAGCCACTGACACGGAAGTGCTACAGTACCAGCTTCAACACTTAATCCTCAGAGGGGACCGTGTGTTTGCTAGGAATAACACGAGTGACTTGCAGAGAGTGTAAACCAGTTTAGGTCAGCCTACGCTTGGCTTGAAAATTCCACTGTTGTACTCTGTACAGGACTGTTTACATTATACATGGTTAAATCAACTAAGTGTTCCTGGAACATAAAAATTGGATCAAATTTTGAATACAGGAATGAAATCACAGGTACTTGAGGCAAAATCATTCTAGAGCACGCAACTGCAAGAAAAACAGAATGTTGACCATTCATTTGCATAGCTTTTTAGCTAGGAAACAAAGGCTTTGGTATAGTAGTATCATCTTTAAAATTCTGATACTCAAATTGGGAATGTTATCTGCTTGGTTGTTGCTGACTTGGTATGATTCATTAGAAATGTATATCTTAAGTACTCAAGTACTTCTTTAATCTCTGTATTTTACTATAAAATATATGTAATGATTTGTTTTATGAAATTTAGAACTTGAACATTGCTAAATCGGACCACTTTTTATTTTTAAATATTGAGTTTAAATATTTTATAACTGGTTTTGCACTGAAAAAATTAACATTTCAAACTGACAAGAGAACAATCTTTCTTCACTTGCCTCAGTAATATTATTGAGCCATGAATTTTTTGTTTCCGCATGAAAAGTTATTGATCTCTGTAAATTATTTCTTTATAGCATTATTAAAGTATGTCCATAAAATTAAATTGGGGATACAAAATATTTATTTTACAACGGGTAGGGGGAAACTTTACTGGAAAATTTCCAACATGAAGTTTTCATAAGTTGAAAAAGTTTCCTTAGTGCTTATTTTCTAATTTAAAATTCATCTGGAACTTTAAAATGGAAAGGATTCTTTAAATTGTGGATTATAGGCATAACACTGTTTGCATCTGAATGTTCTGTAAGTGAATGGAACTCTAATAGAGGAATTCATGATTTCTACTCTCAAATGCTTAAACTAAGTATGAAGTGATACCATTCAGCATGGCATCGGGTCGTTTCAGTTTTACTTCTATGCAGCACGGGCACTCACTGAAATTCCAGTTTCTAGGATTACTGCAGGAGCCTAAAGTGCCTCTACAGTTTTAATGAGTTAACCCTGGATTACTTAACAATTTATGTCAATTGCACTGGTTTAATTTGTTGCTAAAGGAATAATGCCCTGGCTTTAGTAACAATTGCAGCTCAACTATTCCTGAATATATTTTGGAAAAAAAAATGTATGTAATTTACCTTTTGTAAAAGTTTCCATTTCTTTTTTCTCTTTTGACTCTTGAAGGTGCAATTTATTCCTGAATTGGCATTTCTGGCAGCATAGACCCCCTTTTCTTCTTTTATAAATTTATTTATTTATTTTTGGCTGCGTTGGGTCTTAGTTGCGGTGCGCGGGCTTCTCATTGCGGTGGCTTCTCTTGTTGCGGAGTACTGGCTCTAGGCACGCGGGCTTTAGTAGTTGTGGCTCATGGGCTCCAGAGCGCAGGCTCAGCAATTGTGGTGCACTGGCTTAGTTGCTCCGCGACCTGTGGGATCTTCCCGGACCAGGGCTCGAACCCGGGTCCCCTGCATTGGCAGGCGGACTCTTAGCCACTGTGCCACCAGGGAAGCCCAGCATAGACTTCCTTGTTTTAAATTTTATTTTGGGGGCTGTGAATTTCTAAGGTTGCTAAGATTTCTTAGCAATCTTGCTTATAAAATAAGAACACCTTTTAATTAAATGAGTGGGTCATTCCTGGTGCAGTTGTGACTTTTCTTTGGCAAGAATGAATGTCAAATTCTAGAGCAGAATAACTATTAGAAAACCCTAGGAACTCTTAATGAACGTTTATTATACTTTCACTGAGGCAAATCATGTGAAAGAGCCTTGGAGAAGTTGGCCCATATCTTACTGAGTTGATCAGATTTCTTGGTGGGCTGGAAATTTTCAGCTGTTGTACGTTTTAAAGTAAATTGCACCATTGTACCATATTGTATTGACAAATGATCACTAAGACTGACTATATCTCTACAGTCATTAGTTTGACAAGAAATAGAATCCTGTCAGATGCCAAAGAGCTGGAATTTTTACATTTAATGATTAAGCACCATTATTTATTGACGATTTACCCTGTGGAACTGTATTATTTCTAACTATGAAATAAAAGGGTGATGTAAACACACACACACACACAAAGAAATATTAAAGGTTGCTTTGCTTGTACCTCAGAAACACAAAAGGAACCAAGATGATTACCATTACTTTTTTTTTCCTGTTCTATTCTCACATAGGAATCTGAGCAAGTGCTATCTCAGCAGCTACCTAACCATAACAACTATTCTTAAACATGAAAGAAAAAAAAAAGTCTTCCGGAAATTTTATTTACCAAATATCTATGCATTTACAAAGAATCTCAACAATGAATTTTGTAGTAATACTTTAAAAGTGGTTTTAGTTTTATAAAGTACATTATACTTTCTAGTAATTTGGCAATATCCCTGGGAATTTAGATAGTAATATCAGAATGCTACCTACATAAGAAGCCTAGTTCAATAATTACTTGCTGATTGATTAACTGCATTACAATTATTTCTAAAAAGTGTGACAGAATATTTAAGTGATTTGAGTATGGTTTCTTGTCCAATTAGTGGGCAAAGCTGAGAAATAAGTCCTCAGGTTTGTTTTTTTTTAAACTTACAGAAATTTCTAAACACACAAAGGTACTATAACATAATAAACTTCATGCTCCCATCACCCAGTTTCAACAATTATCACCATTTTATTTTGCCAAACATTTCATCTTTCCTTCTCTGACTTTTTTCTTGTTGCAGTATTTTAAAGCAAATCCTAGATGTATTTCACCCATAAATATTTCGGTATATATCTCTAATACATATTTTTATATGTATATGTTTATCTTTATATTTTACATGTATTTGTAGTAGATCAACAGTTTCCAAAAAAGTGGCCAAAGGACTTAGACACCTAACAAAATATGCTAGTACCCTTCTTTCATTTTTTTCCTCTATGTATTTCTCTCCCTCAAAAGAGGAAATCCAAATCAATTTTAATAGGTCAATAAACAGAAAAGTAATAAAAAACAAAACCCAGTAATCTTGATGGCAGAAATTTAAAATGTCAGCTTTAAGGTTACTTTAAAACATTTCAATATGTTTCATTTCCATGAAAAGTACAAGCAAATCCCACTATTTTCCTCCAAGAAATCAGGTCCCTGGAAAAAGTCATAGTGGGGCAATTCCATTCTGGGTACTCCAAAACTCCTGAGGTTGTATAAAGGCTGTGTATATATAATTTGCTATGGAAATTGTGGTGGTATTTCATAAAATATAAATTATTCCTGGGTGTCTCACCTTGTTAAATATTTATTTGGTATATAATTTAACAAAGGTTCTCTGATATTACTATCTTCTGGGTTTATCAAATTTTTAATTTATTCTAATTCTAATATGGAATTTTAATTTCACACTCATTAAAAGGCAATCCATTCACTACAAAGGCAAATAACTGACCTGTAGAGTAGCCATAAAGCCTGGCAATAGAGGCAACCATATATAATAAATGGTTTATTGATATTACATGACAATACATTATGTTTGATTGTTGTCCCTCATTAATAATGCATAGTTTAGTGTGCTGGGCAGAATGGCAATGGACGGGATACATTAACACTGCATTTCTAGCAATCCTTGTACATACATCTGTAATGCATTGCCTCCAATCAGTAGTCTCAAATGATATCTGGAATCAACAGAATCAGCAATGCCTGGGAATGTTAAAAATGCAAATTCTTGGGACCTCACCCCAGACCTACTGAATCAGAAACTTGGGCTCAATTGTCTGTTTTAACGAGCTCTGCAGGTGATTTTGATGCAAGCTAAGGTTTGAGAACCACAGGCTCAACTTATTTGTGCCTGATTTTTACTGAACAAGAAAACAAACCAAAACCCCTGCCCTTTCAGCATACCCCAAACATAGAGTTGCCAGCTTTAGCAAAGAAAAATATAGGACACCAGTTAAATTTAAATTTCAGATAAAAAAGTAAATTTTTAGTATAATCATGTCCTTGCAGTTATGTCCCATGTATATATCCCACTTATGCAACAGATATATAAGTATCTCCATGCATACTTATACTAAAAAATTATTTGTTGCTTATCTGATATTCAAACTGAACTTTTCATCCTGTGTCCTGAGCTTTTCTGGCATCCATACCCAAGGGTGTTCTGATCTAGCCAGCATTCGGCATACTCCACAGGGCTATGTCATCCAATCCAGTTTTAGAAATTATCACCCCTACCAGCCTCTCACCACTCTGGGGTCATGCGCTGGTTGCTCTCCGAGTGACCTTCTCTCACCTGTCAAGAGCATGCACGCTGATTGGTGTATGTTTAACATGGTCGAACAGGACAGAGTCACCTATATTTATACTTGTGGCCACTCTGTAGGTAGAGATATTGGGCGTCAGCTGAAGACAAAAGCTAAAGAAATGTGTACCAAATTTCACCTAGCTAATTTAACGTATGAAAACAATTTTTTGTAGTTGTTCAAAGAGCTTTACATCTCACGCAAGATTCTGGATTTTAATAAGAAATCATTAACCGTGGATAAAAATGTTCTTATATTTCTTAGCAGAGTTGCATGCTGATGGTGGGTCCTTGCCTACAACTGTCCCTATCGAAGTCAGACAACTAAAACCAAACTACTCTGAAATATAAATCCTTCCTGAATTAATTTTACATAGTCTTTTTTTTTCATTTTTCAACTGTTACCCTGTTTTCTTTTAAAATTTACATGAAATGCGTAGATTTTAAATACACGGTTCAATGCGTTTAGACAAACATGTACCCCTGCCCCGTCGAGACAGAGAACATTTCCTTCACTCTAGAAAAAATCCTCAAGCCCCACCCTCCCCAGCTCCAGAGGAAACCACTGTTCTGATTTTTATCACCATACATTAGTTTTGTGTGTTCTAGAACTTTCATGTGAAAGGAATTGCTTTCACTTTCACATATTCAAAACATTTGGCTGTATGGCAGGGAATTTATAATGTATTTTTATTTCTTTCTTGCCTCTGAAATGACCTGTAAAGCTCTAAAGTTAGGACCTCGCGCCCCCAGCCCCAAGAGGCAGGAAGGGGGCTGGACGTTTTTCTGGTCTGACGGCAACACCTGTCACTAAGCCTCTAATCCTATAGTGGCTGCCTGTGTACTCCAAGATACCTGCAATGAAGACCAGTCTCTGTAGCATCCTAGGACTCTTCTGGTGGGAAAGAGCTCCTGTATCTGTACTTTGGGGGCAGACGAGACAATAATGGTACACCCTAAATTAAGGGCAGAGGAATGTAGATACCCCTGCTCCAGCTAATATAAGTTAAACATACAATTTATTTAATACTTTAGTGCTTTTCAAAGTACCCACTGGAGTAGTACCTATTATTTTAAAAGTCTACTACCCAGACAGAACATAAAATTTTAAATGCCAGCAGTATGTAATCTAATATTATCCTCTAGGGAAAACATGTGTACAATGTTCACTTTTGCTCACATTCCTGGAGAATCCAGGGACAAAAAATATATATAAATCCAAACAGACTTGTTACTGGTATGGTTAATTTATACAGTATATACAAATGTTATATTTGAGACAAATTTAGAAAAATACATACAAAGAATAAAATGCACTTTAAATGTACCCCCCCCTCCAGTGCATTGATGCTAGTCACAAATCCTCACTCCCCCGACTTGTTCTCAGACTTACAGAATCTCCCAAAGGCAAACTTACCTGCAGATCCTTCCATGAAGCCGCCGAAGTTGTTCTTGCTCACCAGACGGGTAGTCCACCCCTAACAGGTCCCAAGGACCCTCACCTACCCCGCGTCTGAGGAAGCCTCG
This sequence comes from Physeter macrocephalus, assembly GCF_002837175.3. Taxonomy (NCBI): domain Eukaryota; kingdom Metazoa; phylum Chordata; class Mammalia; order Artiodactyla; family Physeteridae; genus Physeter; species Physeter macrocephalus. Next base: position 68,080,764 of record NC_041228.1, read on the forward strand.
TAGTATTATCGCACACGACACAAAGCCTTCCCGTCTCTCTGCTGTCGGAGGCCGAGTCCTCCTGGAGCTGGTTCTGGCAGAGTTTGAGGAGCAAGATGCTTATTAAGGATCAACACGTGTGAAAGGAAGGGGGCGGAAGCAGAATTAGAGGATGCAGGTGAACAGTGAGGCAGACCCGAAAAACATGGCCGGGAGCTCTGGGGTAAGAAAGCCCTGCCCCCTGCCCCCTGCCCCTTGACCCCGACCCCTGACCCTTGACCCCTGACCCCGACCCCCCGACCCCCGACCCCTGCCACATCTCTACATACCTCTCTCTCCCATCACCGGACGCATGCAGCTCCAGGAACTGGGGGACCTGGGGCCAATCAGCTCAGGAGAGGAAGCACACCTGAGGAGCTGACAGATGTAGAATTTGCTGACCACTGCATGAGCCCCAGCTGGACACCAAATCCTTCCTTGAAGGGAGATACAAGTACCTGGCCCTACTATTTTCCTCCAACTCTCTGCAAGAGCCGTATGGATTTCTCTCCATCCCCCAAATCACCACGCTCTCCCTTATCTTGGAGTGTGTCTATTGCCTGGAACATTTCCCCACGGTCTCCCTGCCTGACTCCTGCTCATTCCTCAGATCTCATTCTTAGGAAGGACTTCCCTCCCCCACCCCTTTGTAACACTCATCTCGTTTATAATTTGCTTAATGCCTTTGTTCCCCGCATACACACCCTCCACTAGAGCAGGGAGGATGCGGGGCTGGTTTGCGCTGTGTCCTCAGTGTTGAGCTATGGTGCCAAGCACAGAGGAAATGTTCAGTGTATATTTGATGAATGGATTACTTAACTAGATAGACCTAGTGTTCGGCTTGGGTTCCCCCAGAAGCTGATCCTAAAGCAAGGATTCGAGGGCAAACCCCTTCTTTGAGGCATGTATTCCCAGAAACACTGGTGGGAAAGTAGGGGAGTGAGATCAGAAAGGAAAAGCGGCTAATTAATTACCCATCACCACCGTGGGCAACGAGCTTCATCCTGATGGGGAAACCTGAGAACCAGCGCTGGACATGTTCCTTGAAGTTACCCACCCAGAAATGAGTGACCTGTTACTGTATGATTCCATTTATCTGAAATGTCCAAAATAGGCCAGTTCAAAGAGACAGAAAGTAGATTAGTGGTTGCCAGGGGAGGCGTGGAGGGGAGGGTTGGGATTAACTGCTAACAGGTTGGGGTTTCTTTGGGAGAAGGATAGAAATGTTCTGGAATTAGATAGTGGTAATGGTTGTTTGACACTGTGAATATATGAAAAATCACTGAATTTTATGCTTTAATGTGAATTTTATGTTATGTGAATTATATCTCAATAAAACAAATTGATAAACAAATGAGGGAGCTGGGATATTTATCCCTTAGCTCCAGTCCTTAGAGCTGCTGGAGGATGGAGTGTTTATTTCCAGAGCATTTCCAGCCTGTTCAAGTACAGGCTCCTCCTCCCTGGAGGTCCAGTAGTTAAGACTCAGCACTTCCACTGCAGGGGGAGTGGGTTCAATCCCTGTTGGGGAACTAAGATCCCTCACGGACAAAACAAAAAACAAACAAAACAAAACAAAAACAAACAAACAACCCAGGCAGAACAGACTCTGAGACCAGGGCTATCTTCCGGCAAAGAGATGCACATACCAGCACTTTGCGGTCTGGAGGCAGGATGCGCTGAAATGGGAGGGTTGAGGGGTTGCACGCAGGGCACAGATAGGCTTTGCTGCACTTAGTGAGAGATGGACCTCGCACACCTGCCTGGCATATTCACAGATGAGCCATTCTGTGGAGGACGATTCACTCAGAAGCTTCCAGCTCCAAGAACTTATCTTTATAAATTTATTCTAAAATAGAGCAATGCTTGGATGGCGAGTTAGGGAGCCCCATTATCTCAGCTGTAACCCCAAATCAAGTAAAGCTGAGGAAGGAGACAAGAACAGTGCTTTCAGTGGGATTGTGGTAGGTGGGATAATGACTGCCTCCCCCCACCAATTATGGCTACATTCTAATCCTCAGAACCTGAGAATGTTCCATTTTAAGGTAGAAGAGACTTTACAGGTGTGGTTATGTTAAGGATTTTGAAGTGGGGAAATTATCCTGAAGTACCCAGGTGGGCTCAATATAGTCACACGGTTTTTATAAGAAACACAACAGAATATGAGAGTCAAAAAAGGAGATGTGGGCTTCCCTGGTGGCGCAGTGGTTGAGAGTCCGCCTGCCGATGCAGGGGACACGGGTTCGTGCCCCGGTCCGGGAAGATCCCACGTGCCGC
>NC_041228.1:68083085-68086275 GCF_002837175.3 Physeter macrocephalus
AAAAAAAAAAAAAAAAAAAAAAAGGCAACAACACAGATCCTTCCTCAGACCTTCCAGAAGGAACCAGTCCTGCCAAGGTCTTGACTTTAGCCCAGTAAACATGATTGCAGACTTGTGACCTCCACAACTGTAAGAGTATAAATGTGTGTTGTTTGAAGCCACTAAATTTGTGGCGATTTGTGGCAGTGGTAACAGGAAACTAATATAGGGACTACCTGAGAGCACTTTCCCAGAATGGGCTTAAAAAATAATCATCTGGACTTCCCCGATGGCACAGTGGTTAAGAATCCACCTGCCAATGCAAGGGACACGGGTTTGAGCCCTGGTCCGGGACGATCCCACATGCCGTGGAGCAACTAAGCCCGTGCACCACAACTACTGAGCCTGTGCTCTAGAGCCTGTGAGACACAACTACTGAAACCCACGTGCCTAGAGCCTGTGCTCCACACAAAAGAGAAGCCACTGCAATGAGAAGCCAGCACTCACCACAATTAGAGAAAGCCGGTGTGCAGCCACGAAGACCCAACGCAGCCGTTAATTAATTAATTAAAAAAAATAAGTAATCATCATCATCATCATCATTTCTGCCCCAGAATACACTGCAAAATTTGGAAGGGTCTTAAAATCACTTACAAATAAAATAAGACATTTTGTATCTTGGTATACTTAATCCATTTTTTAACCTCCTAAAATATCATACTTCTTCTTGTCTTTGTATGATTCCTTTTTGGAATAATTAAATACAATTTGGGAATTCCCTGGCGGTCCAGTGGTTAGGACACCAAGCTTTCACTGCCGAGGGCCTGGGTTTTATCCCTGGTTGGGGAACTAAGATGCCACAGGCCACACAGCACAGCAAAAAAAAAAAAAAAGAAAGAAAGAAAAGAAAAATAATAATAATTAAATACGATTTGAAGTAGAAAGTATTTTTGTGTGTGTGGTTTTTTTAAATTTTTATAAGTTGAATGTTGCAATTTACCTTTTAGGCTTTGGATTTATGAATCATGTAATGCCAAGTAAAAATTCTTAACATAACATTGACATATGAAAAAAACAGTGGATGAATTCCCAACAAATAACATGTTTACAACTCTAAAAACAGTATAAAAATAGTGTTTAATTCAGTAAATTAAACAGAAATATTCCTACTACATATCAGCAAATATCTGAGCATATTCAATGTGAGTTAAAGGGAGAGGGCTGCCAGGCATGAAGGTGAGAGTGTGAGTTTCCTGAAGGTGAGAATGGGACACAGGGTGGGGTAAGGGGTTAGAAAAATAGAAGGGAAAAAACAAGGCAGGGGGTTTATAGGACGTAAAGGAAATAAAATATTCCAGGGACAGCTGGTAAAAGGCCAACATAACTTATCTCTGATTCCAGTCTATTCCCCACATTATCACCAGGTAACATATAATAAAGTTCAATCATGTCATTCCCATGCTTAAAATGCTCTGAAATGTGTTAGGTTAAAATAAAAGAGCTACACTTCATAATCTCAATGGCATGCAAAGCCCTGGAGGATTGGATGCCAGCCTACCTGTTTAGCCTTATCACCAACATCCCAATTAAGCAAGACTCTCCATTGTTCCTGAGACATCTCATTGTCTCTCTTGCCTCAGGGCCTTTGCAAATACTGTTCCCTCTCTTACTGGAATGAGTCCTTTTTGTCCTCATCCCTAAATATTGTCTCAGTGAAGTTTCTGCTAGAAGAGTTAATCCATCTCGGGCCCTGAGCATCCATCCCTGCACATTCTCGGCAAGTATGCCAAGAACACAAAGCCCTGACTGGCCAGCTCTCAGCATTGTGTTTGCAGAGAGCAATCTTGAAGGCTGATGTAGCATCTTGCTTGCTGCTCACTGTAAAAATGGTAAATTCCTTAAGCTCAGTGTTCTTCTCCTGTAACACAACACTTGGCAGATGCAAGCATCCATCTAGGCCCACCCGTATGCCCCATGGGATTTGGGGGGCATGGGAACCTGGTGTCAACATCATTCTAGTGCTGGTCACTGTGCTATGATTAATAAAGTCATTGGTCTCTGTCCTGTCTCATGCCTTCTCCCAGCATCCATGAAATGGTACCAGGCCAGCTTGTTAGCTTCCAAGTAGGGTAAAATCCCATATTCTTCACAGACCTTGATAGTTTCCCATCTCTCCAGACAAGGTTTTCGGCCTCCTCTATCTGTGATTTCCACAGTATTTGCTCAAATAAAATGTTATTATATGAGGGCATGGGTTATGGCGCATTGGAGATGTTCAAATAAAACATGTGTCCAATAAATAAAAGTATTTCCAGTTCAGTAAAGGTCTGTGCTCTGAGAACTGTTTCATTTTCCCCTAAAACTGGGCCCATTTAAATAGAACAGACAAAATGAGACTGTTCTTTCATTGTCAAAGGTGAGTGTTCCTGAAATGACTAAGTCCTTGGAGAATCGAAGAGTGACAGTATTAGGCTCCTTCAGTCTTGCCTCATGTCAATCACATTTGGCCAGCATGATCCTGTTAACAATTCCTAGACTTAAAAACAAAAAGAAAAATCCATTTTGAAAACATTCTTTCTCTCCTCCAGAGTTTATGTTTTCTGTCTTTCAGAATTAAAGGTTGAGTCCACATTGTAAGATTTTGAGTGATTTTTTCTGAATGTTGTAAGCTGGGGGGAATAAAACTCTCATTAATTATTGAATTTTTTTCCCAGTGATTCTCTCATGTTTTTGCAGCCAGGAGGCATGGCAGTACATTAATAAGCTGAAAAAAATAAATGAATTAGTAAGACTCTTACTTGATTATGAGATTGTGAAGAGAAACTGAGAAAATGCAAAGTAGCAAACAGAAGCAGCTGTTAGAAAGCCCCAGAAGTGAGGATATCATAATAATAGACATCTCTAGCCAAAGGCAATGGGTTGGTGTGCAAGATGGAAGCCAGAGTTACCCCACTAATGGGCTACACAAGAAACACTTCCTCCTGCCCAAGAGGTAGGGAAGGAAGGAATAACTTATTCTATTCTATTCAAAACTAGTCAAACCCTTGTGTTTAAATTAACTGAAGTCAAAGGCTCTAATCTTTGAAATTAGATTTATATTGATGAAATATGCATCTTATTTTTACTCTTTTTTTTTTTTTTTTTTTTTTTTTTTTTGTGCGGTACGCGGGCCTCTCACTGTTGTGGCCTCTCCCGTTGCGGGGCACAGGCC
>NC_041228.1:68086300-68116016 GCF_002837175.3 Physeter macrocephalus
GCTCCGCGGCATGTGGGATCTTCCCGGACCGGGGCACGAACCCGCGTCCCCTGCATCGGCAGGCGGACTCTCAACCACTGCGCCACCAGGGAAGCCCTGCATCTTATTTTTGAGATAACCTATATGCAGGGCTGAGCTCCTGCTGGAAATGGACCCTTGTTAAACGAAGAAAGCAGATCCCATCCTTCAGTTCCTGATGACACCGTGACCTATAAGGTCACCCCAAGGTTACAGCTATAGATGTTTGTGCTCCAAGGAGCACCATTCACCCCACACCCTGGCTCCAGGGCTTGGTCTAGGTGGAAAGATTAAGAAAAAAAGATGTCTAGCCAAAACATTCCAAAATTTGGAATGGCGTGAGAGAACATTGCACATTTTATTCAATCTTAATCTGCTTTCCTTAATTTTATCCTACATTTGAAAGTGGGAAACATGCCCCATGGCAATACCATTAATCAAAGCAACATGAATAGAGAGGGGAGATGAGTCTCCTAATATTTGGAGAAAAGGATAATATATCTTCATAATTTTGTCACCTGTGTTGCACTCCCCTTATTGTGTCTGAAACCAGCTGCTTGATCTGTATCTCGGGGCTCTGGGAGGAGGGTAGATAATCCCCGTGAGCCTTCTTCAGGAGCTCAGTGCTGCCCCTAACTGGCACAGAGGAGTGGGAAATGCAGAACTGACCAAGGCAAGATCTTTACTTTGGCCATTATCAATGGCACACACCTGCCCTTTTTACCACAAAGCGGGAACAGCAAGGTGCCTTCTACTGTAAAGTTTCATGTGCTGGTTATAACTCTCACTCCACCAACACCTTCATGATTGTTCGGGGGCCAGGAGGAAAAAAAATGAAATTGTGTGAAACCATTAGCCTTTAATAACTAGATCATTCATTTAGAGAACTCTAGATTCAGCAGTGGGTGAAAGGGGGGAAATGCTGCCGAAAACAAGAACAATTCAGGAAAAAGAAAGAAAACTTGCCAGTCTTAACACTTCCCCTCCCCCATTCACCTTCCCTATTCTGCAAGGCAGGCTCCTCCACTCCAAATTCCTATCACCCTGCAGGGTACCACTGACAGCTCTTACAGGGAATACGGCTATGGTTCCAGACTGTCAAGGATGTGTGTTTTGATGTTTTGTACTGCAAACTGACCTAGTGGTATGAAGGCCAGTGAAATCAACCCCTGTGACATCATGTGTACCTCTAGAATAAGATGAGGACCACTGACAAAGACATCACAGGCACCCCAAGGAAATCTCGAGCTTCTGACTCTGGTTTACATACACGTCAGAAGAAAAGTCTTTTTTTCCCAGTCACTCTAGGTTGTGCTTGGATCCATTAAATTGTGGATTTGGGTTATTCTGGGATAACCCAGTTAAAGCATTCTGGGGGTTTGGCTTCTGTCTTTTCAAATTGGGGAAATAACTAACAAGTGAAAGTTGTTTTTCACTTCTTCATTTGTAGTAAGAAAAGAAGTATAATAAGGCTCAAAAATTAGGGTCACCTAGTTACCACCCTGCTTAAACGTTGCCTACTAGGGCTGGTACTTTCCCGTGTTCTGTACTGCGGGTATCTGCACAAGCTCCACCCCAGGGTGGAAGGGTAGGGGCCACAGAAGAAATCTTACAGGCATGTTTCTCGTGAGAAATAGTCTTACTAGAATCCCTAGGTTGGCAAGTGATTTAGAGCCACTCCCACCTCCCAGGAGGTATAGCCCCCAGAATACTCCTTCTTAAGGCCTATAAGGGTTGGGAACATTTTTATATGAATGGGTTGCACAAAAATTGTAGGTAAATCACCTTTTAAAAATCAAAATTGCATTTAAAGGGAGTTACATATGAAACACTAAGAGTAAAAGGCCAATTGCTGAATTGCTGTATTGAGCAATATATATTTTCCCTGGGTGTTTACTAGAACAATAAGAATATTCTAAAAGGCGTAACTGATCTTGGTTAATTTATAACTACCATTTAAAACTCAATTACCCTGAGCCACATTTCTCATGTAATTCTAAATAGCTGTTATTCCTGATTATCCTATTTATGTTGATGGCACCAATATTCTTCTGTTCATCCGGGCATAAAATGTCAAATCATCTTTGGCTCCTCTTCATGACACTCCTTCCCCAACCAATCAATTGCCAAGTCCCCTACTTCCTTAATAAAGTGGCCCTTAGGCACATGAGTACCTTTGTAGCGGTGGGAAAGGAGAAGTCATCTTCTCCTTTCCCACCGCTACAAAGGTACTCATGTGATTCAAAGGATTCTTATGATTGGGACACACACCCTCTCTCCATGATAGCCACCAACAAAATTCTGTATACCTATCTCATACGACCTCGCTCAAACCCATGTTCTCCCAAGAAGCCATCCCTCATACCCAAACTAAGCATTTTCTCTGACCTTTATCATACTTTGGTTACTTGGTTCTTAGAACACTTAGCACAAACTGCTCTGGATCATAGTCATTTGAATATCTTTTACCTCCCTTACTAGGTTATAATCTCCTTGAAGTAGGAAAATGCCTTATTAATTTTTGTTTTCTCAATGATACAAATAAAGTTACAGTAAGTCCCCTGCGTACAAACCTTCCAGTTGTGAGCTTTCAAAGACGTGAACGTTCATTCACATGTCCAATCACGTAAGTTAGTTCATGTGTCTGGCGTACATTGTCACGTGCGTGCACCCTCTACACGTGGTTGCGCTTTTGTGTACTTTACTGTATAGTACTGTATGGAGTACAGTAGTACAGTAACTTTATTTCAAGTCCAGGATGTCCGGAAGCAAACGTAAAAGCAGCCGTGATGTAGCTGGTACCGCTAAGAAGCACCAAGTGACAATCATGGAAACATCGCTGGAGCTAGACCTGCAAGAGGACGACTTCATTGCACTCCTTGCTGTGCAACATGAGGAGCTTACTAATGAACACCTGATGGGGTTGGAGGCCCAGAGAAAGGATGAAGAGAAAAAAGGGGAAGAAGTAACTGAAGAACCATAGAGATTCACGATGCAGGAAATGGCAAGGGGATGTTCTTTATTTGAGGAGGCACCATTAGTTTTTGAGGCACAGGGCCCAAACATAGAATGGTACACGAAGATTACAGCAGCCGTTCAGAATGCAATCCAGTGCTACTGTGTCATCTGTGATGAGAAAAAAAGAGCTACTACCCAGATATCCCTGGATCATTTTTTCAAGAGGGTAGATAGAATTGAACCCAGCAAGGAACCAGAACCTGTGCCATCTACATCAGGTGTGAGTGAGATTGCAGCTTGCCCTCCGTCTCCTCTTGCTGACTATCCTTCAGCTCTACCATCTCCACCTCCTCTCCCCCCTCCAGTCCATAACTCTTCTGGCCTCTTCACTCGATGTCAGCCCCTGAATGCCAGCTGTTGTACTGTACTACTGTACTTTTCAAGGTACTGTACTATAAGATTAAACACGATTTTGTGTGTGTTTGTTTTTGATTATTATTTGTGTGAAAAGTATTATAAGCCTATTACAGTACAGTACTATGTAGCTGATTCTATTAGTTGGGTACCTAGGCTAACTTTGTTGGACTTAGGAACAAATGACTTATGAACGTGCTCTCTGAATGGAACTCGTTTGTATGTAGGGGACTTACTGTATTTACAAAACAGAAACAGACACAGACTTAGAGAATGAACTTATGGTTACCGGGGGGAATGGTGGGGGGAAGGGATAGATTGGGAGTTTGGGATTAACATGTACACACTGCTATAATTAAAATAGATAACCAACAAAGACCTACTGTGTAGCCCAGGGAACTCTGCTCAATATTCTGTAATAACCTAAATGGGAAAAGAATTTGGAAAAGAATAGATACATGTGTATGTATAACTGAATCACTTTTCTGTACACCTGAAACTAATACAACATTGTTAATCAACTATGCTCCAATATAAAATAAAAATTAAAAATTTTTTTTTTCTCATTAGCACCTATGCAATATCTTGCCCACCAAAGGTACAGTTTTTCAAATGCATGGATGAATGAAGTGATGCTTATGTCTAGTGCATCATACTATCCACTGTATCCTATTTACATCTGCCATCATACAATTAAGTTATGGTTTATGTAATAGGAGCCATTGCAACATTTCCTGGGTACATTATGCAATTGTGCAGCAAATTCTTGTATCACACTCTCAACACTATTGCAGGCCTGTTGGTTTAATGAGATAAATTTTTTTTAACTCTACACAGGATGAAGATGTTAACAAACCTTATCATGGTAATCATTTCACAATTTATATCAATATATATGTGCATCAACTCGTCACATTGTACACCTTAAACTAACATATGTTATATGTCAATAATACTTCAGTAAAGCTGAAAAAAAAACCCTACACAGATATTCTCCTCTTACTCTGGAATGTGAAAATTGTAATTTATAACACAGGTAAGAGTAATGATAAGTTGTAATACAAGTGAATTCCTTCTTTTCCACCTGCAGGCAAAGCTAGTTTCTCTCTTTTCTTTGCTCCAGTTCACATATCTATTATAGCAATAATTTCTATTGTTTTGTAATTATATGTTTTCACATTTATCTCCTCTGCTAAATTTTGAGCTTCTCAAGCCCAAGAACCATGTTTTATCTATCTATATCTCTCTATTGATCAATCAAATTCTATATATAAATATATGTATATATTTTATTTACCTTATATACTTATATATAAACATTATGTAAATATATATTTAATAGGTATGTAAATGTATACAATATTAATATGTGTATAAATATATAAATTTATAAATAATATAAATTTACATAACTAATTTGCCTGGCAATACTTTCCATTTGATAAATATTATTGAAAGAATAAATGGTTATTTGAAATGGTCAATACTTTTTATCACTAACAATTTGTTTTCAGAACTACTAGAAGGAGAAAAAAATTAAAACAAGGATATTAAGACCCATTGCCCCAAAATAGTAATTGTAAATGAATACAAAACACTTATGAAGTGATTAAAAAAAGCCAATAGTCACACATGATACAGTTTTGGCAAGACTTTCTAGTTTAATAGTATTGGTCCATAATTTGATATTACTTAGCCCCCAAGGTAATAGTGATCTTCCACTTCAGTTTAGAACAGTGTTTCTCAAACTTGGGTAAAGAACAGACCCCTTTTTAAATATTAGAATCCTCCAGACTCATAGACTTGCCCTAATTTGTGTTTATTATATTATTATTATTATTTAAACATCTCATGATTATGACCTTCATAGATTTTAAATCCACAAATAACTTTACCAGTTAAATTTAAACAAAATTAGAAAAATGAATAAAACTCAAATTAACAAACATTAATGTCATGGATTATGCTCTTTTGCTGAAACTAAATTGCCATTCGCAATGAGATGGTGGTACCAAGTCTAAGGTGGGCTCCCTTGGGTTCCTTGTGCCCCTTCTATCTAAATGTGTCTTCCTTCAGAGATCACTCCATTCTCCCACTACTTTTCTGTATTCAAATATCATTCTCCTTACAAGCACCAAATGACTAATTTGGACTCTAACTGGCACAAATACATCATTTATTAAGTTAACCAGTACTCTTCCATCATTAGCCTGTGAGAATTAGAGTAACCCAGTGCTATTTTACACCTACCCAATAGCAAGTATAAAAGTAAGCACTGCCAAGAGATTGTGAGGCAGTATTCTACTAGAAAGTGGGCATCCTGGTGGTCCATAATATGCTTACATTGACATTTTAGAAGATTATCATCAAATGGAAACCATCAAATTTGAACCAAGGACCCACCTTCCGCAAGAATATGGGTTACGAGACCCAATTTAGCAAACACTATCCCAGGAAATGGATTTCCCCCACTGTAAGTTTCTATTGGAATCCCATTCAGAATAGTGTAAGGAAACTTGAAGGTCCTGTGTAAGTTAGCACTTTAAAAAGCAGTGATAGGGGTGTAGCATCCTCAAGCCTGTGTTTCTTCCTTTTTCTATAGTTTCTCTCCTCTCTTGCTCCGCTGCCCAATTCACCTTCCTACTGTATCTACCACTCGTTTATCTTTTCTTCTCTCTTGCACCTTTCCAATTTCTTCTATTTTATCTATCCCCTCTTTTCTCTTAACTGGACATTACATGAAATTGAAGTATACTTTCAAATTATTTCAGATGTGCCCTTTACCTTTGACTGGTCTTGTATGGATTGGAAGTCACAAACAGAAAAAAAAAAAAAAATGCTTTCCCATCCCTGGTGGCAGCGTGGTGAGAAGTGCAGCATCTAACAACAGGTTGGGAAGCTTATACTCTGTCCACAGTTTTCCTATTTCAACAAGTACTTCTCTGGGAAGACTAACCTGTTTTAAGTGCACACAAAATAACAGCAGATCCTCTTTCTTCCATCTTTCACATGCAGCAAAGTTTAGTGGAAATGGCTGAAATCTCCATTCACATGTTACTGTCGATCCTTAACTTATTTTATCCAGGACTAAATATGTCCACAAGGCAGCCCTGCTCCTTCACACCATCAACTGTTTCTGAAATTCTACAGGTCACCCAAGTTCAATGACAGACCAAAAAAAAAAAAAGAAAGAAAGCTTAGATAAAGGTCTGCAAATTCTCAGAAACATCCCTCCTTTCTCCGTCTGTCTGCAAATCACAAAGGAAAGGGAGGAGAGGCCAAAGTATCCCTGGCTCCAGACAAGCCCCAAGTCCTCTGAAGGGAGAAACCCTATCTGCTGGAGCTGACCAGAGGGCAGCATATTGAAAAAAACAGGAGCGCGACTACAACGAAATGGGGTTGGTTATCGTGTGACTCAGAAACAGGAATAAGAGAAGCCACCGCAGTGAGAAGCTCCCGCTCGCTGCAACTAGAGAAAACCCGCGCACAGCAACGAAGACCCAACGCAGATAAATAAATTAATTAATTCAATAAATTTTTTAAAATAGCTTTTTATTCACACTTTTCCCTTAGCAAGATTAGTAATGTATATGTCTTCTACATGGTTTATTTAAAATTGTTATGGACACGGATCATCGGAGGCCCTAGAAAGTCCAAGTTATCTTACACAACAGTGACAGAAAATAATTTCAGAAAAACAGTAATGGACAAGAAAAAAAAAACCTTCAGTTTTCGCAAGCATACAAGTCAAAAACCTGATGACATTTGCAGCAATCTACCGTTGTAAAACTTGACATGAAATTTAAAATTCAAAGGATTCCTCTGAAATTAACAAAGGGAGATCAGAAAGACCAAGATTGTAGGGAACTTAACCCACACCGCTACCATTAGAAAATCATAAATTCTGGCCCAGTGGCATTTGGTCAGGTGTGCTACTATAATTGAACAGCTAATATATGAGGGACTTAAAACTTCACCCAACGGTAAACACCTTGAACGAAAAGAATTAAGTGGAAGTCTAAAATTACGCAATGTTTTCAGAAAAAAACCAGGGGAACAACTCATAAAAGTCCTCTGCAGCTCAGATATATTCCATTGAGTTTTAGTTTCCCATTCTTCAAATTATTTTTCTTGGAATTTTAAGTGGAAAATAGAAATATTTTCTAATCCCAGTTCAAAAAAATGCAGCAAGGCAACACAGTCAGAAGCACTCCCAAAAGTCAGCACTCAAGTGGGAAAGAATTTCATACTGGGCCTGAGGAAATGTATGATAAAAGTCCATGATACTTGCCAGGAAAAGATAAATACTATGAACTATAATTTTAAGGAATAATAACTCATGTAATCACACTTTCAGTTTTCCATTATAAATTTTATGACATAACATTTGAAATATGCTGAAAGGTATTCATGCTTTGAAGTAAGCTGTAAATATAATTCTTGGTAAGTGAAAATATCACATTACTGTATTTCAATGTTTTCTCTGTCAGGCCACCTCTTAATCTTATGTCTCATGAACTTATTTTTATATATCCCTTTTATTACTCACATGGAAAAACTAGAAAATATAGGTAAACAAAAAAGAAGAAAAAAATTGTATATTGTCACCACCCAGAGACAAAAAATATAAACGTTTTTGTTTATATCCTTTCAGACTAATTAAAGCTCAATAGATTCATTATATTGTAAGTTGATTTTTTTCCCCAATTACTACAAGGTGAACGAACATCTTTCCATGTCAACATATAGACATGCCACCATTTTTTTCCTTTTTTTAAATTGAAATATAGTTGATTTACAATATTAGTTTCAGGTGTACCACATAGTGATTCAATATTTTTATAGATTTACTCCATTTAAAGTTATTATAAAATAATGGCTATATTTCCCTGTGCTGTACAGTATATCCTTGTTGCTTATTTTACTATTACATAGTAATTGTAATAATTGTAATTGTTGCTTGTGTATTGTTACTATATACATGGCAGTTTCTCTTAAGCACTGGTAACCACTAGTTTGTCCTCTATATCTGTGAGTCTGTTTCTGTTTTGTTATATTTATGCGATATATATCACATCCTCTTTACCCATTCATCTGTTAAATGGATACTTAGGTTGTTTCCATATCTTGGCTATTGTAAATAATGCTGCTATGAAAGTTGGGGGTCCATGTATCTTTTCAGATTAGTGTTTTCATTTTCTTTGGATATATATACAGGAGTAGAATTGCTGGATCAATGATATTTCCAGTTTTAGTTTTTTGAGAAACTGCCATACTATTATTTATTTAACCAATTCTGCATTAATAGATGTTTAGGTTGTTTATTATAAAACACTGTGATAAACAATCTATTCTCTATCCAGCACCCAGAATGATCTTTTAAAACATAAATCAGGTAAGTCACTCCCCCACAGATCCCTTCATTTTTCTCTTGGGGAAAAAACTCTAACTCCTCCCATGGCCTACAAAATCCTACCTAAACAGGACCCTGGCTCCATGCCAAGAACATCCTCCCCTTCCTCTCACTTACTTACTCTCACCTCTGCATTTCTCTGTGGTCAGACGAGGCAACAGTGTGGTTTCTGCCTCAGGACCTTTGAACACACCTTTCCTTTAACTAGACCCTCTTCAGCAAGCTCCTCACCATCCAGGCCTCTGCACCCGGTGAGGCCCTTCCTGACCACCCACCCATCACCTCTTTTCAGTTATTTCACTTCATACTGCCTGATAATACCATACTTCTTTATTTTTCTGAATATTTTCTGTCACCCTCTCTAGGCTACATATAAGCTGTTATATATACTCTTAGCAGAGTATCAGGCACATAGGAGCCCCTCAATAAGTGTTTGTTGAATTAATCATATGTTAATTCATGACAGAAACTCAACAAATGTTGTCGCTCTGATTTTAGTTGTCTCCTCAGAGGCGGCACAATTGCAGACAAAAGCACATTGGCCTATGAGTAAGGCAGCCTTTTCTGATGCTATAGGCAGATTAAACGTGTCAGGAAAACTTGCCCTCACTCCTCGCCCCTCACACCCTTCCAGATAATACTCAGAAATTTCCCTCTGTGGTAATTACCACAGTTGTTACTAAATTATTCACATCATTATTTGTTTAAAACATTTCTCCTCCAGGAGACAGAAACTCTGCACTAAGACTGTGTCGTATTCCCTGCTGGGTTCCCAGCTCCGGCAATAATGCCTGGCATAAAATAAGCACACAGAGATTTCTTTTACTTGTTGAATGAAAGAAATATTAGTTTTCTTTTGACTGAAAACACTGGCGTTTAAAAATAAATTATAAAGGGTTGACATTTTTATTTTCTTAACAGCTGGCGCCAGAATTCTTCTCAGGAAGGGACACAACTTGATAAGCCATTTGGAGGAGGTGAGCATCTGAGGCCTGTGGGAAGGTGCTGAGGCAACACGGAAAAGTCTTACCGGTTCCGCAGGACGCACGCAGCAAGAGGAGTTTGTTTTGCCTCCGAAAGGGAGGAGGAGCCCAGCTGATGATGACGTGTAACTGGGGCACCAGGTAAGGTAGAGAGAATTAGAGGGAGTAAAACTTCCCTTGGAATTCTCCACTTCCAGCTCTCTCTTAAATCAGTGAGGTCCACTTACCGTGCAAATCAACTTGTGGGAGTGGGTGTGTGGGGGTGTGTGGGTGAAAACTGGAAAAGAGCCTGAATGTGACATCTGAGTCAATGCATTGGTGAACAGAACCAAACATGTGAGACACCTAGACAGCCCATACACTGAGGAAATAAAAGTTTGGAGCCGGTTGAGACTTTGAGACTGTAAACTGCCTAGGTATTTACGGAAATCAGCCACAAGCCTTGGAATTGGGGCATTGATTTCATTTTAACTAGACCTCAAGAGACAAGGAGACCCCTGGATGAAAACAACAAGGGACTCCTCTTACTTGTCACGCCAGCTCTGGTCTGGGTTACTGCTCACCCTTTCACCAATTTGGAATTTGGGGTCTAAAAGGATGAGAAAAATGGGGAAAGAAAAAAGTTATAAGAGACCCTCTTCTTTTATCATCAGATAAGATAAACCTCACCAAAATGTCTCTTCCTCCCTGTCTTCTAAGGGAGAACGTAGTAATTTAGTGATTGAACGTCTTTTGGGGAAAGGTGCTCTATAAATAAACAGCATATCCTCTGCAGTTATAATTAAGTTACTCAAAGTAAACGCCAAATGTTTTTCTTCATTTTACTTGATTACTCAAACAGATTTTTGCCATTTGGAAATTTCTTCAAAGCATGATTGCTATACTGCTTTCAACTCCCTACCTAGAGAATCGTCTGTGGGGACCTTCCTAAGAAAATCTTTGATGATGACTCATGAGTGACCTGCCAGGAGAAAAATATCTGATATCAAGAGTACTCTTCTGTACATTTGTTTAATCTTAGAACACTGCAGGAGGAAGAAAATAGTTGCCCAGTCAGACACAAAGTATTAGAATATGTGTATAAACTGGGTCTCTTCGTTTTCACAGAACTCAGTAGGCTGAAGCATGGTTAATACGAGGTTGTGTTACAAGTGTGAACACATACGGGTTTCACAGCTGCCAAGGGCTCCTGTTTTTATTGGAACAACCCTGATTCTTCCCAGAAAGAGAGTTTTCAAATTTTCTTGCCAAATTCAGTCAACTCATGACTCAACACACACTAATACATTCACTCTATTTCCATTGGCCTTGGAATTCAGGAAAACAGACAGGGGCAACTTTCCTGATTCTTCAGTATCCACTTACATTCCAAGTAGCTTTAATGATTATAACTAAGGTGTTTTAAGGCACGGAATTTGTGGTAATTTGTTACGGCGATAGGAAACTAATACAATGGGTGATTCTGGTCATCGTTTTTGGGGGGATTTTGAAAGAGAGGGAGTTTGATATTTTCCAAATTTTACATACAGACATACCTCGTTGTATTGTGCTTCACTTTATTATGCTTCGCAGATACGGCGTCTTTTACATATTGAAGGTTTATATCAACCCTGCGTTGTCCGATGATGGTTTGCAATTTTTAGCAATAAAGTATTTTAAAATTAAGGTATGTCCTTTGTTTTTTTGACATAATGCTAATGTAAACATAACTTTTTAAAAATAACACTAGGACTTAGTAACTTTATTCTACTAATTTATCCTAATGAAATATTCAGAGAAACATAACAATTTATGCCAAATGATATAAATATCATAGCCTCCTTATGAACTCAGCAAAAGGTGCATCAAATGACAGTAAGGAAATGGAATACCAAGCTGCCATTACAAGACCAGTAAACGTAACATTTATATGCACTGGGAAACCAAAAAATTTGTGACTTACTTTATTGCGATATTTGATTTATTGGCTGGCTTGGAACTGAACCCGCAATATCTCAGAGGTATGCCTGTAATATGCATTACCTTTATAATCAGAAAAATATCATGTTTATTATTTTCTCAAATAATACCAAAATGGTAATGAGAGCTGTGGCAGAGAGGTTTAAGCATTTAGGCTCAAAACTGACAACACCCCAATCCTTATTGTTCTTAATGTTGTTTATTGAGGAGATTGACTTACGAAGATTCACAAAAACAAAAAGTGGCAGAGTTTTTTTTAACCGAGAGCTCATAAACAAATAAAATTCAATGTACTAGACATTTATCGAGGACCTACTGAGTACCAGGCACCATCTGGGTCTATCAGCTGACATGTATCTTTTCTACAGAATTCCTTAAAGGACAAGGCAAAACATTCTCTCTGCGCAGGACAGCGTGCAGCCACTTTCTGACACATTTCCCATGCCTGAGCTTCCTCTGCTGTGCTTGGGGGCTGTAGTGGTGCTTCTGGCAGTCAGGACGGCTGGGGGAGGGGGGATGTCAGACGTGGCATGGGATGGAGTCAATGGTCTTGGGATAGAGGAAGAGAACATGTTGATTTCCTTACTTTCCTTTGGTAATTTTTGAGCAGACCAAGTGGACCAGAGAGAAGCTAATGTTATGGCTGAAGGGGGAGGTAAAATAACCACCTTTTTCTTCATTTCCTTCAAACTCCACAGGACATTACACAAAGCTCCCAGTGCTTTGTCTAAGATAACTCCCCATGTCCTCTTTCCTCTCCCCAGGCCCCCGTTTGCTGGAAGCACACCACCAGCCCTTCATTCCCCCCACTTCACACCTGAGCCTCACACGGTTAATTCTGTCTCTGTAGGCCGTTCCCTCAGCCTGGAATACCCTTCTCCCTATTTTAAAATTATCTTATCCTTCAGAGCTGCTCAACTCAAACACCAACTGCTTCTTGCAACAATAAGTGAAACCATGTACCAAGGACTTTCCTATACAGTATATTGTTTTGAATCTGTTCCACTTGAGTCCTGCCTTCTCATTTGACAGTATTTGAAACTGGGATCGGTCCACTGCTGGGGCTGCTGCATAAAATCTCCCTTCAGTGGGTCTCTCTGGCCTCTTCGCTCCCTTACCTCTAGGCATAAATCTCTATATTATCATTTATTTTACCCTGCTTCACAATTAGTTACTGTTCGACATGTTTGCCTCCTCCCTTCTGACCCCACTGGCCATACATGTGTACAAATAAAACACATTATATATTTAGAGATCGGGGATTTCTTCTCCAGTTTTCTCTCCTACCCACGATTTTTGACAGTCACAAGGTTTCAGAAAGGTTAGAATTTTCCCTCTGCACTACCACTGCCTCTTAATGTGGAAAGTTCAAGTGTGTGTCACACCCCAGAGTCAGGAAATGCTACCAAAATTATTCTTGCTGCTACTAATTTTTGTAAAGCCTTTAGCTAGCAAGACCTGTTGCTTAATGAAGTGGAGAAATGAACCTTGTAGAAACGGCTCTAAGATTTCAAGGTGCAGTCGTCTATAATATCACTGGAGGAAGTACAGGGGAATAATTAACTTCAAAGACCCAGCAGAGACCACTCGTGCTGCTCTCAGATGAACTCACGTGTCTCTTATAAAGTATGCTTGGGGTGTGGGGTGGCAGATTCTGGGAGACTGGTTTAACCTGTTGCCTCTAATGCTCAGACAAATAAAAGCAATGGTAGTTCAAGCCAGATTTGAGACTCTTTGCATGCAGTTATTAAAGACTTGGAAAGCCAGTTAAAAGCAGCACCGATATAAGTGAAAACTAAGTCAATCTGACACAAACACTTTCAGTCGTTTGAAGAGCAAGGAGGTCTGATAATTCTTAGAGGAAATAAATCACTGATGCCTTTCAGGAATGGCATCTCCCCAGATTATATTGTTCGTTTGCGCCTAAGTGAGACGAGACTCTGGAAACTAGCACATGTTTACAAAATAAAAATTCTAGTGCAAGAAATACACAGAGATGTCTCTTTTGCCAAACTCTTTTTTTTTTTTTTTGCGGTACGCGGGCCTCTCACTGTTGTGGTCTCCCCCATTGAGGGGCACAGGTTCCGGACACGCAGGCTCAGCGGCCATGGCTCACGTGCCCAGCCGCTCCGCGGTGGCATGTGGGATCTTCCCGGACCGGGGCACGAACCCGCGTCCCCTGTATCGGCATGCGGGCTCTCAACCACTGCGCCACCAGGGAGCCCTGCCAAACTCTTCTTTGTTTCCAAAGTTAAGGATTAATTTCTATATTTCTATGCTTTAAAAGAATTTCTCATCCTCTTTCTTTGTATGTGTAAAAGTAAATATTTTTCATTTATTTTACCATGTCATGTATTTTGCAAAACTACATAAATATTTAAATTAGAAATAAAAGAGAATATATTTCCCCAAAATGAAGCTTCCTTATACCAGATTTTTTTTTTTTTCTGAAACAAGTGTTTCCAGAAACAGAGATTTTCTTTTTTGTGGAATGTGTTTTTCCATTTGCAAATGAGATGAAGGAATGAATTAAAAGAGCCATAACTGTCTGTTGCTGGCTAGAGCAGAAAGCAGGAAAAAACAGTCATTTTTTTCTCTACGCTCTCTCAATGACCTGCTCTTCTCCGTCAGGAAGGCAAGATTGTCAGCGTCCCTAGCATTCCTCCTGCTCTCTGGTGGTGAGAAGGAAGAGGCTTACAAAGGCCTGGTGCTGAGTATTCTGGAAACAAACATAATCTTCAGCTGTAAAAGTAGAAAGGAAAGGCAATCACATGTGAATACCACCATTTTTCTTTCTCTCTGAAACATATAACCAGTTACACAAATGTTAGCCAAGGGCACATTTTAGGGTATTGAGGAATTTTTAAAGGAGAGGAGAATGAACTCTAGATTCTGCTCACCCTTTCCAATGGCCAATTTTGTCATTGTCATTTAGCCATTGTGTTACAATTTTAAAAATTAATGGTTTCCAAGAGTATTGGTGGACTCTTGGATCCTTTCATTTTGTTTTCTCTAAAAGGAAAGCTAGAAGTATAGGACCCTTCTAGCTTTCCTTTTAGAGAAAACAAAATGGAAAAGAGGAGGGAGAAGGAGTGCAGCAGGAGTAGGAAATTTTGCAGACATTCTTCAGGTTAATATTTATTGACACAACTAGGTTCCAAGTCACAGTTAACTAACCAAGTCCTAATTATATTTCTTGGAGCAAATTTAACACCCTACAGCAGTGCTCAAACCATCAGGCTCACCACAAGTTCTTCTTAAAACACAGATTGCTGGGCCCTACACCACAGAGTCTCAGATTCAGTGGGTTTGGAGCAGGGCCCAGGCATTTGCCTTTCTAACAAGTTCCCAGGTGGTGATGATGCTGTTGGTGCAGGGGCCCCACTTTGAAAGCCGCTGTCCTATAGCAGTTATTTGCAATCCTGACTGCATCAGAATACTCTTCCTGGAAGTTTTATAAAATTCTGATTCCTAGGCCCCTCCCTAGATCCACAGAAACGATCTCAGGGGTTGCTCTTGTCAAAGATTAATAAATTTGTACACTAGGTAAAGCAGTAAGGATAGATTTTATTCAGAAAAAGCTATTGCAACAGGGAAGAGGGTCAAGCATGAACTGAAAGCAACTTTGTCGAAATTAAGGCAAGAGAGTTTTTAAAGATGGGGTATTCTAAGGGAAAGGCACTAAGAGGCATTAAGGGTCCTTGTGACTAAGCCATCTGGGTTTGTTAATTGGCACTTACCCAGAGGAGAAACAAACTTCTCCTAGCTTTAAAACAGGAGGCATTGGTGCAAGTTAGTGCTCTGTACCCACCAAAATTAGGCCCTTACTCTCCCAAAGGGACTGGTAGCCAGAGTGAAACGTAGCTCCTTAAAAGTTTTCATTTCAAAGAGAGATTCTTGAGAAAACAATTCTGGATGGTAGAGATTAATGTCTCAAAGGGGCAAAGAAAGGATTTATAATGGCAAGCTTTCTAATGTAAATGCTCTAAGAAGGGGTTTGAGGGCCTATCTGCCTATCACCAAGTTTGGGTGAGAAGAAAAGTAAATTGTCCTGGCAGCACTGAGCTGTCTCAGGCAGGAATTTAAGGGGATGCAGCCTTGAGCTGTTAGAAACTATGCTAGTGTTTCTTCAATTCTCTTAGAGTGTGGGGTGGATGGAGTGGGAGAGGGTGAATCATTTATGCTGAGGGTCTGCGGTTTTTATAAGCCAAGCTTGAGGCCTAGTTAAGAAAAAGGCTCAGAGAAGCCTGGCTAGACCTTGGTCAAGGAAGATTCTTTGTCTGTCTAGGCATCTGTATATTGAAACTTTGAAACTTGTCCATAGATGATTCTATAGACCACGACTGAAAGGCAATTCGTACAGTAAGGAGATTTACAAAACTAGAAGAGAGGTAAGGTTTGCTTAAATGTATTTCTTTTCTAAGTTGTTCCTAATACTTACACAGCTTCAGAGGTAATTGGCAAACAGGAAAGATTTCTGTGCTTCTCTGTGGTGTGGACACATAACATGTCAGAGCAGCTGCAATTACCTTCTATTTATGAAGTAACATTTCATCAAGTTCCAAGTCAAGGAAGATAAGGGACTGAGAGGTAACTGCAACAAACACCCTGAATTTTTTTTTCAGTTTTAAAAAATATGTATTCAGGGACATCTGACTGTTAACTGTGAGAGAACTTGCACAAGGCCCTATCTCTCCCAAGTCCAGAGACACCCCTACACATACCCTGGGAAAATCAGACCAAATGACATCCCCTAGCTGCAGCATGTTTGTTTGGGAGAAATCACGTTTTTTTAAATAAATAATTTTATTTATTTATTTATTTTTGGCTGCACAGAGTCTTTGTTGCTGCTGGCGGGCTTTCTCTAGTTGCAGTGAGCAGGGGCTACTCTTCGTTGCAGTGTGCGGGCTTCTCATTGTGGTGGCTTCTCTTGTTGTGGAGCACCGGCTCCAGGTGCGTGGGCTTCAGTAGTTGCAGCACACGGGCTCATTAGTTGTAGCCCGTGGGCTCTAGAGCGCAGCCTCAGTAGTTGTGGTGCATGGGCTTAGTTGCTCCGCAGCACGTGGAGATCTTCCCAGACCAGGGCTCGAACCTGTGTCCCTTGCATTGGCAGGCGGATTCTTAACCACCGCGCCACCAGGGAATTCTGAAAATTATGTTTAAATGAATACCAAGTGCAGCCTTGAATGAGATCAGAGTTCAAAAGGAAATACAGCCTAAGGAGGCAATTTATTTGATGATGGTAGGAGTGGAATTCATTATGGGATCTGCTGGGGACTGAATTGTGTCCTCCTGAAATGCATATGCTGAAGCCCTAACCTCCAGTGTGACTATCTGGAGATATAGCTTTAAGAGGTAATTAAGATTGAATGAGGTCATTACGGCGGGATCCTAATCCAATAGGATTAGTGGCTTTATAAGGGGGAGGGGGAGGGAGGGAGAGAGAGAGAGAGAGACAGAGAGGTCTCCCTGGTCACACGCTGAGGAAAGGCCCTGCAAAGACAGCAAGAAGGCAGCCAGCTGTGAGCCAGGAAGAGGGTCCTCACCAGAAACTGAATCAGCCAGCCCCTTGATCTTGGACTTCCAGCTTCCAGAACTGTGAGAAATGGGTTTCTGTTGTTTAAACCACCCAGTCTATGGTATTTTGTTACAGCAGCCTGAGCTAAGACAGGATCATTTGTTTGTTCATTCGCTCATTCATTTATTCAACAACTATCCCTCTTTTAGGCACTGCAGATATGGTAATAGTCAAAATAAAGTCCCAGCCTTTGAGGAGCTTATATTCTAGAGGGGGAAAAAACAAACAAACAAAAATCAAAGCAATAAATAGTGTGAGAAATGGTAACTGCCATGGAAAATCAGAGTGAGACGCACAGAGGAGTGGCGAATGGCTATTTCATGTAGAGTGGTCAGATAATGCTTGAGCTGAGACCTGAAGTGAGCCTTGGATTCTCTGAAGGAAGAGGATCCTAAGCAGAGGGAACAAGTGCGAAGATCTGGAAGCAGAGCTTGCTTAAGTTCAGAGAATAGCAAGGAGGCCAGGTGGCTGGAGCTCAGCCAGCCAAGGAGAGAGAGGTTGAGTGATGGTGGGGAGGGGCATTATGCATAGAGCCTTGTAGGTCTGCCTTAGGGCTCTGCCTCTTACTCTGAGTAAAATGGGGAACCATCGAAGGGTGTGATTACAGGAGTGGCGTGATTTGACTTCCATTTCAGAAGAATCATTCCTACTGTTGGGGAAGTGGTGTGGGATGGGGGAAAAGGCCAGAAGCAGGGAGACTTGATTGAAGGTGGGTAGATTCTTACCAAGAGTTTGAGTTTATTTTGGCTTGGCTTTTGAAACAGCTAATGGGTGCATGTCTTTGGGGCCTTCAAAGATGCTTTTGTTCAAATCTTGGGTTATTCAAATTAAAAAGACAATACATTATATGTTTATTTACACCCGGTACCTGGGATTTCCCTTTGGACCTTAGGCTCTAGGGTCTTCCTAAGATTCCTTCTGGTTCTTCAGTAAACTTCACAAAGTCTGCTCGCTGACCTTTCTCTATCCTGCTAGACCATCAGTTTGCCTAATGTTCTAGCAGTCTTGGCACTGTCTTCCTCCAACTCCAGCCTTCCAGTTGGAGCAGTGCTTTCTCACACTTCAAGGCACATGTAAATCCCCTAGGGAGGGTCTTGTTAAGGTGCTGATTCTGATTTGGTTGGTCTGGGGTAGGTCACGAGGATTCTCCATTTCCAGCCAGCTCCCAATGTTTCCCATCCTCAGCTAGTATTTTGAACAGCAAGATATTATCCAAAGGATTCTACACATTTTAGATATTCTTTTTGTGAAGAAAAAAATCGACAAATGTATACAATTGAGGTAGGCAATAGATAGGCCCCAGGCTGAACAGCTGCAGCTGGTCTCCTGATGATGCTTTGAGATGGGATACCAGCAGGAGCAGTGGGCCCTGATTGGGTGCATTCTTGTGGATTTCCCAGCCCAACACGTGCACTTAGTCTAGGGGAAGGACAAAAGGAGGGAGAAGACAGCAGCTGGAATCCATCTTGGCTGAGAGATGGAGTGCTCACACCAGGACCAAATGTGGAGATGATTGGCCAGAGACAACCCAGAAAACTGCCCCCATATAAGCAATCTAAGTTGCTCCTATTGGGTGCAACTCACTCTGAGCTCTCCTATGTGCTCTTGCACACATGTATTTTGTTTTTTCCACATGTACTTTGCTTTTTCTACAGGTATTTTGTTTTTTCTACACGTACTTTGCTTCTAATAAACACTTTTATCTTTTTCACAATCTTGATCTCTTTGCTGAATTCTTTCTTCAAAGAAGGCAAGAACCGAGGTCCTTATTCCAGCTTTTCACTGCTGGAATCACCATGAGAAATTTATTCTTCTGCTGAGTGAGAATTTTTGGCCCCAAGAAGGAAATTGAATTATTATTTCTTCTTAGGCAATTTTTAATAAAATACACAGATACTCTTTGTTTGAAAAGAAAAGGGAAATTTTTAAAATTTATTTTTGGAATAAGCAGTGCATTTACAGGGTTCAAAATATGAAAGATATAAGTGGTCATCAGTGATATATCCCAATTCTCACTCCTGAACACCTAATTCCCCACTTCTTCTGTATTCTTCCAGAAACGGTCTAAGCAAATACTATAAGTAAATACACTTGTGTGTGTATGTATGTGTATAAACTTTTCCCCCATTTTTGCACAAATCATAGCATATTATGCCTATTATTCTGAAGTTTGCTTTTTTTTACATCTAATGTATACTAGGTGTAATGTCATATCAGTACATTAAAGGCATCCTTATTCTTTATTATGGCTAAGGAGTATGCCATTAGATGGATGTGCCATAGTTTATTTAACCAGTCTCAAAAGGAAGCTTTAAGTTAATATAATTGCAACTGACAACTCTAAAAACTGCAACTGAAAACAAATTATAATTCTCTTTTCCAGCCACAGAGGAAACATATTTATACACAAGATAAAGAATAAATTGTTACTATTCCTATAATAAATGCAAATTTTTCTTAAGTATTTCAAAAAATTAAGAGGTTTTACTTAGCTGCACATCAGTGGTGATATTTTGAAGCGAAAACAATATTGACATCTTCCAGTATGTAAGGAATTCCCTTGGGATTATGAATGGTGTGTTAGGAAATTGCAGAAACTCTTTCAGGTTGAAACGGTGGCAAATCACTAAAATGAGCTTTGAAAGTGTGTAAGTGTTCATGGAGAGTTTCCAAAAATGTAATTTATTGCAGTGGAATTATTTATGCACTTCAAGAGACTTTCTTGCTTGTAGGTGAGTGGGATCCTGTGTAATTTTCCAGAAAATTCCATTCGTGGCCTATCTGGATGATTTAGCCTCTTTACTAACCAGACCCTCCCCCACAAATCCTACTGATATTTTCCTACTGCTTGAAATAGCAAACCTATGTTTCTTTCAACTACCTAAAAAATCTCCAGAATAAGTCATCTCTCTCTATCTTATATCCAGTGGGTTCTGATTTAGTAGTCTCGTAGAGGTAGAATTGATATTTGGTGTTAAAAGTAGAGGGTTTTTAAATTATCATACAGTTCTATGAATTTGAACACATGTATGTATAGATTCATGTAACCACTACCATAATCAGAATACAGAACATTTCTAGCACTGGCACCACCCCCCCAAAACAAAATTAAACAAACAAAAAAACCTCCTCTGTGCTATCCCTTTAGAGACACCTCCTACCTCTACATATCACAGCTGATAAACACATATTTTTCATCCCAGCAGTTTTGCCTTTTTGAGAAGATCATAAAAATGAATCATACAGTATGAAAGCTTTTGAGTCTGGCTTCTTGCCCTCAGCATAATGTCTTTGAGATCCATCCAAGTTGTCGTATATATCGATAATTTGTTCTTTTGTATTGCTGAGTACTACTCCATTACATAGATGTTCTGTTTATTCATTTACTCAGTGAAAGAGATATGAGTTGTTTCCAGCTTTTAGTGAGTATGAATAGAATTTCCATAAACATATGTGTATGTTTTTTTGTGGATGTAACTTTTAGTCTCCCTAGGGTAAATAGAGTGGGCTTGCTGGGTCACATGGTAAGTGTGTAACTTTATAAGAAACTGCCAAACTGTTTCCCCAGAGATGCTGGGTATATTTGCATTTCTGACAGCAATGTGGGTTCAAATTGTTCCACATGCTCTCCGTCACTTGACATTGTCAACATTTTTTATTTTAGCCATTCTAATAGCTGTGTAGTGGAATCTCATTGTGGTTATAGTTTGCATTTCTTTAATGGTTAATGGTATTAAACATTTTTTTTTAATGCTTATTTACCATTGTATATCCTCTCTAGTGAAATGTCCAAGTTTTTTAACCATTTAAAAAAATTGGGTGGTTTTGTTTTTTAATAAGATTTTTAAAAATTAATTATTTTTGGCTGCATTGGGTCTTTGTTGCTGCACACAGGCTTTCTCTAGTTGCGGCGAGCGGGGGCTACTCTTCGTTGTGGTGTGTGGGCTTCTCATTGCGGTGGCTTCTCTTGTAGCAGAGCACGGGCTCTAGGCGCATGGACTTCAGTAGTTGTGGCACACGGGCTTCAGTCGTTGTAGCTCACGGGCTCTAGAGCGCAGGCTCAGTAGTTGTGGCGCACGGGATTAGTTGCTCCGCAGCATGTGGGATCCTCCCGGACCAGGGCTCAAACCCATGTCCCCATTGGCAGGCAGAATCTTAACCACTGCACCACCAGGGAAGTCCCTTAATAAGTTTTGAGAATTTTAAAAATATATACTCTGAATACAAGTTATTTGTCAGATACGTGATTTTCAAACATTTTCTCCCATTTTGTAGCTTGTCTTTTTGCTCTCTTAACAGTGTCTTTCACAGAGAAAATGTTTTAAATTTTGTAAAGTCCAATTTATCAATTTTTTCTTTTATGGATCATGCTTTTGGTGTCATGTCTAAGAAACTTTTGCCTAACCCTAGCTCATGAAGCTTTTATCCTATGTTTATTTCTGAAAGTTTTATAGCTTTATATCTTACATTTAGATCTATGACCTGTTTTGAGTTCATTTATGTACAAAGTATGACCTTTAGCTTAAGGCTTTCTTTTTTTTTTTTAACATGGATGTCTAATTTTTTCAAAACTATTTCTTGAAAAAACTATCCTTTCTTCACTGAATTGTCTTTGAAACTTAGTCAAAAATCAATTGGCTATATTTCTATGAGTCTATATCTGGACTTTCTGTTCTGTGATCTGTAGGTCTAGCCCCTAGCCAATTCTGCATGTCTTGACTATCACAACTTTATATTGAGATTTAATATTGGGTATTGTGATTCATCCAATTTTACTCTTTTAAAAAATTATGACCCTTCTAGTTACATTGCCTTTCCACATAAATCTTAGAATCGGCTCCTCTATAGCTACAGAATTAGAATTATACTAAACCTATGGATTAGGTGACATCTTTACAATGTCTTGCAGTCCATGAATATGCTATGTCTCTCTATTTATTTAGGTCTTCTTTGAGTTCTTTCTCCCGCATTTTTTTGTTTTCATCGTAAGATCTTGTATGTTTTGTTACATTTATAATTAAGCCTTTCATTTTTTTGGCTCTATTGTAAATTTTTTTTTTTTGGTTTCCAAATGCATAGGAATAATACATAAAAATAAAATAGATTTTCATGTGTTGACTTTGTATCCTGACCTTGTTAAACTCAGTTATAAGTTCTAGATATATTTCGGTAGATTCCTTGGCATTTTCTGCCTAGACAATTATGCTGACCGTCAATGAGGAAAATTTGTTTCTTCCATTCCAACTGTGTGCCTTTTCTTTCTTTTGCTTTATTGTACTGGCTAGGACCTCCAGTATGATAATGAATAGGAGTAGTGAAAATGTATATCCTTGCCTTGTTTCCAGTCTTAGCATTCAGGTTTTCACTGTTGAATTTTTTCATTAATGAGCATGATTTTGGCTGTAGATTGTTTTTTTGAAGATGTCCTTAATCAAATTGAGGATGTTTGCTAAGTTTTTATCATGAATAAGCGTTGAATGCTGCCAGGTGCTTTCCCCTCATCAATTGATAAGATCATGTAGTTTTTATCTGTTAGTCTGTCAGTGTGGTCAATTACGTTGCTTGATTTTCTAATATTGAACCAGTCTGCATTCCCAGGATGAACCCCTCCTATTGGTTGCGGTGTACTTTTATATATTGCTGAATTTGATTTGCTAATATTTTGTTGAGGATTTTTACATCTATATTCATAGGGGACACTGGTCTGTAGTTCTCATTTCTTGTACTGTTTTTATCTAGTTCTGGTTTCAGGGTTATGCTGGCCTTATAAAATAAGTTGACAAGTGTTCCCCTTCTATTTTTTGAAAGAGAGAGTGTTGGTGTTATTTCTTCTTTAAATGTTCCACAGGATTTACTAGTAAAACTATCTGGGCCTAGAGACTTCTTTTTCCAGGAAGTTTCAGACTACAATTTCTTTAAAAGACAGGCTTTTAATAAAAATCCCCATTTAAAATTTTTTTTAAAACTGTGGCCTCCAGAAAATTAATTCCCACTTAGTATAATAATTAATATGTACCAGCTGTGGAGAGTAGTTTCAAAGGAAAGAAAAGATGTGGTCCTGCCTTAATATAATTATGGCACAACATTGGTCAAAAAGCACTTTCAGATGGATTATACAAATATGTGACTAAGAAGAAAGACAGGATAGAACAATGGCTAAGAGCATGCACGAACTTTGGCAAGTGATAAACATATATGCTACTGTAACCTTAGGCAATTAACTTCTCTAACCACTTTTCCTCATTTGTAAAAGAAGAATAATATATAAATGGCTGAGTTGTAAGAATTAAGTGAGTTAACGCTTGTCAAGGGCTTCATACAAAGTAAACACCTAGTAAGTAGTTGCTATCATTAGTGTGACTTTACTGGAAAAATGATAACAATGTATACAGAAAAGAACAGTGCCATGGATTGAAAGTAAGTACTTTACACCCCTCTAAAGAATTATATAACTTTAAAGTTTTAAGGAAACTTAAGCGCTTATGTGTTCAGTTTTATTATTCTGTAAATATGTAGCACTTGGTGATTTAAAATTTATGGAAAATTCTGGGACTTCCTTGGCAGTCCAGTGGTTAAGACTCCGAGCTCCAACTGCAGGGGGCGTGGGTTTGATTCCTGATTGGGGAACTAAGATCCCGCATGCTGCTCAGTGGCGCAGCCAAAAAAATAAATTAAATAAATAAAAATAAATAAAATAAAACTTATGGAAAATGCTATTACTTCCAACTTCAAGCTCTAGATCTGCAATCTTTTTTACCACAACATTCTAATTTTTTTGAAACTTCACTTTGATTATCGAATACCACATTATAGTCTCTTATTGAATAAAAATGTGCTTGCTCTTCTTATCTTTTTTCTAAGTCAAATTCTTCAATCTACCATCCTCTTCCTCTTTCTGTCCTGTTGTTTTGACACTTTTTCTGCAGAACAGTGAGCAGGGCCTCTGAGTTCGAAGACACACTTTATTCACTTATTTCCTTAATAAACAAGATGAAAGCAGACTGATAAATGAGGAATATCAAAGTATCATACAAGCCTCTTCAAACGAAAAGCAAGAAAACAGACTTGACTCACTGTGGTGATGGCCTTTCTTTTAGTCATGTCATTACCATGGTTTCACCAAAACTGATCATTTCTGTGTTAAATCCATGTCTCCCATCTTTTACTAAGTTGCCTGCTTTATCTTTTCTTACATCCCTGGTCTTCAAAAATTTGCAGTTTGAATAAGCACTACTATGGCTATATAATTAGGTGTAAAGTATGAGGTAGACAGAGCTATAAAAGGCTAGAAAAGGGAGGGATTTGTGCTGTTGGAGATAAAAGGAGAAAACTTAGAAGGGTATGAATTTCAACGAGGCTTTGAAGGTTGGGAAGCCTTTGGGGAGAGCAAACAAAAGAGAGGTGGTGGTGGGAGCTCTGGATTGCTGAAGGATGGACAAAGGCATACAGGTGCAGAAAAGCGTGGTGTTTGTATGGACATGTGGTATGCAGATGAGAGGAAGGAAGGGGGTGGATTTGAAGGAGGAACGGGCTGGAACTTGAGTGCCTACATCTCTATTTCAGTGGAGGAGGGAGTGGGCAGGGAAAGTTACATGCAAAGACTGTTCAGAGAGGCAGTATAGCTTAGTTGTTTATAGAGTATGGGCTTATAGAGTATGGGCTCTGGAGCCAGATTTCCCAAATTGGAATCCTGGCTCCACCATGTATAATTTGCATGATGTGGACAAGTTGTCTAAATTCTCCATGTCTCAGTTTCTTCATCTATAAATCAGGAATAATAATGGAAACTTCTTCATTTGGGTTATTGTGCTTGGCTCATAATAAGCTCCATATAAATGTTAATAATTATCACCATTGCCATTGAGACATAAGCTGGAAAGTCAGGGAGGGGTCAGATTATAGAATATTTTGAAAGCTAATAGAATTTAGAGATCATGTAAAAGACTACTGGAGGCATCATAGTTTTTTTTTTAGTCAACTGGATACACAGTGATGCTATTTTTAGTTGTTAACTAATCTTGGCTTTTAACATCAATCAGATATACTCAGCATTAATTAAAACTTTATTCACATTTTATTTGATTCTCATGTTACACTGAACTTGTATTTGAAAGGATGATAAAGCGCACCAACCAAGTCCCTAAGACCCAGGTCAAAGTCTTTCATTGTTTGATATTATTTAACGATTTGGAAACAGTGGGAATATTATCCAAAGAGAAAAGTCGAGGCAGCTAATATACAGCAAAGTTATATACGAAAGGGAAAACGATGAGGGGTAATTAATGACAGGAAGGTGAGATTGCAGACAGAGGCAAAAATGAACTCAGCAAAGCAATCATGTATAAGAAAAATATATTTTAAAATTTAGAGGACAGGCATTTGTAGAATTTAAATGTTTTGAAAATGAGTCAAATGCAAGTAAATACTGAAATTGAATTTTTTATTTAAATAGACTGGATAAGCACCAAGCAATGACAATAATAAAAAATAAAAGGAAACATATGTACAGGGAAATATACTGAAATTTTAGTGAAAAATTGCCTGACCCTGGCATCCTTTCCGCTATAATTGTGAATAAAAGACTAAAAATATTATCTTTCCCTTTATCTTCCAAGAACATCAGATTTATTTAGAGTCTTACCCTATTTTTTTGCTTCAGGCAGGTAAGAGTTAATATCCTGAGTTTCAGGCTGGGTGAGGGTGTCCATCTCCCGAGGCTGTTCTCCTCCTGTCAACCCCCCTCCCCCCACACCCCGCAATCCCCACCACCTTTTGGGTGAAGTCCTAGACTCAGCAGATGAGGATGGATTGTCCTCTGGAAGAAAGGAGTGTGGAGGCCATTCCTTCTGAGAGGGTCAGGTCATATCTCAGAGGAGTCGATTCTTTTAGAACTGAAAGCTGTACCCTCACCCTCAAACACGCTCCTATCCCAGTCTAGGCCATCTCCACAAACAGCATTTCTACTCATTCACGGGCTCTGGTCAGGAACATGGCATTCACTGTGATCTCTTCCTTTTTCTTATCTTCACTCCAATTCACTACTAAATCCTATCCATTCTGCCACCAAAGTACATCTCAAATCTGTCCACTTTGCTCCATCTCCACTGCCATCACTCAGACACCACTGGTCTAGCTAACATTTATGCAAATTAGGAAAAGGAGCCCCTTCACCTGGGCAGATGCTGGAGCTGAAGTCCAGCCCCATTTTGCTAACTTTGTGCAGGGCGTGGTCTCCCCAACCTTGCATGATGGTCCTGGACCGCAGTGTAAACCATGCTGCATTGTTGTAATCATCTCCTCACCGTTCTGCCCACATCCAATCTTGTGCCCTTCCAATTCATTCTCCACACAACAGAGGGACTACTTTTAAATCGCCAATTTGATAACTTCACTCCCTACTTAACCCTTCAATAGATTTCTGTCACTACTGGGATGAAATCCCAGACCCTTAACATGGCCTACAGGTTTCTGTATGATCTGGTTCCTAGTTTCCTCTTTATCCTTACTGGCACCATTTCCCTTAGATAACTTTCAGCCACACTGCCTTGTTTTGTTTCCTGAAACTTGGCAAGCTTCTCCCCAACCAGAAGAGACCACTGGGAAAGTTCTTTCCTGACTTAGTTTGGCTAATTTCTATTCTTCTTTCAGGCCTCAGTTTAAAATGTTACTTCTTCAGGGAAGCATCTCTGAATCCAAAATCTAAAGTAGATCTCATAGCACTTTAATCATACACTTATAATCATATTCACTAGTGACTTAATATATTTTCCCCTACTACATACTGTAAGCACCTAAGTTGGGTGTGATCTCAACTTAGCCCAGTGTCTCATTCACCCAGGTTTCTATTCAACAAGGCCTCTCTATGCCAGTGACTATGCTAGATGCTAGACATATAAAAATGAATAGATAGATGAGGTCCTTGGTCTTATGAGGGAAACAGACAACCAATAAACAAGCAGACAAGATGATTACAGATTTTGATATGTGCTATGTAGTATACTCTGTTTAAGCGCTGAGATTTCTGTCTGTATTATTCATTAATGAATGCCAAGTGTATTGCTTAGGATAAGGCTAGCTGCTAAACATAACTCAAGTATACTTTGCCCATGTAAAGTCCAAAACAAATATTGAACGGCTCTCCATCAAATGCTAATTCAGGGACCTAGGCTCCTTCTAACCTGTGGCTCTGCCATCTTCAGCATGTGGCCACAGAAGGGAAAGAGTATGGAAGACAGCTTGTGGAAGATTTTTTTTTTTCTTTAATGAGCTAAATCTGGATGGCTACACTTAACTGCAAGGGAGACAAGGGAACACAGTGTACCTCTGTGCTAAGGAAGAAGAGTAAATAGATTCAGTTATCAGCTAGCACCTTCCACAGTACCCGGCACAAAACTGGCATTACAAAGAAACAAAAATAAATTAGAAATGGAGCTTGTTCTCATTTTATAATCTATTAGAACGTACACAGAAATCAATATTATGTCTGATCTAGTATACTGAACCTCTAACTTTCAGGAATCTAGAAATAGTCTTTAGAGTAAAATTAATTTATTTATAGATTTGCTTCTCAGCACAAGAAAGTTTAAAAAATTAATCTACTAGTCCACTTTAATTCAGGATCACCTTCAAGGTTTCCATTTTTATTCCCCATGGTTTTTAGCCTGTCCCAAATCACAGCCTCTCCATTCTTGAGTTTAGATGGTTGCATCAGGACAAATCCATAGTCAAGGCAACAGAATGGATCAGAACAGTGAGCGACATATTCCAACAATTTGGGATCTAGTGTTGATAGAGCTACACAGTAGCTTTGAACTTGTAAAGATGTGCAACCTAGCTAGATCACCATGTAAATAAATTCTATGCATATATTTTAATGGTATTCTTTGTAATTTTCTGCTCTGAATGAAACACTGTAGAAGTCTAAATTATTCTTTGGTATCAAAGCAGACACATGGTCACATGTGTGCGGTAATCTGTACTTAAAGCTTTTCCATTCTGAAACTGGTTTTCATGTCCTGGACCGAATCTTAAAGGCACAGAAACACAGAGCTCTAAGGGACCTCATCAATCAGAAGCATTCATCTGTTCCCTTAACTTTAGTATGAATTCAGAAGAGATCTGAAATCTAGCGTTTACCGATGTATCCTACAGAGATGAAAAAGTGAAACATTCCTGAATCCGTGTCAAATCGGTTTTACTCTTCCCAAGAGAGAATCCTGAGGCAGTCGACGATCACGGTCCTGGAGAGCAGTTTCGTGCAGCTGGTAATTAGAGTCGAGCGCAGCAGGTGGAAACAGCGCGGCTGAGCGCGGGCCATGCGGGTGTTTCCGCGCCCCCTGGAGCGGAAGGGGTTGCGCACCCACCTACGGGATCTCCAGAAAGTCGGAGAAGCTGCTGCACCGTAGCCAGGAGTCCCTTCACTCGGTGGGAAAAGCGGCCCCGGGCAAGTTCCAAAGCGCAGCCGCCCAGAAGACCCCGAGGGGCCGGGCGCGGCGCTGCAGGACGCCCGCCACGCCCCACGCCGCCCTGCAGGCGAACGCGGGAGGCGACGAGGCCCCGCCGGGCCGCCGTAGCGCTGCGGCTCGAGCAGCTCCTCTCGCGCCACCCTCCGCCCCCTGCCTCCCGGCGGCGCCGCGGCAGCTCTGGGCAGCAAACGCCGCCGCCGCCGCCGCCGCTGCTTCCTCCTCTGCAGCCGTTCGGCCGCTGCGTGACGCGTCGTTTCCTCCCAACATGGCGGCCGGGGCAGGTTGGCGGTGATGGAGGCCAGTCTGCGGCCACAGCGGGTGCTAATTCCCACAGTAGCCAGGGCAGCCCTGCTCTCGCTGGGCCTCTAAGCCGCCGCCTCGTCCCTTGGCCCCGGGCTGACGGCCACCGGGCTGGGCTCCCTCTCCGCCCCCGGGCCGGAGGGGCGAGTGAGGGGGGTGGCCGGGAAGCTACCCCCGGGCCGGGAGAAGCGGAGGTCCCACGGGCGCGGCCCTCCAGGGGCGGCCCCTCGGGGGGCGGCGAAGACCTCTGCGCCCTGTACCGCTGCCGGCCCGGCTCGCCCGCCCCTTCCTGATCCAGCGGCTGCCCTCCACGCCTCCTCTCCCCCACCTCCACCCCCTCTCCTTTCTCTCCGTTCTTCCTCCTCCTCCCCCCGCCCCCCCTCCTTCCAGCCGCTGGGAGCCGCGGGTCGGACGAGCCGCCGCCTCCTTCTCTGCGTCCATGTATGAGGGGAAGAAGACGAAGAACATGTTTCTGACCCGGGCCCTGGAGAAGATTTTGGCCGACAAGGAAGTGAAGAAGGCGCATCACTCCCAGCTGCGCAAAGCGTGCGAGGTGGCGTTAGGTGAGCGGGGAGGGGGCCCGAGGGATGGGGGAGGGTACCGCGGGGGGGGGGGTCGCCGGGGGCTC
>NC_041228.1:68116159-68130320 GCF_002837175.3 Physeter macrocephalus
GGGGGGGGGGGTCGCCGGGGGCTCGCCCTGGGCCGGCGCCGCTGACCTCGGGGAGCCCTGGGGAAGCTCTGGGCTACCTGGCTGGAGTTGACAGTAACTCGGCTAGATGTGGGGCAGAGGCAGGGTGGAGGAGGAAGGGCAGTTCGCTGGGCTCGGGGAACGCGGCAGGGCTGGGGGTCGGCTTGAGAACATGGGAAGATTTGGTTGGTGGACCGTGCGGTGCGGACAGGATTTCACCCTTTGTGATGAAGCAGAAGAGGAGTTGTCGTTTATTCGCTTGGAAAATTGAGGTGGAGCTGATTTGTCGAGATTGGGCGTGGGAAGGGTTCCGTATCGTAATTTCAATAACTTTTCGTTTAGCGTGGTACTTTGGGAAGAAAGGCTGAAGTTGTTCCCTTGTTGACAGTCTTGAGAAGGGGTTTGCGGGAGGTGCCGTCTGTTCTGACATCTCTCCGCTTCCGCCACGGGAAAAACAGAGAGTGATGTTGTATCCGACTGGGCTGACCTGGAAGAACAAGACCTAAGGTTAAGGGGAGGGGGTGATGAGATACAAGCGGGGAAGGAAAGGACCTTTAGATACGTTGACTTTAGTGACAAGGAAGGGAGGGTTTGAAACAGGGAGAATGAAGAAGACAATGACACCCACCAGCCACATGTCTGGACCGTGGCAGCTGCTCTCAAGCTTGAGTTGTGATTTATAGTTCAGACGAAAGAGATCTAGTGTCATGAAGCCCCTAGCAGGGTAAATCCAGACAATACCTACGGCGAGGACAGGCAGATGAAGAATTGTTAAAGGGGGACTACTGATGGATCTGTTGCATCCATCAAAGACGAAATCGTTAAGGAGAGACCAGGACGTTAAACACAAAGATGAATTCCTAATGCTTGCGCTTCATTTTGTAACACTGGAAATAGATTGCATCAAATTGACTTGAGAAAACGAAGCTTGTTAAGTGGGCTTTGGAAAAAAGCCTCCTTGAAGGGGAAGAAAATCCAGAATAACTTGGATGTGTGCTAAAGTAAAGGGTCTAGACAGCTTAAAAGCAACTTTGCCTTTTAATTTTTAAAATAAATAGAAGACTTTATAACTTGCTATAATAAGTTATAGTGCTTTTTCCTTCTTTTTTGGATCTATCGAAGAAATGACATTAAAATTGTTTTGAATTTTACGTATAATGAGTTTAAGTTTAGTTTTTTTACGCTTCATTGATCACAGGTTCACCTTTTGTTGTTATTGAAGCTAGCGAAAAACTGTTTCAGGTGTATGAGAGGATGTTGTACAGAGATAAAAATTGAATTATATCTGGGTCCTGAAAGGAATAATTATTAACTTGGGGCAGGATGAGGGAAGGAGTGATTTTTGGAATTTTTTAAACAATTGTTATGTGTAGGCTTATGAATAACTTGCAGGTTAAAGAACTTAAGAGCTCAAACAAAAGTTTTAGTTTTTGAGACCAGATTTTCTGTATTAAGATATACTTTTAATATACTATGATAAGTATTTGAGGAAATGGAGTGTGGTGTGTGTGTGTGTGTGTGTGTGTGTGTGTGTGTGTGTCTATATTTATATATATATATATATATTTTTTCCCCCTCTCCAAAATGCTAATGTAAGTATTTTTAAATGGAGAGCTCACTGGAATGGGAATCTGGGATCCTGGCTTTAAATCACAGTTCTCTTACATTGCAGTATAGTCAAGTCCTTGGGCCTTAGTTTCCTTCTCTGTAAAATTAGGATGTTGAACTTTGATTGTAAGGTTACGTCCCCTCTAATGTGCCATGAATGTGAACACACCGTTCTCTTAAGTTGTGCATTGAGAGTATTCCTACCACTCTTGATTGGCATCTTGAGAGGGCTTAGCTTGATCCTTGCTGCTTCTAGACATAGGGACTACTTGGTAGTGTGTGTGCCAGCTGTACCAAGATTGTCTGTTTTAGATTTTGCCACTCTTTACTTTTTTACCCCTTCCATATAGTTAGCAGAAGCTTATTATGAGGAATGTGTCTATCCAGGCAGGGACTAGGCACCAGAGTACTTTCTTTACTTGAGATGTTTAGGGCTTTTTCCCCACATTTCATAGTCATATTTAGTCTCCTACAAAATCTCATTGAGCAATCTCATGGCAGTTTATCCTTGATGACCTTTGTTTCTTCCCTTCTAGTCATACATCTGCTTTATCACCCAAACAATTTCGTAGGAATAACCCTTTTCATCTTTGCAGAAAGTATAATGTCTTGTAGTAGATGGTATCCCAGGAAACTATTATAGACCTCCCTTCTCCTCTTCACTATTGAGACCTGGGCCAAGCCCAGTTTGTTTTCTTGATAATCTATATTGCTGTCAGGCTGGATGGGAAAGTAAACTGGAATGGCCTGGTTGGGTCATCCCTGATCTCTAGCTTCTGAGTGGGTAGGAGTTGGCTGGAAGTGGTAGAGAGTTGGGTGTTGTTATAACCCTTCTAAATACACTTTGTAAATGACCCTTCTAAATATACCTGTCTGCATTTATTCCCTGCACCTCCTCCCGGCATTTTTATTGAGCACCTACCATGTGGCTGAAGGGAGATAGACAGTAAACAAGAAAATATATAGTATTTTTATATCCAGACTTTTAATCCTTTTGTGTTTTAAAATCATTTTATGGGTGTGTGAGTAGATTTCAGACCACTGGTATTCAAAATTAATTCAGTTACCTTTTAACAGAATGGCCTATTATAAATCAGTTTTCTGTAAATTATACTCATGAAATTACAGTTTGTCTCATTCTTAAGAAAACTGTATTTTTTTTTTTGTTGTTAAAGTATAGCTCTTAGGAAACCTTATCTGGATTAGGGGGGATTTTACTTTATTAAAACAAAGCCCAATTTCAAAAGCACCACATAAAGGAACTCTTTTTTTCACAAAAAGAAAAATAATGAAACCTTAAAAGCAGATTATTGAAAACTTTTGTTAAATTATCTTACATTTCAGACTTTATTTTGAAGTAAAGGATGGTTTAAAAAAAAAAAAAAGAAAAGAAAACCCCTCACACCTGTATTGTTCAATCGTTGTGAAGTCCACAGGCCCAGGAACAGCTCCAGGTTGCCCTCTCTTGGTATCTGCCCCACTACAGCTCTCTGCAGCAACCACTGAACTCTGCAGAGTGAGGGCCTCTAGGCTGCCCTAGCTTAGCTTGATCCATTCCTGCTCTCTAGAATCCTGAATTAAAAATAGTCCGGCCATCTGCTGGCAGATGAGACAACAGCTGAGCTATTTTTAGTTTTAAAGAATTTAGGATTGTTGAGGGATTGGGCTTGAAGGTAGCATTGTTTGTCTCACGGGGAGGGGAGGGTGCAGTTGGGCCATATTCCAATCAGGCCTCTTAAGTTTCAAGAGTTTCTTTGATGTTAGGGCTACGACTAGTTAAGCTTTTGCCTCTAACATCAGATATCTATGAAGATATCCTGCAGATGTTAGGATGAATGAGTTCAAGGTTGGAAACTGGCACTGATAAAGAATAAGAGTGAAAGGGGTGACCAGAAGAAGGTTTTAGAGGCAAGGGAGGCATGCAGAGGCAGAGATAAGGGTGGGTTCCTGCAGAGATAGGGGAGAATGATTGAGAAAAAGAGGAATTGTTAGGGAGGTAATTTTTGCATCAGACAGGGTGTGAATTTGTGTTCATCATGTTCTAAAGTGATTCTGCTGTTTTACTGTTTTTATGTAAGTCTGTTATCTATACTTAGTCTCCTCCAGAAATGTAAATAAAACATTTAGGCTAAAAACTTACAGAACTTGCTTCCTTCTGCCCCTCCAGTCTCACCCTTGTTTTGGTTACTGGTGTTATAAAAAGATTGCATGGGTGGAGGGGAAATTATTTGAGTGCTTTTTTTGACCCCAGTTTTATGCTCCTTCTGGTAATATTATTAAGTTTGGTCACTCTTGACCATTTACCAGAAAAAAAAACATTCTCAAATAATGCCCTGCCAACAATTAATTATTTTAATTATAATTTAAAACCATTAACAAGTTTCTTTTTAAACCTTCCATGGTATCTAAAGTAAAAGGTGTTTTCAGTAAGGCAGGCTGCTGGAATTTTTGAGATAGCTAGGAAAGAAGGGCGTAATGAATGAAATAACTGAAAGAAAGATTCTGTTAGGTTTGAGTTAAAAAAAAAATAAGTTTGGGTATACTCTCTTCCATTGTGGAGATTTATACTGCACATTACCATAATTAAGATTCTGAAGAGTGTTCTATGAAAAAGAAAGTGCTCAGTTTTGCTTAACGAAGTTTTTCCTAAATTTATTTGACCCTTTTCAGTGTCTGTTAACACCTAGGAAACATTGTTCCTTGGAATTGACTTTGGGACAGTGTTCAAAGAAAAGACGGACAAAGCAGATACAATAGCCCTAAATACTGATGAAACCATTCTTGAGAAGAGTCATTGGAAATAGATTACATCAAATTGACTTGAGAAAACGAAAGCAAGAGTCCTGTTGACAGTGTGGGAAGGAGAAAGTCAGAAATGAGGTGTAGTTGGACAGAGTGGTATCAAGCTCAGAGGACTGTTTGCTCTCTCGCTCTTTCTTTCTCATCCCATCTAATGGCAGGCAACTGCTTGTCTCTCCTGATGGTGTTTAAGTTTTAGAGAAACTTCTGTTGGTAATTGTTTTGTGAATGGGAAGTAATTTGGGGGGATTATTTGTCATAATATTCCTCATAAAATGGAGGAGGGTATATCTGAAAAAGGAAAATACATGAACAAATTATTGTTGCCTTTCAAAATTAGGTATATTCTTCATTCAGATACTTGTTCAGCTAGTATGTGCCAGATACTGTTTCAGCACTGGCCATGCAACAGTGAGACAAATATGCTTTCATGGAACTTATTTTCTAGTTTGTTGAGGCTGACAGTAAAAAGCAAACTAATATATTGTCAGATTGTTATTATCTGAAGAAATAGTTCAGAAGGGTAAAGGGAGAATGACCAGGAGTGCAACTTTAGGTAGGATTGTCAGGAAAGGCCTTTCCATGATGTGACATTTCAGCAGAGAAGTGACAGAAGAGGGAGATTCAGCCTTTCAAAAACCTGGATGAAACAAATAGAGGGAACAGCAGGACAAGTGTGTGCTTGGTACCTTCCAGGACGAAAGGAAGCTCTTGTGACTGTGGGAGAGTGACAAGCAGGGGGTAGGAGAAGAGGACAACTTTGGATTTTATGGCATCTGGAAGTCACTGGAGAGTTTTACAGGGGGGTGACAAAGCAGATTTATATTTTAAAAGGCTCACTTTGGCCAGAGATGTTGGTGATTTAGAGTTTGCTGGTGGTGGTGGAGGGAATGATGATTGGTTGCATTTGGAATATACTTTAAAGGAGTCGACAGGATTTGCTGATGGGTTGGTTGCATGACAACAGTCATAGCCAGAGCTACAAGGTTGTTGGAGAAGGCATCCACCATGATGGGGAACACAGGAGAGAAACAGCCTTTGGGAAAAAAACTTTATATAGTGAAACATTTTCATTCAACCCTTTATATGTATTTTAGAATTTTTTTAATGATAGAATTTCCTGCTGATGTAATAGGATATTTTCAGAGAAAAGGACACAATTTAAATGATAGGACACATTCTACTGAGAAGGCACAAAACAATTTCAAATTTGAGTTGTCAGGTTTTTTTTTTCAGTGAGGTTTTTTCCTAAGAATGAGCCTTTCACATAGTTTGAGTTACAGTAAACAATTGATCTGGTCCGTTTCTGGGATAGGATCTTTGCAAATGTTATTAATTAAGGATCTCGAGATGAAATCATCTTGGATTTAAGGGTAGGTCCTAAATCCAGTGACTGGTGTGTTATATGTAGAGAAAGGGACACAGAGATACCCAAAGGAAGAAAACCAGGTGAAAATGGAGGCAGGCAGAGACTGGAGTTATGTTGCCATAAGCCAAGAAACACCAGGTGTCACCAGAACCTAGGACAGGGCAAGGAAGGATTCTTCCCTGGAGCCTTCAGTGGTAGTATGGCTCTAACACCTTGAATCCAGACTTCTGGCCTCCAGATCTGTGAGAGACTGAATTTCTAATGTTTTAAACCGCCATGTTTGTGGTAGTTTTTTGAAGCAGCCCTAGGAAACTAGTAACAGTTCCCTTTATCTTAACTTTTCAGACCCAGTTTGATATATCTGAGCTTCCATTGTTAGAGCACAGCATCATATACTTGAACAGTGGGGGTTGTGGGGCACCCACCCTCCCAGCAGCTGAAAATCCAAGCATAACTTTACAGCCGGCCCCCATCATCAGTGGTTCTGCATCCTTGGATTCAGCTAGTCTTGGATCGTGTAGTACTGTAGCGTTTATTAAAGAAAATCCGCATGTAAGTGGACCATTGCAGTTCAAACCCATGTTGTTCAAGTGTCAACTATACATGTTTAAACAGTCAAATACTGTCTTTGGCTGGTCTCTGTTTCATAAATCTAGAAAGGAGTTATTCTGAGGCTTTAGTGTTCATGAATCTTGAGAAACCTCTTTAAAAAAAGAGTCATGGGCCCAAGTATTTAAAAGGTTTGTGTTCCACTTTTGATATTTTTGTCTTGCTTAGATTAAGACTTGATACAACAACATGAGTCTAAGAGCCTATGTTATCTTCTCATTCAGGCGAGGTTGTGAAAAACAATTTTTTTTTTTTTTTTTTTTTTTTTTTTTGCGGTACGCAGGCCTATCACTGCCGTGGCCTCTCCCGTTGCGGGGCACAGGCTCCGGACGGGCAGGCTCAGCGGCCATGGCTCACGGGCCCAGCCGCTCCGCGGCACGTGGGATCTTCCCGGACCGGGGCACGAACCCTCGTCCCCTGCATTGGCAGGCGGACTCTCAACCACTGTGCCACCAGGGAAGACCGTGAAAAACAATTTTTAAAAGTTTTTCATATCACAGTATTACCTCTGGAATTATATTTAGAAAACTCCATGTGGGACAGTTCATTTTTCTCTCTCAACTTGAATCCAACAAGGTATACAGTGAGAATTCACTAATCAGCTGTTTAATAACCTTCATTTTTGTATACCTTGCTGAGAAATTAAATAATAAATACATAAGCAAACAAATAACCCTCATCTTTGTATACCTTGCTGAGAAATTAAATAATAAATATATAAGCAAACAAATAACCCTCATCTTTGTATACCTTGCTGAGAAATTAAATAATAAATACATAAGCAAACAAATAACCCTCATCTTTGTATACCTTGCTGAGAAATTAAATAATAAATATATAAGCAAACAAAGTAGGTATCATGAAAACCAAGCACTATATATTTAGAGGAGAGTCTTTGTGCCTTTACT
Source organism: Physeter macrocephalus (assembly GCF_002837175.3). Lineage (NCBI taxonomy): Eukaryota > Metazoa > Chordata > Mammalia > Artiodactyla > Physeteridae > Physeter > Physeter macrocephalus. Next base: position 68,123,471 of record NC_041228.1, read on the forward strand.
CAGTTTACTTTTAATTACACATAAGTCCAATAAATTTGGCAGTTTATTTTTTATTTTTTTAAATAAATCCTTTTCAGACTGTTTTCAAAAGCAAAACTAAGGAGAAAAATCACCCATGACAATGGAGATAACCATTGTTACCTTTGTAAAAAACAAAACCAAAAAAAAACTTTATTGAAATTATAGTTTACAGTCTATAAAATATGCCCATTTTAAATGTAATAATTTTTACTGAGTTTCACTGAGTTGTGCAACCATCACCATAATCCAGTTTTAGAACATTTCCATCACCCCAGTAAGAGCCCTAGTGCCCATTTACAATTAACCTCTGTTGCCGTACCCAGCTCCAGGCATCCACTAATCTACTTTCTGTGTCTTTATTTGCCTTTTCTGGACATTTCATATAACTATACGTCATACAAGTGTGGTCTTTTGTGTCTGACTTCACTCAGCATAATGTTTTTGAGGTTCATTCATGTTGTAGCATGTACCAATATTTCATTTCTTTTTATTGCTGAATAGTATTCCATAATGTGGGTTTGCCATATTTTGCTTATCTGTTCACAGTTGATGGGCAGTTGGGTTGAATGAACAGTGCTGCTATGAATATTTGTGTATAAGTCTTTATGTGGGCCTAATTTTTTATTTCTTATGGAAACCTAGGAGTGGAATTCCTGGGTCATATGATAACTTTTTGTTTAACTTTTTATGAAACTAAGTTGTTTTCCAAAGTGGCTGCACTATTTGGGTTTCTCATACATCCTTGCCAGTCAGCATTTGTTATTGTCTGTGTTTTTGGTTTTAGCCATCGTAGTTAATAGGAAGTGTTATTTCATTGAAACACTGTTAGCTTTTTGAAGCATTTTTTCCAGACTTTATTCTATACACATACACATGAACAGATGTACTCTTCCAAAAATTGAGCTGTTTAATTTCTGAGGCAATAATAGGAGGAAAAGGAATAACTAACATTTATTGAATGTTTACTGTAGTCCAAGTTCTTTGCCAATTAAATACTTCATTGGCTATATCTCAGTTAGTTGTCAAAACAATCCTATGTGCTTAGGTGCTATTATTCGCTGCATTTTGCAGATGAAGAAACTGAGGTTTAGGGCTGTGTTTGGCAGCGTTGGAATATGCCTTTTGGCTTAATTTGGCTATCCTGAACTGCACCCTTAATCACAGAACTGTTTACAGGTAACAAATTACAAAATGGGAAACGAGGGCGTCCATAGAAAGAAAGGTACTGCTAAGAAAAGACAAAGGGCAAAATACATAATAGACAAAGAAACAGTCAACCAACAGCAATATATGAAAATATTGCTCTGTACACTTCAGTGACTCTTGAGGGTGTTTATGTGCACACATAATGGCATCCCTGAGTCCATCATGTGAAAGATCATTTTATTATGTGTTTTGCCTAAAAAGTCAGGTAGATTCATGTGTATTTTTCTGTGTCTTTCTAAGATTTTTAACAAAATTTCAAACTAAGATTTTAAACAAAATTTTAAACTAAGATTTTTATTTGAGCCATTTGGAAAATTCAACTGTCGTGTGACTCCCAAGGATTCTGGATAGGCTAGCTTTTATTGTACTTGTACTCCTAACCCTTTTAAAATACTCTCACTTGCTTTCTATCTTAGTATTTATAGCATTTCAAATCATTTTAAGAATTGAAATAAAAAACCAAATGTTATTAAAATGTCATCTTATGGGAAATTACAAATAAGACTTTACCTAAAAATAACTGGTGGTATATCTCAGTGGCTTCTTTTATAAGGATATAAATGTAGTTATTGTGTAATTGTCATAATTTTCAGTTGTATGGTCTCATTGTGTCATATGCATTTTTTTATATGTTGTATCTATGTATCTTCCTATCTAGCATTTTAATAAGGTGTCATTTGTTTAAATGTTTTTGAGTTTGGGAGCATTTACATTTTGCTGCACAGATTTTTCTTTTATTAATCCCTGTGAAATTCATTGAGTGTTATGTATGCAGAATTATTTAAACCTTAAGATGGAGCTTACTGGGTTAGAGTATGGTCATTTACGGTTCTCATTCCTTAGGCAAGATTACCATAAATCCACCTGTGCTGGGTACAGGTGTACAGCACAGTATGAGGAAAATAAGCATATTCACTCTCTTTAGATTATTGGTTTTGATCCCTTTTTAATGTAACCATTCTTTTTCATCGTTCCTTTGCACTTTTTTTTCTTTTCTGTTCTAAAAGTAGGAATCAAATACATAAAAACTACCCTTTATAGTTACGATAGATATACTTTTGTTTTCTGTAAATCTTATTAATTGATTTTTTTCATACTTTTTTTCTTCAGATTTATTAGGGTATATTGCGTTATGTATTTAATAAGTTCACTTTCTCTCTTAGAATTGATAGGTGTTGAAAAGCAATTATTAAGTAAGTTAAAAATGGTTTTTATCACATCTTATTTCATCAGTCATTCTGTTTATTGCTTTGACATTGTATCAGATAGGATTGACTAGTGCTCATTGCCCCTTACATATTTTTTTGTAATGTTGCTTGATTCTTTTTCCAAATAGTTTTAGGATTTTCTTTTATATTCTCTAATGCTTTCTTTTATATTCTCTCAGCAACTTATTCACATAATACTTAATCGGCATTTCTTACCTTATATTCTTACATATCAGATACAAAGTGTTGTAATTGGGAATAAGTTGATTATTTTGTTTCATCAATTTTGTTGGGTTACGTCTTACATGATAATTGAGAATGTGTTTAATGCAGTGATAATCAAAAGCTTATGTGTAATTTCTGATGTGCTTGTATCTTTAGAAATGAAAATGGAACACATGCATCTTATAGTAATAGTGAAGAATAGGAATAAGTTTCAGTATGTTTGATACCAGTTAATAATTAAGTTAACAATTAATTGTTAATAATTTTAGCTTTTAAAGTATATACCAGTTCCGAAATGGGTATTTTATAATGATTAGAGGACGGAAGTTTTATAGTGAATACTAACTGTGTCTACAGATATTTTGCCAGAAGAGACATGGACAGAAATTAAACTTATTAATACATTATCAAAATGTACTTTTTTCCTAAATGCAGTGATGAATCCATGTGTTTGAATATATGAAGTGAAAGTATTTTATTCTCTCTGTTCCCACACCCAACCCCCATTTTTATGGCTATTGGAAAAGACTTGAATGGCTAATTAGAAGGAAAGGTACTTTTGTTAGTAATATGTAGCATATGCTTCCTTAAAAAGTCAATGAATATGCCACATTGTACTGTATCAAGCTTTTCTATGTGATTATATCTTCTTGAGTTGTTTTCCTTTTGAAACAGTTAAAACAAAGATTGTTTCAGTTCTTGAATTTTCTTTTACATTTCAAAAAGTACACTTGATTAGGTAATCAATATGCCCCAATCTGGTTCCCTATAAAAAAGTTGGGCATTCAAATCATAACCATTATAATTCTTTTTGTTTGGTTGGTTTTTCTTGTTTTGAATGAAAAATGGTTTTTTTTTCTGTTTTATTACTAAATTAAAATTATATTTATGATACTAAACAGTTTTAGATTTTATGTCAAATTGAATATCTCTTGATTTTTGTTTTTTTTTTAATACTCCCCCAAATGGTTTCTACTGATTTGGTCTTATTGAAGTTTTCTATTTTTGACATTTCTTAAGGTTATATAATCTTTCATTAATAACAAACAAGGAGCTTTGTTTGATTTTGCCATTTATGCATGCCTACTGCTATTCTGTGTAATAAAGATATCTATCTCTCAGTAGTTTGCTTGACTAAAACCTCTTAATGTAAAGATTTTGGTGATTCAGTAAATTAATGTCCCCAAATATCTTGTCTAGGATAGTCATTGTTAATAAGTTGGCTTTCCAGAAGATGGGTAAGGAAATGAAAATCTTTGAGTTTGTACATTAAATGTCAAGAAATGTTTGCTTTTCCTCAGTTTTTCCATTTTTAAAAAATTTTAATTTTTATCCTGAATTTTTCCTTTAAAAAAATTATCACAATATTTCAGTTCCCTTTTTTTTGGGAACCATTCCTTTTTTGTTCATTTTCTAACCCTACCTAACTCTCCTTGTCTCCCTTCCTTTCTCCTTTTCAAACCCTCAGAATCTTTGTCAGCATTGATGTATGAAAACATTCTTGATTCATAAAGACAAATTTTAAAGCAGTGGAGGTGATTTTAAAATAATCAGTGGGTAACCTGACATCTGGTTAACAACCCTTGATGTGATCTCCCAAATGACCACTAACTTGCAGAAATGGAGGAAAATATACAATGTTGTGGAAACTCATATTGATGACAGTCTGTCACTATACCCAGGAGGAAAGAGCAAAGCTAAAAGAATGAGAGAAAAGAGGCAGATATGGAGGTCAAAAAACGAAACTATTCCACATGGATAATTCTTTTTCCTAAACATAAAACAAGAAAATTAAAAATTAAAAATTGTGAACAAAGCAATAATCAAAGACATACTGAAGGAAACTTCTGCACTGAAAAACACCTGTGTATGAAAACTGCTATATTCCAGGAAGAAAAAAAACCTCAACGTGTAAAGAGACTCATACAAGTCTCAGTTTAGCAATATTATTTTAAATTAAAGATTTTTTAAAATGCCGTGATTTTCTAGGCAGAGAAAATAAGCTTCCAAAGAAGGAATTTTAAGTGTTAAGATTGCAAGTTCAGCCTAGGTATACCTAAGTAATAGGAATTTGCTGAAAATGATAGAACAGCAACTCTGCTAGTAAACTCAGACATACTGTTTTACATGGGTTTTTTTTGTTTTTTTTGTTTTGTTTTTTTTGCAGTACGCGGGTCTCTCACTGCTGTGACCTCTCCTGTTGCGGAGCACAGGCTCCGGACGCACAGGCTCAGTGGCCATGGCTCACGGGCCCAGCCGCTCCGCGGCATGTGGGATCTTCCCGGACCGGGGCACGAACCCGTGTCCCCTGCATCGGCAGGCGCATTCTCAACCACTGCGCCACCAGGGAAGCCCTACATGTTTGTTTTTATAAAATCTGTGTCTTACTCCACCTCTTTCTTTTTCTTTTTCTTTTTCTTTTATAAATTTATTTATTTTTATTTTTGGCTGTGTTGGGTCTTCGTTGCTGCGCATGGGCTTCCGCTAGTTGCGGCAAGCGGGGGCTACTCTTCGTTGCAGTGCGTGGGCTTCTCATTGCTGTGGCTTCTCTTTCTTGCAGAGCACAGGCTGTAGGCACGTGGGCTTCAGTAGTTGTGGCATGCGGGCTTCAGTAGTTGTGGCTTGCGGGCTCTAGAGCGCAGGCTCAGTAGTTGTGGCACACGGAATTAGTTGCTTCACAGCATGTGAGATCTTCCCGGACCAGGGATCGAACCCGTGTCCCTGCATTGTCAGGCAGATTTTTAACCACTGCACCACAGGGAAGTCCCTCTTTTTCTTTTTTTTTCCTTCCCGTCTCCTTCATCTATCCACTCCTTTCTCTCATTCCCTTTATCTCAAATTCTACTTCTAAAAAATTGTTAGAAAATAATGATATATGTTGTGAAGATAGATGTACAAATTTATTCATCATTGTGCTTTTTTAAAAAAGCATTTTATTGGCATATAGTGTATAGTACAATGTTGTGTTGGTTTCTGCTGTACAGCAAAGTGAATCAGTTATACGTATACATATATCACACTTTTTTTTTTAGATTCTTTTGCCATATAGGTCATTACAGAGTATTGAGTAGAGTTCCCTGTCCTAATACAGTAGGTCCTTATTTGTTATCTGTTTTATATATAGTAGTGTGTCTATGTCAATCCCAATCTCCCAATTTATCCCTCCCCCGGTAATCATAAGCTTGTTTTTTACATCTGTGACTCTCATTTCTGTTTTGTAAATTAGTTCATATGTACCATTTTTTTAGATTCCACATATAAGTGATATCATATGATATTTGTCTTTCTCTGAGTTACTTCACTCAGCATGACAATCTCTAGGTCCATCCATGTCACTGCAAATGGCATCATTTCGTTCTTTTTTACGGATAATACTCCACTGCATATATGTACCACATCTTCTTTATCCATTCAGCCATTGATGGACATTTAGGTTGCTTCCATGTCCTCACTTTTGTCAATAGTGCTGCAGTGATCGTTGGGATGCATGTGTCTTTTCAAACTATGGTTTTCTCTGGATATATGCCCAGGAATGGGATTGCTGGATCATATGGTAGCTATAATCTTAGTTTCTTAAGGGACCTCCATACTGTTCTCTGTAGTGGCTGTACAAATTTACATTCCTACCAACTATGTAGGAGGGTTTCTTTTTCTCCACACCCTCTCCAGCATTTATTGTTTGTAGAATTTTTGATAATGGTCATTCTGACTGGTGTGAGGTGATACCTCATAGTAGTTTTTTTTTTTTTTTTACATCTTTATTGGAGTATAATTGCTTTACAATATTGTGTTAGTTTCTGCTGTATAACAAAGTGAATCAGCTATATGTACACATATATCCCCATATCCCCTCCCTCTTGCGTCTCCCTCCCACCCTCCCTATCACAGCCCTCTAGGTGGTCACAAAGCACAGAGCTGATCTCCTTGTGCTATGGGGTTGCTTCCCACTAGGTATCTGTTTTACATTTGGTAGTATATATATGTCAATGCCACTCTCTCACTTCGTCCCAGCTTACCCTTCCCCCTCCCCCTGTCCTCAAGTCCATTCTCTATGTCTGCATCTTTATTCCTGTCCAGCCCCTAGGTTCTTCAGAACCTTTTTTTCAGATTCCATATATATGTGTTAGCATATGGTATTTGATTTTCTCTTTCTGACTTACTTCATTCTGTATGACAGACTCTAGGTCCAT
>NC_041228.1:68130350-68130862 GCF_002837175.3 Physeter macrocephalus
TTGTGGTACATGACTCTTTTTGAATTATGGTTTTCTCAGGGTATATGCCCAGTAAGGGGATTGCTGGGTCGTATGGTAGTTCTGTTTTTAGATTTTTAAGGACCCTCCATACTGTTCTCCATAGTGGCTGTATCAATTTACATTCCCACCAACAGTGCAAGAGGGTTCCCTTTTCTCCACACCCTCTCCAGCATTTATTGTTTGTAGATTTTTTCATGATGGCCGTTCTGACCGGTATGAGGTGATACCTCATTGTAGTTTTGATTTGCATTTCTCTAATGATTAGTGATGCTGAGCATCCTTTCATGTGCTTTTTGGCCATCTGTATGTCTTCTTTGGAGAAATGTCTTGTTTGGTCTTCTGCCCATTTTTGGATTGGGTTGTTTTTTTGATATGGAGCTGCGTGAGCTTTTTGCATATTTTGGAGATTAATGCCTTGTCGGTCACATCATTTGCAAATATATTCTCCCATTCTGTGGGTTGTCTTTTCATTTTGTTTATGGTTTCCTTTG
>NC_041228.1:68130904-68180864 GCF_002837175.3 Physeter macrocephalus
GATCAAAAAAGATCTTGCTGTGATTTATGTCAGAGTGTTGTGCTTATGTTTTCCTCTAAAGAGTTTTATGGTATCCAGCTTTACATTTAGGTCTTTAATCCATTTTGAGTTTATTTTTGTGTATGGTGTTAGGGAGTGTTCTAATTTCATTCTTTTACATGTAGCTGTCCAGTTTTTCCAGCACCACTTATTGAAGAGACTGTCTTTTCTCCATCACATGTTATTGCCTTGTTTGTCATAGATTAATTGACCATAGGTGTGTGGGTTCATTTCTGGACTCTCTATTCTGTTCCATTGATCTGTGTCTGTTTTTGTGCCAGTACCATACTGTTTTGATTACTGTAGCTTGGTAGTATAATCCGAAGTCAGGGAGCCTGATTCCTCTAGCTCTGTTTTTCTTTTTCAAGATTGCTTTGGCTCTTCAGGGTCTTTTGTGTTTCCATACAAATTGTAAAATTTTTTGTTGTAATTCTGTGAAAAATGCCATTGGTAATTTGTTAGGGATTGTATTGAATCTGTAGATTGCTTTAGTTGGTGTAGTTATTTTCACAGTATTGATTCTTCCAATCCAGGAACATGGTATGTCTCTCCATCTGTTTGTGTCATCTTTGATATCTTTCATCAGTATCTTATAGTTTCCTGCATACAGCTTTTTTGCCTCCTTAGGTACGTTTATTCCTAGGTATTTTATTCTTTTTGATTTGATGGTAAATGGGATTGTTTCCTTAATTTCTCTTTCTGATTTTTCGTTGTTTGTGTGTAGGAATACAAGAGATTTCTGTGTGTTAATTTTGTATCCTGCAACTTTACCAAATTGATTGATGAGGTCTAGTAGTTTTCTGGTAGCATCTTTAGGATTTTCTCTGTATAGTATCATGTCATCTGCAAACAGGGACAGTTTTACTTCTTTTCCAATTTGGATTCCCTTTATTTTTCTTCTGTGATTGCCATGGCTAGGACTTCCAAAACTATGTTGAATAAAAGTGGCGAACGTGGACATCCTTGTCTGTTCTTGATCTTAGAGGAAAGGCTTTCAGTTTTTCACTGTTTTGAAGTTTGCTGTGGGTTTGTCATACATGGCCTTTATTATGTTGAGGTAGGTTCTCTCTATGCCCCCTTTTTGGAGAGTTTTTTTTTTTTAATCATAAATGGGTGTTGAATTTTGTCAGAAGCTTTTCCTGCATCTGTTGAGATGATCATATGGTTTTTATTCTTCCCTTTGTTAATGTAGTGTATCACATTGATTGATTTGTGTATATTGAAGAATTCTTGCATCCCTGAGATAAATCCCATTTGATCATGGTGTGTGATCCTTTTGATGTGTTGTTGGATTCTGTTTGCTAGTATTTTGTTGAGGATTTTTGTGTCTATGTTCATCAGTGATATTGGCCTGTAATTTTCTTTTTTTGTGATATTTTTGTCTGGTTTTGGTATCAGGGTGATGGTGGCCTCTTAGAATGTGCTTGGGAGAGTTCCTTCCTCCACAGTTTTTTGGAAGAGTTTCAGAAGGATAGGGGTTAACTCTTTTCTAAATGTTCGGTAGAATTCACCTGTGAAGTCATCTGGTCCTGGACTATTGTTTGTTGAAAGATTTTTAATCAGTTTCAATTTCATTACTTGTGATTGGTCTGTTCATATTTTCTATTTCTTCCCGGTTCAGTCTTGGAAAATTGTACCTTTGTAAGAATTTGTCCATTTCTTCCAGGTTGTCCATTTTATTGGTGTATAGTTGCTTGTAGTAGTCTCTTATGATCCTTTGTATTTCTGTGGTGCAATTTTGTTTATCTTCTCAAAGAACCAGCTTTTAGTTTCATTTATCTTTGCTGTGGTTTTCTTCATCTCTGTTTCTACTCTGATCTTTATGATTTCTTTCCTTCTGCTAACTTTGGGGTTTTTTTGTTCTTCTTTCTCTAACTGCTTTAGGTGTAAGGTTAGGTTGTTTATTGAGATGTTTCTTGTTTCTTGAGGTAGGATTGTATTGCTAGAAACTTCCGTCTTAGAACTGCTTTTGTTGCATCCCATAGGTTTTGGATCATTGTGTTTTTGTTGTCATTTGCCTTTAGGTATTTTTTGATTTCCTCTTTGATTTCTTCAGTGATCCACTGGTTGTATAGTAACATATTGTTTGGCCCCCATGTGTTTGTGGTTTTTTTTATAGTTTTTTCCTTTAATTGATTTTTTTTTAACTTTTATTTTTAAAATTTTATTTATTTATTTAATTTATTTTTTTGGCTGCTTTGGGTCTTCGTTGCTGCCCGCGGGCTTTCTCTAGTTGTGACGAGCAGGGGCTACTCTTCGTTGTGGTGTGTGGGCTTCTCGTTGAGGTGGCTTCTCTTATTGTGGAGCACGGGCTCTAGGTGCGTGGGCTTCAGTAGTTGTGGTTCACGGGCTTAGTTGCTCAGCGGCATGTGAGATCTTCCTGCACCAGGGATCAAACACGTGTCCCCTGCATTGGCAGGCAAATTCTTAACCACTGCGCCACCAGGGAAGTCCCCTATAATTGATTTCTAATCTCATAGCGTTGTGGTAGGAAAAGATGCTTTATATGATTTCAGTTTTCTTAAATTTACCAAGACTTCATTTGTCACCCAAGATATCTATCCTGGAGAATGTTCCATGTGCAGTTGAGAAGAAAGTGCATTCTGCTACTTTCAGATGGAATGTCCTATAAATATCAATTAAGTCTATCTGGTCTAACGTGTCATTTGAGGTTTGTGTTTCCGTATTGATTTTCCATCTGGATGATCTGTTCCTTGGTGTAAGTGTGGTGTTAAAGTCCCCCACTATTATTGTGTTACTGTCAATTTCCCCTTTTATGGCTTTTAGCATTTGCCTTACATAACGAGGTGCTCTTATGTTGGGTGCATATATTATATTTACAATTGTTAATGTCTTTTTCATGGATTGAACCCTTGATCATTATGTAGTGTCCTTCCTTGTCTCTTATAACAGTCTTTATTTTAAAGTCTCTCTTGTCTGATACGAGTAATGCTGCTTCAGCTTTCTGTTGATTTCCATTTGCGTGGAGTATCTTTTTCCATCCCTTCACTTTCAGTCTCTATGTGTCCCTAGGTCTGAAGTGGGTCTCTTTGTAGACAGCATATATATGGGTCTTGTTTTTGTATCCATTCAGCCAGTCTGTGTCTTTTGGTTGGAGCATTTAATCCATTTACATTTAAGGTAATTATTGATATGTATGTGCCTGTTGCCATTTTCTCAGTTGTTTTAGGTTTGTTTTTGTAGGTTTTTTTTTCTTCCATTCTCTTTTGCTCTCTTCTCTAGTGGTTTGATGACCATCTTTAGTTGTGTTTGGGTTGCATTTTCTTTTTTGTGTGTGTATCTGTTGTAGTTTTTTGGTTTGCATTTCTCATGAGGTTTTGATGTAGCAGTCTATATATATATGAGGTTATTTTAAGTTGCTGGTCTCTTAATTTCAAATGCAATTCCACTTCCTGCATTTGTACTCTCCTCTGCTCACAGTTGCTGTTTTTGATATCATATTTGTGTGTGGATGATTTCCTATTTTTACTGTATGTTTGCCTCTATACCAGTGAGCTTTCCCATTTGTGATTTTGTTGTTTCTAGTTGTAGCCTCTTCTCCCGCCTTCCACTCTGAGAGGTTCCTTTAGCATTTGTTTCAAAGCTGGTTTCGTGGTGCTGAATTCCCTTAGCTTTTACTTGTCTGTAAAGCTTTTGATTTCTCAGTCTACTCTGAATGAGAGCCTTGCTGCATAGAGTATTTTTGGTTGTAGGTTTTCCCCTTTCATCTCTTTAAATGTATCATGCCACTCCTTTCTGGCCTGCAGAGTTTCTGTTGAAATATCAGCTGATAACCTTATGGGGATTCCCTTGTATGTTATTTGTTGTCATTGTGCTCTTTATAATTGCCAAACACTGAGGAGTGATGTGCTGGAAATATATTCATTGATATGGGAAGATGAGGGAGTAGAAAAAGCAGGTTATATAATAGTATCTTTTTAGAACAAATATGTAATAGTATTTTTTTAGAACAAATATGTGTAGGTATACATAGAAAAAGTGTTGCAAATACAAGGAAATTTTGACAGATGTATTCAGAGACATATTTCATTGTCTTGTGGTAGAATTACAGTAAAATATAAGGTTGTTAGAAGTGTATGTCATTGAAGCGTCTAAAGAACTTCTCTGTAATGGAAAAATATTATCTGTTTATTTTCTTCTCCATGCCTGAGGTATTTAAATGTAGAGTCGGGGGGGAACCCACAAAGATAAATAGTGGGCTTCATATAGAAGTAGAAAATAAAAACCAAGAAAGAAGATTCCTGACATCTAAGATAAATCACTGAATGACAGTCACATTTATTTACCAGTAAGTCATCTAACTGAACACAGGACAATTAAATGTGTCTTTGGTATTGCTTAGAGTATACCTGATTATCAGTTACAAGTTGATTGTACTCTGGGCTTCATCACTCATTAGGTTGTGATAACAGGAAAGACATTGTTTTGTTTTCCAGGTAAACTGTCATGTCCTGTTTCATTTTGAGTCCTCAAAATGGGGAGAGAATAACTGGTCTCAACTAGACTTTTGATTAGGAAGTACTTGTAATTTATGCCTCTGGTAGTCTGTCTAAGTATTAATTAAAATGTCTTTTTGAGAGAACCTCGTTGGTTGCTGTATCTTCCAAAACACAAAGCCTTGGTTTTCAACTCAAATGAACTCAAGTTAAGGAAAGTATATAGGTTTCAGAAGATCTCATTTCCATGTATGTATCCATTGTGGCCTTGTCAGCACATTTAGAAAAGTTATGAAAAATTGATTCAGGAGTACAGGATTTCTTGCCATCTTTAGAAAGTCCAGTAGTGTTAGCTGGCATAGACTTAGTCTTGCAAGTTCTTGGGTGTACACCCTTTTTAGAGTTGGATATCAAGTTCTTTTCAGTTACAGAGAACCTGCCATTTATCAGGTATTTTCCTCCATATTTTGTGTGAGTCACAGAATAATACTGTGAGTTCTAAATGTTATTACCATCATACTTCGTATTGATAAGTGCTTGCCTGCAATTGTTAAGCCAGAATTTTTGCCCATTCCATTATTACTTGATTACAACTTGGTTAGTCTTGAGTAGGTGAACTTCTGTCTTCCTTCCCTTCCTTGCCTATTGGGAAATTTTTTTCTTAAAAGTCTTCTCTCATTATACCAATTTCATATTTATATGCATTTATAGTTGCTTCTTTTAAAATGCAGATAATCTTTGAGTCCCTTAGGGCATGGTCTGGGAGAGGCCCAAATGCAAAGTTTTCATGTCCTCAGGATGCATCACCCTTCCACCACATCAATGTGTATCACCAACCAGGGAAACTAACCCCAGCTTCGGGTGTCCAGAGGTTTTGTTGGGGTTTCATTACGTAGGCTTGATTGATTGAATCATTAGCCACATTATTGAACCCAATCTGCAATCCCCCTCTCCCCTCTCTGGAGGTCAGGCGGAGATCATGTAACTGAAAGCCACATAGCTGGTCTTTCCGGCATGGTCAGCCGCTATCCTGAAACTGCCCTAGAGGCTCAGCATGAATAAAAAAGATACTCCTTTGACTGGGAAATTTCAAGGGTTTAGAGGCTCCCTTTCAGTACCAGGGACAAAAACCAACCAAATTCTTAATTATACAACAGTCCAATTTTATCATCACGATAATACTGACCTCATAAAATGAGTTGAAAAGTGTTCTCTCCTCTTCCATTTTCTGAAGGAGATTGTATAGAATTGGTGTTAATTTTTCTATAAACATTTGGTAGAATTCTTCAGTGAAACCATCTGGTCCTGGAGATTTCATTTTTGGTTGTTTTTAAACTAGGAATTCAATGTCTTTAACAGCTGTAGAACTATTCAGATTATTTCATATTGGGTCAATTGTGGTAGTTTGTACTTTTTTGAGCAATTGGTCTATTTCATCTCAGTTGTCAAATTTATGTGTATAGAGTTGTTTGTGCTAGTCCCTTTAATGTCTGGTGTTTGTAGTGATACTCTGTTTTACTTCAGGTATTGGTAACTTGTGTCTTTTTTTCTTTATCAGTCTTGCTGGAGGTTTGTTAATTTTTAAATTTTTTCAAAAAACCAGCTTTTTTTCATTCTTTTTTTTCTATTTTTCTGTTTTCAATTTCACTGATTTCTTCTCATATCTTTATTATTTCTTTCTGCTGGCTTTAGGTTTATTCTGCCTCTCCTTTCTTAAGGTGGGAGATTAGGTTTGAGAGCTCTTCTCTATTTTAAAAAAATGCTGAAATTGATTGGTGAGGACACTTAAGTTCTACTCTCTTAGCAAATTTAAATTGTACAATACAGTGTTATCAGCTGTAGTCACCACATTATATATTAGATCCTCATACTTACCTTATAACTGAACATTTGTACTCTATACCAACCCTATTTTCCTCAACCCCAGCCCTTGGCAACCACCATTCTACTCTTTGTTTCTGTGAGTTCAGTTTTTTTTAGATTCCACATTTAAGTGAAACCATGCAATATTTGTCTTTCTCTGTCTGGCTTATTTCACTTAGCACAGTGCCCTCCAGCTTCATCCATGTTGTCTCAAGGCTGAATATATATACAGTATTCCATTGTATTTATATACCACGTCTTCTTTATCCATTCATCTGTTGATGGACACTTCGGTTGTTTCCGTATCTTCGCCGTTGTAAATAATATGCACTTGGAGTACAGATATCTCTTTGAGATAATGATTTTGTTTGAAGTGGAATTGCTGGGTCATATGACAGTTCTATTTTTAATTTCTTGAAGAGCCTTCATACTGTTTCCCATAGTGGCTGTACCAGTTTACATTCGCACCTGCAGTATACCAGGGTTCCCTTTTCTCTATATCCTTGCCAGCATTTGTTATCAGTTGGATTTTTGATAATAGACACCGTAACAGGTATGAAGCGATATCTCATTGTGATTTCTATTTGCATTTCCCTAATGATTAGTGGTGTTGAGCACCTTTTCATGTAATTGTAGGCCATTTGTATGTGTTCTTTGGAAAAATGTCTGTCAGGTCTTTTGCTCATTTTTCAGTCAGATTATTTTTGTGCTGTTGAGTTGTATGGGTTCCTTGTATATTTTGGATATTAACCCTTGTCAGATAAGTGATTTGCAAATATTTTCTCCATTCCATAGGTTGCTTTCATTTTATTGGTCATTTCCTTTGCTGTGCAGAAGCTTCTTATTTGATATAGTCCCATTTGTTTATTTTTGCTTTTGTTGCTTTTGTTTTGATGTCAAGTCCAAAAAACTCATTGACGAGACCAATGTTGAGAAACTTATCCCCGTGTTTTCTTCTAGGAGTTTGACAGTTTCATGTCTTATGTTCATATTTAATCCATTTTGAGTTGATTTTTGTGTATGATGTAAGATAAGGGTCCAGTTTCATTTTTTTGCTTATGGCTCTCTAATTTGCCCAGCACCAGTTTCTTGAAGAGACTGTCCTTTCCCTATTGCATATTTTTGGATCCTTTGTGAAAGATTCATTGACCGTAGTTTTATGTATGGGCTTATTTCTGGCTCTGAATTCTGTTTCTCTGATCTGTGTGTCTGTTTTTATGCCAGTACCAGACTGCTTTGGATTGCTATGACTTTATAATATAGTTTGAGATTAGGAAGTATGATGATTCCAGCTTTGTTCTTCTTTCTCAAGATTGCTTTGGCTATTCAGGGTCTTCTGTGGTTCCATACAAATTTCAGGATTGTCTTTTCTAGTTCTGTGAAAAGTGCCATTGGAATCTTGATAGACATTGCATTGACTCTGTGGATTGCTTTGGTTGGTGTGGACAGTTTAACAATATTTAATTCTTCTGATCCTTTAACATGGAATATCTTTGTTGGTTTGTGTCTTCAGTTTCTTTCATCAGTGTCTTACAGTTTTCAGTGTATGGGTCTTTCACCTCCTTGGCTAAATTTATTCCTAAATATTGTATTTTTTGATGTTATTTTAAATGGAGTTGATTTCTTCGAAAATTCTCTTTCTGATAGTTCATTGTTGTATAGAAACACAACTAATTTCTGTATATTGATTTTGTATCCTTCAACTTTACTGAATTCTTTTATTAGTTCTAGCAGTTCTTAGGTGGAATCTTTGGGATTATCTATGTATAAAAGCATGTCATCTGCAAATAGAGACAGTTTTATTTCTTCCTTTCTATTTTGTATGCCTTTTATTTCTTTTTCTTGCCTAATACCTCTGGCTAGGATTTCCAGCACTATATTGGATGGAGTTGGCAAGAAAGGGCATCCTTATCTTGTTCTTGAGCTTAGAGGAAAAGCTTTGAGCTTTTCACCATTGAGTATGATGTTAGTTGTGGGTTTGGAATATATGATCTTTATTATGTTGAGGTACATCCCTTCTATAGCCAATTTTTTGAGAGTTTTTATCGTGAAAGGATGTTGAATTTTGTCAAATGTTTTTTCTGCGTATGTTGAAATCATAGGGTTTTTATTCTTCATTTTGTTACTGTGCCATATCTTATTGATTGATCTGTGTCTGTTGAACTATCCTTGCATCCCAGGAATAAATCCCCCTTGATCTTCTTTTCTAATATAAGCATTTATAGCTATAAATCTCCCTTTGAAGCACCTTTTAGCTGTGTCCTACAAAATTTTTTTGTTGTAGTTTTGTTGTTTTTTTAGTTTCTGTATTTTTAAAATTTCACTCTGGACTTCCTCTTGAGCCCTAGATTGTTTAGAAGTATATTACTTAATTTCCAAGTGTTTGGAAATTTTACTGTTACCACCTTTGATTTCTAGTTTTATTCCACTGTGACCAGAATACGTTCTGTATGATTTCAGTTCTTTTAAATTTTTTAAAGTTTATTTTATAGCCTAGGATTTTATGGCCTGTCTTGGTGGATATTCATGGGCATTTAAAAAGAATGTGTATTCTTCTGTTGTTGAGGGGAGCATTCTATAAATTTAGATCCTGTTGATTAATGGTGTTGTTTAGTTCTATATCTGAAGTTTTTGTCTAGTAGTTCTGTGAATTTTAAGAGGGGTGTTGAAGTCTTCAACTAGAATTGTGGATTTGTCTGTTTCTTCTTTGTTATATTTGTTTCTGCTTCATGTGTTTTGAAGCTCTTTGTTGCACACACGTGTAGGATTGCTATGTAATCCTACATAGCAATCCTACACGTGTGTGCAACTTTTTATCATGATGTAATGTCCTTTGTTCCTGGTCATTTTTTTTTGTTTTACTTTGTCTAATATTGATATGATCATTTCTGATTTCTTTTGATTAATGTTTATGTGGTATATCCTTTTCTATTCATTTACTTCTAACCTACTTGTATCATTATAGTTGAAGTTAGTTTGATATAGATAGCCTATGGTTGGTTTATATTTTTTTGAATCCAGTCTGCCAAACTGTCTTTGTTATGTTTAGGCCTTTTACATTTAATGTAATATTGTTATATTAGAGCTTAATTCTGCCTTTTACTTTTGTGTTTTGTTACTCCTTCTTTTTTTTTCCCCCCTGTATGTCACTTTTCCTGCCTTCATGTGGGTTACTTGAACATTTTTTTACAATTTCATTTTGGTTTTCCCTTAGAGTTTTGAATGTATCTCTGTATTTGATTTTTTAATGGTTGTGCTAGGTATTACATTATCCATACATAACTTGTCAAAGTATACTGATGTCAACATTTTACTAATTTGAGTAACCTATAGAAACCTTAGCTAGCTCCATTTAGATCCCTTTACCTTAACTCTTTATAGTATTATTGTCTTAAATACTTCCTGTACATATTTTAGGAACCATATAAGACAATGTTTTATTTTTACTTTACACATCTCACGTAATTTAGAACACTCGAGGAGAAAGGATGGTGTTACATTTTCCATGTTTTTACCTTTTCTTCATTCTTGGTGTTTCAGACTTTCTTCTCTATCATTTCCAGTTGAAGAACTTCTTTTAGGGTAGATCTAGTGGTGACAAATTTCTTTTGTTTTCCTTTTTCTGAGAAGGTGTTTGTTTTACCTTTTTTCCTTTTAGATATTTTCACTGAATATGGAACCCTGGGTGACAGTTCTTTTCTTTCAGTTCTTGGAAATGTGCCACTGCCTCCAAATTTTGTCCTCCCTAGTTTCTGATGAGAAATCCACTCTCATTTGAATCATGTTCTTCTACAAATAATATGTCATTTTTTTCTCCCTGCTTTCAAGACTTTGTCTTTAATTTTCTGAAGTTTATTATGTGTTCTTGCATGTGTTCCTTTGGATTCCTATCTTGTTTGGGTTCACTCAGCTTCTTGAATCTGTGGTTTGTGTATTTTGCCAAATTTGGGGAGATTTCAGCCATTATTTCTTCATATACAGTTGATCCTTGAACAGTGCGGAGGTTAGGAGCACCAAACCCCTCACTCCCGCGTGAGGTCAACTGTGTATGTAGCTTTATAGTCAGCCCTCCATATCCACGGTTCGCCATTCGTGGATTTAACTAACCATGGACTGTGTGCTACTGTGGTATTTATTGAAAAGAAAATCTGCATATAAGTCGACCTGTACAGTTCAAGCCCATGTTGTTCAGTGGTCATCTGTACTCTTTCAGCCCCCTACTCTTTCTCCTCTTTTTCTGTGACTCTGATATGAATAATACATCCTGTGTCATTGTTATCAGGTCCCTGAAGCTCTTTTATTTTTTCAGTATACTTACTACCTTTTATTCAGATTGGTTAATTTTTATTGTTCTGTCTTCAAGTTCACTGATTTCTTTCCTTCATCATATTTATTTTGCTATTGAGTTCATCCAGTGAATTTTAAATTTTATGTATTGTATTTTTCAGTTATAAAATTTCCATTTGTTTCTTCTTTGTCTTCAATTTTTCTTTGACTTTATTTTTTTCATTTGTTTCAAGCATGTTTAAAATTGCTCATGAAGTTTTTTGGTTTTGTTTTTAATGATGGCTGCCTTTTTTCCCCATTGTTTGTGCCTGATTTATTTGCCATCACAAAAGTAGATTTTAGAACACATCAATTATAAAATCATATATTAAGCCCATAAATATTGGTAAGGATAAAATGTTTCAACAAGATTTCTACTGAGTCAGATCTACAAGAGGAAACTTAAACAAAAAAACAATCACAGAATGAACATTATCTCTGAGCAAATGTAAAACATTAATAAAAATTCACTAGATATCTGTGAAATGGGCAACACAATTCAGAGAAATGATAATACAGACCAGTAATCTGAACATAATGAAGTTAAATATGAAATCAACAATAAAAAGATAATTTCAAAATAGTTTTTAAAATTATATGTGTCCATCTCTTTATTTTTGTGATTTCTTTTGGGAGATTCTACTCTTAATTCCTTAATAAATGTTTAACAAAAAAGTTTCAAAAGGTTGTACTGATGTTTTTCATAGGTGTCTAGAAATAAAGGAGTACCATGTAGAGTATGATGGCTGCTTTAAAATCCTTGTTAGATAAGTCTAATATCTGTGTCAGCCTGGAGTTGGCACCTGTCAGTTCTCTTTGCTCATCAAGGTTAAGATTTTCCTGGTACTTGGTATGATGGATGATTTTCAGTTGTATACTGGATATTTGCAACGTTATGTTGTAAGATTCTGGATCCTATTTAATATTCATTCTGCGGTCACTCTGTTTAGGTATAGTGCACAGGTCCAAGCAACACCAGTGTAGATGAAAGCAGAGGGCCTACTTAAACTGTCTAGTTGCTGCTGGGCTGGGAGTTTAAATTCAGTTTCCCCTCTCTGGACCCTTCTGACACTATCCCTGTTGGGAAAGAGGATTGCCAAACTGTCATCACAGTGCATCACTCCGTTCTTCCTCTTCGCTGCCTTGTGGGATTGGAAGTTTAACTGCCCCGGTGACATCACCTTAGTGGGGAAAGCTCAGGGTCACTTGTCCTGCCTTGCTGCCACCAGGTAGGACCGTAAGTCCAGCTCGCCCAGCTCACCTCTCGGCCTCACTGACACTGCAAGTGCAGTTTTTCCTTTAGTCTTTGGCTAGAGTAGGGCACATATTATCAAAAAAGTTTTCTGTTCTGTAGGGAAAAAAAGTTTTCCCTGTCCTTTGGCTGGAGAGAGGGGGCTTTTCTTGAGGGATTTTTTTTTTTTTGGTCCGTGCCTGTTGGCAGTTACAGGTTGCAGGCTTCTTCAGCATGCCATCCAGGATGTATAGGAAACGCAAAGAAAACCCAGGGAATTCACTGTGTTGCTCCTCAAGTCCCAAGGTCCTGAGGCATTTTGCCTTCTTTCTCCCATTCAGAGTCTTCTTTGTTTGTTGTATTACATGCCCTAGGATTTTTTAGTTATAAGAGGAAGGAATAGGGCTTACGCCATCTTGGCCAAAACAGATTACCTATGTGTCTTTTTTAATTGTGGTAAAATACACGTATCATAAAATTTATTATCTTGGCCTGTTTTTTTGTTGTTGTTGTTGTTGTTTTGGCTGCGTTGCATGGCACGTGGGATCTTAGTTCCCTGACAGGGATTGAACCTGGCCCATAGCAGTGAAAGCACCGAGTCCTAACCACTGGACTGCCAGGGAACTCACCGTCACCATCTGAGCCATTTTCAGCTGTTCAGTTCAGTAATCTTAAGTACATTCACGTTATTGTGCAGCCCATCTCCAGAACTTTTTTCATCTTGCAAAACTAAAGCTTGTTACCACTGAACAATTTTCCACTCTCTCTCCTAACCCTGAACCCCAGGCAACCACTATTCATTCTACTTTCTGTCTTTATGAATTTGATTAGTCCAGGTACTTCATATAAGTGGAATTATACAGTATTTGTCTTTTTATGCCTGGTTTATTTCACCTAGCGTCATGTCTTCAAGGTTAATAATCCATGTTGTAGCATATTTCAGAATTTCCTTCCTTTATAAGGCTGAATAATAGTCCATTGTAAGTACAGTTGACCCTTAAACAACATGGGTTTGAACTATGAGGGTCCACATATATGTGGATTTTTTTCACCAGTAAATACTGCAGACCTACATGAGCCACAGTTGGTTGGATCTGCGGATGTGGAACCACAGATAGGGAGGAATCGCAGATACGGAGGAATTACGTATAAAAAGGGCCAACTATAAGTTATATTTGGATTTTCCACTGCACAAAGAGTTGGTGCCCCTAACTCCTGAATTGTTCAGGGGTCAACTGTATATACCACATTTTGTTTATCCATTCATCTGTTGATGGAGATTTGGGTTACTTCCACATTTTGGCTATTGTGAATACTGCTGTGAACCTGAGTGTGCAAATACCCTGCTTTTAATTCTTTTGGGTGTATACCCAGAAGTGGAATTACTAGATCATTTTAAACATTTTGAGGGATTGTCATACTGTTTTCAATAGCAGCTGCACCAGTTTATATTCCCCCAAACACTGCACAAGGGGTCCAATTTCTCCACTTCCTTACCTCTTGCTACTTTATGTTTTTTTGACAGTTGCCATTCTAATGGCTGTGAAGTGGTATCTCATTGTGGTTTTGATTTGCATTTCCCTGATGATTAGTGATGTTGAGCACCTTTTCACGTTCTGGTTAGCCATTTGTCTCCTTTGGAGAGCTGTCTATTCAAGTCCTTTGCCCAATTTTAAACCAGATTTTGTTGTTGTTGTTGAGTTGTTGGAGTTCCTTATATATTCTGGGTATTTACTGTTTATCAGATATATGATTTGCAAATATTTTTCTACCATTCCTTAAATTGCCTTTTCTGTTGATTACATCATTTGATGCACAGTTTTTAATTTTGATGTAGTCTATTTTTAGTTTTGTTTCCTGTGCTTTTGGTGTCATATCTAGTGAATCATTGCCAAATCCAGTGTCATGAAGCTTTTCCTTAATATTTTCTTCTAAAAGTTTTAGCTTTTACATTTAGATCTTTGATCTGTTTTGAGTTAATTTTTGTATATGGTGTAAGGTAAGGGTCCATATATTTGCCTCTTTTAATATAAGTCTTAGTTTTAGAAAGATAAAGAAAACTTCTAATAGTAAAAGTTGCTAATAAACACAAAATTCTAAATAAATTTGAGTTGTTTGGTTATTAGACTTCTCTTTTTTTTTTTTTTTTTTTTTTTTTACTTTGGTGACCTCCTATCCTAAGGCTTTCTGCAGTAATGCACACACATTGTACTTCTTTTACTTAAGCTACTCTTTTATAAAAATTTTACTACTGTTTAAATTGTCTATGGTGGCCATGAGTGTTGTATAAAAAGCAGAAAGAACAAGTACTCTTAGAATGAGAGAGAAGGACCAGCATTCTCTTTTTGTTTTCTTTATAGTGTTCACATAGATGCCATGGTATGGTGGAAAAAGCCCTGATAGGCAGTTTTTAAATTTTAATCTGGATTCTGTTATTTATTAAATCTGAGACAAAATTATGAAGTCTCTTTGGGTCTCTTTTCTTCATCTGTAATGCCTACTTCATAGGATTATTATAGAATTAAATGAGACAGTACATATAGTCAGTAAATGTTAAGATCTTATCCTCTACATTGTGGTTGGCAAAGAGATGTATATAAAATTTATTTACAGAACCATAAGTATGTAGATAATATTAAAATAGTTGCTTAAGTCATTTGATTTTTCAAAGTAAAGTGGTCTATTTGTGAAGGAAAGTCTGTTGAGCTGAATACTTATGACTTGTACACCTGCCACCATGTATGTTATGTTGATACTTTAATAAAAAGTTCCCTCTAAAAATATTCTACATTATAGTGTTAACTGGGTTTATGTATATATTGTGAGATAATGGTTGGTGTTTTTTTTCTCCTTTATGCTTTTCTGTATTTTCCAGATTTTCTAAACTGATCATGGTTACTTTTATAATGTTTTAAAAGAAATTTAAAAGGTAACTTCATACTGAAATATTTATAAATTAAATAGTATGCCTGGAATTTGCTTTAGTTGAGCTCATTGGGGAGGGGAGCATGAGGTGCATGGAGGGTATAGATGAAACATGGTAACTGTTGAAGGTGGATAATGGGACATGGGGATTCATCATATTATTCTGTACTGTTGAATGTGTTTGGAGTTTTCTGTAATGAAACGTTTTTAAAAGCTGTTAAAATCAAAGAACACTCTGAAGTGGGAGACTTAAAAAGGACTCAAGAATAAGATGCCTTTCTTTTTTCTGAGGGGAGTAATTTGTGGAGAACAAAAATTTGTCTCCAGATACTGGCTGGAGCATGCTTAATACTGGGCTGGCCAAAAAGTTCGTTCCAACTTGGCTGGCCAACCCAATACTATTCTGCAGTTATGGGAGCTGTTTTTTTTCTTGTGCTTTCAGCCACCTACATTTTAGCCAAGTTGCTTTAGCTGAGCTACTCAGTTATAGAATATACATAAGATGTCATTTGTTCTCTACTCTGTTACAAATCTTTCATTCCAATCAGGTATGTCTTTTTGTTTTAATATAACTTTATTGAGGCATATTTTACATATCACATAATTCACCCATTTCAGGTGTACAGCTCTGGTTTTTTTTTTTTTTAAGTAAATTTACTGAGTTGTGCAATCATCACCATAAATCAGTTTTAGAACATTTCCATCACTTTTATAAAATCCCTCATGTCCATTAACTGTTAATTCCCATTCCCTCCCCGGGCAACCACTCACCTACTTTCTGTCTCTAGATTTGCCTTTTTGTGATATTTCATGTAAATTGAGTCATACAGTATATAATCTTTTGTGTATGACTTTTTTGCTTAGCATGTTTTTTGAGTTTTATTTATGTTCTACCATGTATCAGTATTTAGTTCCTTTTTATTGCTGAATAGCATTCTGTTGTATGGAATTGATACTCTCTTTATTCATTCACCCATTGTTGAGCCTTTAGGTTGTTTCCATCTTTTAGTGATTATGAATAATGCTGCTTTCAACATTCACATGCCAGTCTTTATGTGGATGTGTGTTTTCACTTCTGCATAGGTACCTAAAAGTGCAGTTGCTCGGTTATGTGGCAAATTTATGGAAATTACCAACTGTTTTCCAAAGTGGCTGCAGCATTTTATTTTCCCAGCAATGATGAGAGTCCCCATTTCTCCCTCTCCTCACCAACATTTGTTATTGTATATCTCTAGAATGTAGAATAGCTAACTCTAGTACTGTGAAGTGGCATCTCATTGTGGTTTTGATTTGCATTTCCTTTGACTAATGGTGTCAAGTATCTTTTTATGTGCCTATTAGCCATTCATATATCTTTGTTGAAGGGTTTATATCTTTACTGACTGAATAACACCCCGTGCATATCCAGCTCTTCTTTCTCTTGCTCCTTGTCATTCCTTTTTTTTTTCACTACCTCATACCTCCCTAAGTTCTTTTTGCCCCTGAAGGTTTAGCTTAAATACCACCTTCTTTTGAGGGCTTTCCTAATTATTTGTTACTTATTACTTTCTACTCTCTTGGTCTCTTGTTCTCTGAAACTTAGTGCTTAATTATTTTAAAAAGTAGAAAGATCTTGGCACTAGTGGACTTTAAATTTGCAATTTGGACTATTGAGCTTTTGATATGCAGAGGAACCGAGGGCTGACTCTAAGCTATAAGAATTAATCCCCATGTTGTTCAAGGGTCAACTGTATTTGCCATAGATGTATTTATGAATTTTAAGATTTTTTTAAGGTCTACAGACTATCCTCTAACAATATCAGTGGCCTGAAAGTATCTTGAAATTTTATGTTTCATGTATAACTTATTTCCTCTAACTCAATTTTATGATCATTCTTTTATTCATTCAACAATTCTTTATTGAGTATTTGCTATCAGTATGATAATGCAGGTTTAATAACGTTGGCCCTGTCACTAAGTGTGTGACCTTGGGTGTGTCACTTACATATCTGTGTCTGTTTTCTCCCATATACAATCAGAACAATAATAGCATGTATCTCAAAATTGCTGGAGGACCTAATGAGGTATTTTAAAGCACCTGCAGTGGAACCTGGCACTTGGTAACTGCTCAGTAGATATTAGGTGTTACTATTATGTGCAACTTGTGGTAAGAACCAAAAATGCATTGGTGCATAAGACTGACAGGATCTGTTTCCTTACATAGTGTATACAGGCACACGTTGTTTCATTGCTCTTTGCTTTATTGTACTTTGCAGACATTGCATTTTCTACAAATTGAATGTTTGTGGCAACCCTGCTTTGAGCAAGTCTGTCAGTGCCATTTTTCCGACAGCATTTCCTCACTTCGTGTCTCTGTCACATTTTGGTAATTCTCGCAATATTTCACACTTTTTCCTTATTATATTTTTTATGGTGATCTGTGATCAGTGATCTTTGATGTTTTTATTGTAATTGTTTTTGGGGCACCACGAATCATGCCCATATAAGACTGCAAACTTATGTGTGTGTTCTGACTGCTCCACCGAGATTGGCCATTCGCCTGTCTTTCCCCCTATCCTCAGGCCTCCCTATTCCATGCGACACAACAATATTGAAATTAGACCAGTTAACGTCCCTACAGTGGCCTCTAAGTGTTCAAGCGAAAGGAAGAGTCGCATGTCTCTCACTTTAAATCAAAAGCTACAGATTAAGTTTAGTGAGGAAGGCATGTTGAAAGCTGAGATAGGTCATAAGCTAGGCCTCTTGTGCCAAACAGCTCCGTCATAAATGCAAAGGGAAAGTCCTTGAAGGAAATTAAAAGGAAATTAAAAGTGCTACTCCAGTGAATTCACAAATGATAAGAAAGCGAAACAGCCTTGTTGGTACGGAAAAAGTTTTTAGTGGTCCAGATAGAAGATCAAACCAGCCACAACATTCCCTTAAGCCAAAGCCTAATCTAGAGCAAGACGGTAACTTTTTAAAAAAATTTTTATTTGGAGTTTAGTTGATTTACAATGTTGTGTTAGTTTCTGCTGTACAGCTAAGTGAATCAGTTATGCATATACAAATATCCACTTTTTTTTAGATTCTTTTCCCATATAGGTCATTACAGAGTACTGCATAGAGTTCCCTGTGCTATACAGTAGGTCCCTATTTGTTCATTTTATTTATTGTAAAGACTGTAACTTTCTTCAATTCTCTGAAGACTGAAGAGGTGAGGAAGCTGCAGATGAAAAGTTTGAATCTAGCAAAGGCTGGTTCATGAGGTTTAAGAAAAGAAGCCATCTCCATAACATAAAAGTGCAAGGTGAAGCAAGAAGTGCTGCTGTAGAAGCTGCAGCAAGTTATCCAGAAGATCTAGCTAAGTTGACTAATGAAGGTGGCTACACTAAACAACAGCTTTTCAGTGTAGGTGAAACAGCCTTATATTGGAAGAAGATGCCATCTAGGACTTTCATAGCTAGATAGAAGAAGTCAGTGCCTGGTTTCAAAGCTTCAAAGGACAGGCTGACCCTCTTGTGTTAGGGGCTAATGCAGCTGGTGACTTTAAGTTGAAGCCAGTGCTTATTTACCATTTTGAAAATCCGAGGGCCCTTAAGAATCATGGTAAATCTGCTCTGCCTGTGCTCTGTAAATGCAACAACAAAGCCTGGATGACAGCACATCTGTTTACAGCATGGTTTACTGACTATTTTAAACCCATTGATGAGACCTACTGCTTAGGAAAAAAGATTCCTTTCAAAATATTACTGCGCATTGACAGTATTCCTTGTCACACAAGAGCTCTGATGGAGATGTATTCAGTATAACAAGATTAATGTTGTTTTCATGCCTGTTAATAACACAGCATCCATCATCCAGCCCAAGGATCAAGAATTTGAAGTCTTATTACTGAAGAAGTAACGTTTTGTAAGGCTATACCTGCCATAGTAGTGATTCCTCTCATGAATCTGGGGATTGTAAATGAAAACCTTCTGGAAAGGATTCACCATTCTGAATACTATTAAGAACATTCGTGATTCATGGGAAGAGGTCAAAATATCAGCATTAACAGGAGATTGGAAGAAGTTGATTCCAGCCTTCATGGAGGACTTTAAGTTCAGGCTTCAGGGAAGGAAGTCACTGCAGATGTGGTGGAAAGAGCAAGAGACCTAGAATTAGAAATGGAGCCTGAAGATGTGACTGAATTGTTGCAGTCTTAAGATAAAGCTTTAACAGATGAGCAACTTCTTATGGATGACCAAAGAAAGTAGTTTTCTTGAGATGTAATCTACTCCTGGTGAAGATGCTGTGAAGATTATTGGAATGACAGCAAAAGATTTATTCAATGGACTATAACATGAACTTTGTTGATAAAGCAGCAGCAGGGTTTGAGAGGATTGACTCCAATTTGGAAAGTTCTCCTGTGGGTAAAATACTGTCAAACAGCATTGCATGCTGCTGAGAAATTCTTCCTGAAAGGAAGAGTCAATCGATGCAGCAAACTTCATTGTCGTCTTATTTTCAGAAATTGCTGTAGCCGCCCCACCCTTCTTCACCCACCACCCTGGTCACTCCCTCCACCAGGTGAAGGTTTGGATGGTTGATAGCAGTTTTTAGCAATAAAGTATTTTTTGTTTTGTTTTTCTGCCGTGCCGCACAGCTTGAGGAACCTTAGTTCCCCGACCAGGGATTGACCCTGGGCCTACAGCAGTGAGAGTACTGAGGCCTAACTGCTGGACCGCCAGGGAATTCCCAAAGTATTTTTTTAATTAGGGTATGAATATTGTTTTTTAAGGCGTAATGCTATTGAACGCTTAATAGATTACGGTATAGTATAAACAACTTTTATATGCACTGAGAAACCAAAACTTCATGTGACTTTATTGCAGTATTCGCTTTATTGCAGTGGTCTGGAACTGAACCCTCAAGATCTCTGAGGTATGCTTGTATACATTTATGAAACGCTTTCATAAAATAAGCTTGGGTGGTTGCTTACTGGGTATTTATCTACTGTTGTTTGTACTTTTTTCAAATTTAAAACTTTTCTCAAAAAAAAAAGAAAAAAAAGACTAAACCCAGCCCCAAACAAAGCACTTTCACACCTCCAAGAGTCTCCTAATATAGTCTTAAGAGACAGAAAACTAAATATTATCGTGCCTATTTGAAAAATCTGTAAACTGAGGTTTAGAAAGGTCATACAGAGGCAGACCTGGGGTTTGACTCTCAGTCTTTTGGGGCCTCTAACCCATTTCTTTCTACTGTATTTTGCTTGTGCAGCCAAGTGTGAAATAGAACCCAAGGCCCTGACTTAAACAGTGCAGTATTCTTTCCATGATCCCATAGGTGCGGCTTCTGCATTTCTTACATTGAGCAGAATCTATGAAATGTCTGATTGTTTATTTACCAGTAGGGGTGTTAACACTTAGAACAGTAACTCTGTTTTTGTTGATTTTCACTGTAGCCACTGCAAGTTGTTGACAGTAAACATCCACTGCATTCTTTTCTGTTCAAATATTAAGTTCCATTAAAGGACCATTTTCATAATTCGTGGTTTCTCTAAATGCTTATTTTCACTTAGTGAAAGTGAAAATTTCTTTAAATTTGGCTTACCTATGTTTATTACTTTGGTGTCATTAGGCAGACACTCAATCTGAATTCTGTTAAAGTTTTTATTTTGTACTTATTTTGTATTTTATTTAAAATATTTTATACAGCAAGTCTGGAATGGAAAGAAAATTATTGACTTGAAATATTTTCTATTCAAGGTACATTTCTAGTTTTGGTTTTCAAAACAGCAGAATTTTTTCTCTTTCTGAATTAATAGGCAGCACAGTGGTTTTTTGTTTTGTTAGAACTTTTGCGGGCACATTGGAAAACTGATAATAACATCATTCTAAAATTAATATTCTTTTAATTGATAAGTCATTGAAATTCACTCATTTGATTTAGGCTTATTTCTTAGCAAAATCACACTTAAATCATTCCATACCCTTCTTGTCATCTTGGGTAAGTCACTTCAGGTTTTTTAATCTCTAAAATTGGCATGTTGGTAATGCTGTCTGCTGTTCTGAGAGTTAATATGTATATAAAACTTCTGTGTAAATTGTAAAATGCTACACAAAGAAGATATTTTTGTTGTTTATTAGACTCTTTTCTATTCATGTGATTTTGGTGAGCTAATCAACAAATTTCATTATCTTAGAAGACATTTCTCACGGATCTGAGTATTATTGATGTACCACACATTCAAGAAACAGTTTCAGTCTATTAGAATTTTTTATTCCTAGTTTTAAGTTATTTATCACGGAAAAAATTATTTAAGTGCATTAGAGAACTTAAATTACAGTAGTACCCCACGTCTGCAGGGGGTATGTTCCAGGATCCCCAGTGGATGCTTGAAACAGTAGTACTGAACCCTCTTTATACTATGTTTTTACCTCATCCATACCTATGTTACAATTTAATTTATAAATTAGGCACAGTAAATTATGAACAACAATAACATAATAAAATAGAACAATTTTAACAATATAAGGTAATAAGGTTATGTAAATATGGTGTCTCTCTCTGTCTCTCTCAAAATATCTAATTGTACAAATTTAATGCCTTTTCCATCTTAACTAAGCACTTAACACACTGTGGCCATAACTTTTGCAGTTTGAGGTGTGACAGCAAAATTAGCGCAAATTTCTTTTTCTCTCTTCACAATTACACGAGTAGAAGATTGGTTTTTACCATAGATCTTAGCAATCTCAGCATTCGATTTTTTTTTCTTTCCTTATTAAGTCAAGAACTTACACCTTTTCACTTAAAGAAAGCACTTTAAGTGAATCTAAAGCTTCCTTTTGGCATATCCAAATTGCCAGCATCACTACTTTTACACTTTGGGGCCATTTTTTAAGTAAAGTGAGGGTTACTTGAACAGAGAGCACTGTGGTACCATCTATGACTGTCGATCCTGATAACTGAGAGGGCTCTACTAAATGACTAAGGGCAGCATACACTGAAGGGATGATTCATGTTCTGGGTGAGACAAAGCAGGATAGCGTGGGTCAGCACGAGATTTCATCACACTACTCAGAATGTCATGCAATTTAAAACTTAGGATTGTTTATTTCTGGAATTTTCCATTTAATATTTTCAGACTGCAGTTGACTGAAGACTGCAGGTAACTGAAACCTCGGAAAGTGAAACCGGGGATAAGGGGGGACTCCTATAACCGTTATGTTTGGCCAGAGATCAGGGTCTAAATTTAAAAGTTGTACAGTGCCTTTCTGTTACAAGTAATTAAAAATTTCTTAAGCATTAAATTAAATTTGGAATTCTAAGTTTGAGTTATTTGTAAGCTAACTGCAATTCATGTGTCTAGTTTTCATTTGAATCCAGTCACTCCCCCTTAGTTGGCTTTTGCTGTTTTACGGTAGAAGCGTCACTTTTCACCTTTATTCTGAAAATTCCACCAATATTCAAACCATTGAGGACAATTACAATATAATAGAATGTTTGCAGTGAGAATTTTGCACTCCTTTTTGACACATCCTCTAGAACCATATTATCAGATGGGGGTCTGCTGGCTTTTGGCAGGGAGGGCAGGAATATTGGCTTTTGAATGAAAAATCTATTCTTCTCCCTTTCATATTTCAGAAAATAGCCAAGCCCGTATAGTCCTCACTGTGATAAGAAAACATTTATTTGAAATTCACTAGGAATTTTGGTAATCTAAAGGACTGCTCGACTTCTTACATCATATATGCTTGTGTGTGGGGGGGGTCGGTTTAGTAAAAAATAAATCAGCATTATTTTTGCCAATAATTTTGGAAGTAATGGATTCTATTAAAAGTACATATTGGGCTTCCCTGGTGGCACAGTGGTTGAGAATCCGCCTGCGAATGCAGGGGACACGGGTTCGAGACCTGGTCCAGGCAGCTTCTCCCACATGCCGCAGAGCAATTAAGCCTGTGTGCCACAACTACCGAGCCCGTGAGCCACAACTACTGAAACCCGTGCGCCTAGAGCCGGTGCTCCACAAGAGAGGCCACCGCAGTGAGAAGCCCGGGCACCGCAACAAAGAGTAGCCCCCGCTCGCCGCAACTAGAGAAAGCCCGCGTGCAGCAACGAAGACCCAACGCAGCCAAAAATAAATAAATAATTTTTAAAAAGTGCATATCAATATAAAGTGCATTCACTTGAGGAAAAATTTCTATAGTTTGGATTATGGTGCTGCTTGTTTCCTTTTATAGAATACTGTAAGGTAAAATTTAGCTTAGCTCAGGGCAAAACAGTTACAAATACCTAATTAGTAAACTTTCTAAGCTGTGTAAAAGAGTAATAAGTATTGCATTAATACCTGTGACAGTTTTTACTGTAAATCATGGCAATAGATAAAATCTTATGGTATACAAATATTCATTTAACCTTTAACCCTAGGGTCAAAGCACATGTTATTGTGCAATGCATCTTCCATTTCCAGAATTTAAGTTTTTAAGAATATCAGAACTTCAGTTCTGCAGTCATCATTTTAGTACCTGTGGACATGTAATTCATATTAGTGAATATTCAGTGTGTATGCAACTCCTGGTTGATCCCAGCTCAATATTTGTTCCCATTGCATCTTTTTTTTTAAAATATATAAATTTATTTATTTACTTTTGGCCGCACTGGGTCTTCGTTGTTGCTTGTGGGGTTTCTCTAGTTGCGGCGAGCGGGGGCTACCCTGCATTGCGGTGCGCGGGCTTCTCGTTGCGGTGGCTTCTCTTGTTGTGGAGCACGGGCTCTAGGCGCTCAGGCTCAGTAGTTGTGGCTCGCAGGCTCTAGAGTGCAGGCTCAGTACTTGTGGCTCACGGGCTTAGTTGCTGTGCGGCATGTGGGATCTTCCCGGACCAGGGCTTGAACCCGTGTCCCCTGCATTGGCAGGCGGATTCTCAACCACTGTTGCCACCAGGGAAGCCCCCCCCATTGCATCTTTTTGCTTCTGTTAAATAGAAAGGGAGGTGGGGAGCAGTGACAGTAGTAATATAAGGAAAAGTTATATTTTTGACTGCTTTCTGGGTGCTAAAAAGAAACTTAAACTGGTATTTTGTTTTAAATTACTTTGTATTTCAATAGCCATCAACTGTTTATATATGATTTAGTCATAATTTTGCAACCTAATTTTACAGAGGGCCTCCAGTTTCTGAGGAGGCTGATAAGTATATTACAAGGGGGTTAGTTTAGGGTGCAAGTCCTGGCTGCATTTTATTAAGCACCATACCTATTAACTACCTGGATTCCTTACCCACATGCTCAGAACACATTCTAACTTCGCATGTTCCTGGCAGTTTTTTTGTGCCCCTCAGTTAGCTGTCTCTCCCAGTTGCCAAGGAGTTATTTCAAACCCCAGTCTCCTCAAGCCTCCTTAACCCTTTCTGTTCCAGTTATCTATTGCTGTGTAATAAACCACTCGTAGACTTAGTGGTGTAACTCAGGAATCATTTTATCATGCTCACAGAGTCTCTGTGGGTCGGGAATTCAGGTGAGGCATGTTGCTGCTCTACAGTGTCTAGAGCCTCGTCTGGGAGGACTCAAAATGACCGGCGGGACGGGGCGGGGGGATGGATGTGAATGGCTGGGAACTGGAATCCTCTGGAGGCCTCTTCACTCACAGGTCTGGCGCCTGGACTGTGAGGACTTGAAACTGGGCTCAGCTGGTGCTGTCAACTGAACCACTTACACATGGCCTCCGTGTGGCTTGGGCTTCTCACGTCAGGGCCTTTGGGTTCAAAGAGTGGGTGTCTGGAGACCCAGCATTCCAAGAGAATCAGGCAGGGGCTGCTTGACCTTTTCTGACCTAATCTTGGTGGTGTTCACTGTCACTTCCAGTGTATTCTGTTGGTTATGAATGAATCTCTAAGGCCAGTCCGTATTCAAGAGGAGGGGAATTAGACTTTCTCTCTTCGGGAGGTATGCACGGTCACTTTGCAGAAGGGCATGTGGGGTGGGAGGTAATGTCGTGACCGTTTTGGAAAATACAGCCTGCCATGCTGTCTCCTGATCTTCAAATTTATATGCCTTTTAGTGCCTGCTGAATACTGCCACTGAACATCCCGGTCACTTAGAACAAAGCGTGACCAAAACTTGCCTCTTCTTCACCCCTGCACCTTCACCCCTACTTTTGCACAGTGAGAGAACTGCGTTTTGTGTCTAAATTAATGGTACCTTTATTATCCAGTTAGGCAAGCCCTGTCTCCTCTCCTTGCTCCTCTTCCTCCTCCGAGATAAATGAGATGGTTTCATTGCTTTTCCTCCCAGGATGTCCATGGAGTTCACATTTACTCATCCCTCTACTGTCACAGCTTTTGTTCATGCCGTTATCTCTTCCTTACATTACTGTAACATTCTATTTAACTCCTGTATTTTTATTTAACCCGTAACTGTTTGAAATGTGATGCTAAAGTCACGTTTGGCTTTGAGAAAGTAAACCTAGCAGAATATATACATCCAAAGGAATGTTATTTTTCAAAGTGATCCCTTACATTTATGCAATGTTTTCTAAATATTTTGTTGAAAATTGCTTTCATGTATAGTCATCATTGATCCAAATTGCTGCTTTTAATTGATCCTGTATCATCTTTATAGTTTTGGGTTACAGGCTTCTTTCAGAATCTAAGGAGAGTTATGTACTTTTTCTAAAACACTGCTCGCACACACACTATTTGACATTGGTTCACAGAAGCACTGAAGTTGAGAACTTCTGTTTTGTATTCACATACCATTACTCATGCTTGGCTCCAAGCCACTTGGGGTTAATTGGTGGCTAGACTGATTCCCTCTCTAGAAATTTTTCCTTCTGTGAGGTTATTCATTTAAAAGAAGGAAGCAGGCAGGAGAGAACTGCAAACAATGAGTTCCACATATATTTTTGAATACTGGCAGTATTATGATAATTGATGCATACCCTTCTACCGTTACGGCTTTGAAGGAGACAACACATTGGATGTGTAAGTTCTAATGTATTTATTAAAAACTGTTCATTTGAAGGCTTCCCTGGTGGCACAGTGGTTAAGAATCCGCCTGCCAATGCAGGGGACACGGGTTCGAGCCCTGGTCCGGGAAGATCCCACATGCTGCAGGGCAACTAAGCCCGTGCGCCACAACTACTGAGCCTGCTGCGCTCTAGAGCCCGCAAGCCACAACTACTGAAGCCTGCGCGCCTAGAGCCCGTGCTCCGCAGTAAGAGAAGCCACCGCAATGAGAAGCCTGTGCACTGCAACAAAGAGTAGCGCCCACTCGCCGCAGCTAGAGAAAGCCCGTGCGCAGCAACGAAGTCCCAACTCAGCCAAAAATAAATTAATTAAAAAGCAAAAACTGATTAACAAGAAAAAACAACTCTTCATTTGACCTTGTGTTTCCCTAGATTACCAGTTTAGTTTGCGTTGAGTATGTGCTGTTGCTCTGCAAGCTATGCTGTAAGACCAGAGGTGTCGTGAGAGGTAATAATCAATCATGCATAGTGTAGAGATGATAGAATTTGTTGGCTCTGTATAAATATCATTTTGAAGTGTATATTTGTACTGTCAGTGCAGGAAAGAAAGCTGCTAAGCAAGTTGATAGTAAAAATATTATGAGAGAAAATATTGAATATACTTAAGAAGTCATGTACATAACTTGCATGTGATCAGTTATTTTTTTTTTATAAATCATTCTTTCCTGTTCCTTAAGTCCTGTGCTTTATCAGCTGTTCCAGTAATTTAATGTACTTGGTTTCAGTAATTTAATATACCTGAAAGGAATGAAATTTGTGTTTCTTTCAAAATACTTTAAATTCTATACTTTTATGCTAATTTACAATGACCCATTTTCTCCGATTTTAATTTTTCCTTCTATATATAATGCAGTGGTTGTGTTTATAAGGTTTTAAATAGATTGTATAAAAATAGTTCTGAAGGGATAGGGGGAGTTAGTGGCTAGAGAGAAGAATTCTTGAAAGAATTTCAATAATAAAGTTTGTTTTAAGTGTTATGACTACATAGTTTAAAAACCTAAATATCACTAAACGAACAAATCCAGTGTCTGGTTTTTATCTTATATCAGCTCGAGAGTGATGACTTCTCTTATCACATCCAGTATTGTCTGTTTGGATTGTCCAGTGTTTCCAGAGCAATGTCACAACTGTTTTGCTGTTTGTGGTCATCCTTGTCATGATTCTGACTTTAAGAGGAAAATATTTCACAATTAAGCACCAAGTGGTTTTTAGTTTGAGTATGCTACTTCTTAATTTGATACTTCAATATTGTTTTTCTTCTGGGTGTTTTTCTTTAATAATTGAGAATTAATTAGTTTACAGTTGACCCGTGAACAAAGCAGGTTTGAACTGCGTGGGTCCACGTATACGTGGATATTTTTCAGTAGTAAATACTACAGTACTACACAGTCCGTGGTTGGTTGAATTATGGATGCAGAGGAACAGCAGAAATGGAGGGCTGATTATAATTTAACCCTCGCCTTGTTCAGAAGTCAACTGTACTTCTTGATTCTACTGTTGAAGGCCAACCTGAAGCAAACTGTTTTCAAGCCCTAATTCATTAAACTAGAGAGGCAGTTTCCTCAAAGGCTGTGTTACTGGGCATTTATTATAAGTTAAGAAAACTGAAAAGAAATTCCTTTTTAGCATAGGCACAAACACTAGTCCAAGAAGTCTTAAAGGTACAGTAAATGGATGTGGACATAGTGGATGAAACCCAACTGTCTTGCACTTGTTTCTTTCAGCCACTTTCTAGCAGTGGATCTTAAACTTGTTTGTCTGTTAGAATCACCTTGAAGCCTTGTTAAAACAGACTGTAGGGCTCTACACTCGTAGTTTCTGATACAGTAAGTTTGGTGTAGTGTCTGGTGATGCTGCTGGTCCTGGGGCCACACTTTGAGAACCACTGCTCTACAATATGTTTACCCTGAATTTTTCAGTTCACCTGCATCAGCTAATAAAAGGTTGCTTAAATATAGCACAGTGTGTAGTGTGTAATACACTACTTTAAGACTAGAGAAACTAGTTTCTGGATCACTACTTACCAGCTGGCTGACTTTTAAGCCATTATTGAACTAATCTGATTTATGGTTTCCTTATCCATAAAGTGAGGAATTGAGGATAAAATTAGGTAATGTATAGAACAGTGTTTTAAACTCTGTTGCTGCACAAATATAAAGTAGTATTACATACTTAAAATTTTTTTCAGTTTGTTTTAAAATGCCGTGGTTTGTAATATTGTTACTTTCAGTATTTTGATAAATACTTACTCTACCGCTCCTCTATTGCCACTTGTTCTTTTAATCTTTTTAGTGATAGTGTCTTTCAGTTTAAGTGGCCTTGAATGGCTTTGAAAGGAAGTATATTAAGATGAATACAAGTCTTCAGAAGACTGTAAAAATATAAGCATTTTGCAGGACCATGAAGATAACCCTGCAGGCTGAAAACATGCAAGCTGTGTTAATAATCAGTGGGAAAAATTGTCATAGTTCTGTGACTTTTAAAGATTTTGTCAAAACATTAAAAACTCTTTGACTCTGGGTTAAAAATGTTATAGGAAAATGAAAAAATGTAGGAAAACTCAGGTTGAGTGCAAAGTAATGTAAAACATGAGAAACATTGAGAATTAAAGTGTTTTTTGTTTCTTTGTAAAAAAACAGAAACGAGATTAGTTTGAACAGTTCTTGCCTTGTATAATTTACAATAAGGAGGTAGGTAGATAGAAAGATATAAATAAATGTTATAGTATGGTATGAATTACTGGAGAAAAATTACATTCAACTTAACTTGTGTTAGTATGTTTTATTAGACTATTTAAATGTGGACATTTAAAATATAATGGAATCATAGAACGAAATAGTTCA
Organism: Physeter macrocephalus; assembly: GCF_002837175.3. Lineage (NCBI taxonomy): Eukaryota > Metazoa > Chordata > Mammalia > Artiodactyla > Physeteridae > Physeter > Physeter macrocephalus. The sequence continues at coordinate 68,159,570 of NC_041228.1, forward strand.
TAGAGTCTGTAGGATCCTTTGAACCATAGTGTTTTAGAGCAAAGGTCAGCAGACTTTTTATGTAAAGAGCTTTGTGGACCAAGAGGAGAAGTCAAGGATATTGTAGTATTTAACATAACAAGAGAAAACAGATTTACACACATTTTCTCTTAATGAAATTCAAAATAATAGCAATTGAGTATAAATTTTGTAACCCTGGTCTACTAATGAGAAGAGTGGAATTCTTTTAGGGGGGTAACATTATTCTTCATTGGGCTTCAGAGTTAGTGTTCCCTATCATCAAATTGATCACAAATATTCAGCTATCAAAACTATTCTTAAACTCATGTGCTGTATGAAAAGAAGTGATGGGCTGGCTTTGGCATGTGAGACATACTTGTTGATCCATGTCTTAGAATATATTTTAAGTACCTTTGCAATCACCTAAGTAGTGAAGTGAGGGTTGTTTCCTAAGGTCCCACAGTTATTTAGTGACAGGTTATCTTATTGACAGGTGTTATCAAAGCACAGTGCTCTTTAAAATGTTATACTACCGCTGATATTCTTAACTAATGTATTATTTACTTAACCAGAATACTGTTTCCTAACTATTGTATAAATGGAAATTCACTTTATGCAAAAACTGTCACTCATCTCCCTGCTTCTCCTACATCACATCTTTTTTCTACCTTACCTGGTTTTTAGCAATACCTCAGCTTCTTAAATAATAATAATAATGTTTTTAAATAAAAAAATACTTTAAAAAATTTTATGAAGATTTGGGGCAGTTAATATATCACTTCCCCCTCATCTGTACTGTATTTTTAAAAGTGATTTTAATTATTTTTATTACATTTTTTGGTGAACTGTACAATTTTAGTAGCCATAAGCAGATCTTAAATATCAGACATTGTGAACTTTTATTTAGTAGTATATTAAATATCCCCAGATAATATTTTCACATTGTCTCCCTTCTACTCCTACCACTGGTAAAATGGAAAGAGAGTTGGTCCACAGAGTACTTAGACTGAAATACCAAACATCAGTGCTTAGCACAGAGTAGGTAATGAATAAATTGCACAATGACAGAGTAATTTGGCAGGGTCATTTTATAAAGGGCTTACTATAATTTCTGGTACGTGGGAGGTGCTTCATACAAGATAGTTTTTTTTAAATAAATTTATTTTATTTTTTAATTGTTGGCTGCATTGGGTCTTCGTTGCTGCGCGCTGGCTTTCTCTAGTTGCGGCGAGCGGGGGCTACTCTTCATCGCGGTGCGTGGGTTTCTCATTGCGGTGGCTTCCCCTGTTGAGGAGCACGGGCTCTAAGAGCATGGGCTTCAGTAGTTGTGCCGTGTGGGCTCAGTAGTTGTGGCTCACGGGCTCTAGAGTGCAGGCTCAGTAGTTGTGGCACACGGGCTTAGCCGCTCCGCAGCATGCGGGATCTTCCCGGACCAGAGCTCGAATCCATGTCCCCTGCCTTGGCAGGCAGATTCTTAACCACTTCGCCACCAGGGAACCCCCAAGATAGCTTTTAATAATTATTAATTTATGGGCTAGAAGTTGTTTATAATACCAAATTTAACTCATTTGGCTCAATATTCATAGATACACCTATGTAATAGAGTTGTTTAAAAAACCGGGATCTGGGGGGAGTTAGATTACCTAGTTTTGACACCTAGTGAAACCAGATTAGTCACACACCCAAGCCATGCAGCCCTTGAGCAAGTCTGTGCCTCAATTTCCTAATCTTTAAAATGGAAATATGATAGTACAAACCTCATAGGGTTGTTATAAGGTTTAAACATGTTAGTACATGTAAAACGTAATAGTGCTTGGCACATAGTATGTTCCCAACAACTGTTGGCTGCAGTGGTAGTAATTATTAATGTTATATTTGAATGCTTTTCTTAAAAATTTCAAACAGGTTTAATCAATTAACCAGATTCCCCAGTTTATCATTAAATTTAAGGTTCTTCTATTACAGGTAGAATTTATCTAATTTACCTCATCTCTTATGGATATAAACAGCAAAAGGGGAAATTTCCTATTAAATTGAGCGTGTATATTTTGCAGTGCCTTGTATAGTCCTAAGTAGAAAAATTGGTTAAATATCAACACATATGTACATGATTAAGAAATTATAGTCCTGGCCTGATAATCTCCTTGAGATAATCCCAAAGGGGGTATATTGAGTTTTTTTCCTAACCCAACATGTGCCTTATATGTTGCCACTTGAATGCAGCATACGTATTATTCTGTTCTTAATCCCAGTGCTTCTGGTTAATGTAAAGAGTTACTTGACCCTCCACCCCCCTAGAAAAACTACTTGGAGAAAAGGAAATGCTTTGGGAATTAGTCATCTGTAATTCTACCCTATCCTTGTGGTTGTTAATGTATATTCTTCATATAGTTTTATAGAATTATTTGTGTAAATTAATACATTTGGCTGCAACAGAATTCTAGTACCTAATTTTCTTTTGAAAGTGCGTTCTTCCCAACTTCTTATAGAATTTATAAAATAATTTATAAAACCTGTAATCAAATTGAATTAGTTAATGATCTTTCCCTTGTCAAGTTTTCTAATGTATGCTTCTTTTTTCCCTCCCCAGAGGAAATAAAAGCGGAAACTGAAAAGCAGAGGTTTGTGGGGTTTTTTTCCTTCATTTGCAAACTTGTCAGTCTTGGCCAAAATAATAATACAATCATGTGTATTTTAGAGTGGCAAATTTTCTGCATGTGATGTTCATAAAATCAATTTTTAAAAAAATGATTTTTGAGAAATATTGAATATAATGGTAAGCATACTTATAAAAAGGTCTCATAAATAAGCAGGTAAGGGTATTTCTGAAATACTGTAAGATATGCTTTTAAAGTCTTTGCTTAAAGACTTTGATTCATATTTAGAAAGATTACTAAAAATTTAATAACCTAAATAATTACTTTATTTAAATTAATTAATTAATTTAAAAAAATTTTCTTGCATTTAATTATAGCTCTGGCCACTAGCTTATGACCTATAGCAAATCATTTAACTTCTTTGGGCTTTGGTTTCCTCATGAAATATGGGAAAGTGAAAATTAGTTTAGCAAAGTGCTTTGCTTTTTAGAACTGAAATTAAAGTGAGTGTATCATCAGTATGATGAATGTGATATTTTAATCAGACTCTTCTTTTTTCATTTAGTCCTCCTCATGGAGAAGCAAAAGCTGGATCAAGCACCCTTCCACCAGTGAAATCAAAGACAAATTTTATCGAAGCAGACAAGTACTTCCTGCCCTTTGAATTGGCATGCCAGTCCAAGTGTCCCCGCATAGTTAGTACATCTCTAGATTGTTTACAGGTATGTATGAAATGGCACTATCCAAAAACCGTCTATTTTGAATGTGTTTCTAAGTAGTACTCACAATTGATGATTCAGGCATTTTCCATGAAAGCCTTGATTATTCTTTTTGTGGTAAGAAACCAAATGGTTGCTTATATTCAAGAGAAACAATAGTTGCAAAAGATGTTTCCAGTTTAAGGATAGCAGAAATCATTAGTTAGCTTAGTGAGACACAAAATCTTTACTAAGGTTATCAACAGTGGAAGTGTCGTAACCTGCTGCTGATTTTACATACTTCATTATTTGTACTGATTTTACTGGATGCTTGCTGTTTTGTGTAAAGCAGTAGGTTAATATTAACAGTTTAGTATTTATATTTACTGTGAAACTTAAGCTCTGACCTTCATTTATGTCAGAAAAATTCCTTTCTGTCTTCCTGTTTTACTTACACACACACACACACACACACACACACACAGAAGGATAAGTTCATTTGATTTGTGACCTTGTTTTCTCTGAAAAATTAATATCTAAGGCCTTCCTTCCAGGGTTATAATGGTAATGATGAATGAACAAATCTGTGATTTATTGCAGCCAGTGTCTGGAAATGGTTTTCTGCATATTCACAGATCTAATTTGGAAAAAGATTTTGGGTCATTTGAATGTGTTAAGATAGCTTTCACAAAAACAGTATCCGTAATGTTTGGATAGAAAGCCGTAAGCTGTTAGAACTCACCAGAGACAAGTTCTAAGGCCTGCCTTTCTCAAAGTATTGCCTGATGGTTTTGCTATGGTTATTTTTCTGTTTTTGTGATTATTAAAAGTGTAACTAATTTCACATGTTTATAGCTAATAAAGCTTTCTTTAGGAAAAGTTGGTATAGCCTTGGCTTTGATTATACCTTAATATTTTTGTGTAAAAAGTTTAACATATGTTCAATTGTATATCGTAATTTTAATGTACATTTAGTTAGTATATATATGTATATATTTGTTAGCTTAATTAGGATCTTTATTTTCTTTCTCTATTTCAGAAACTTATTGCTTATGGGCACTTGACTGGCAATGCTCCAGATAGTACAACACCAGGCAAAAAATTAATTGATAGAATTATTGAAACAATTTGTGGCTGTTTCCAAGGTCCTCAAACAGATGAAGGAGTTCAGTTACAAATAATAAAGGTAATTAATTATAAAAATGAACTTATTCATAATCTACATTTTTTTAAATCGGAAGCCTTTTACCTTGAAAATATTTGGAAAAGTCATTTTATATGCTTTCCAGCTATAATAGAGGTCATTTGGGTGCTTTTTAGACTCCATATCAGGGGATTTTATTGTTGAATGCCAGGAGTTCACTAGGAGAAGATTCATTACCAAATCTCTTATTTTGAAAGCCCCAGTTTAGGCCCCCAGAGTCTTCCAGAGCTTTCCAGTTTCTAACATGGTTCTATCTTGAGCTTTAGGGTCCCATGTCAAGGTCCTGTGACCCTTCTAGTTTCTTCTACTACTGTCAGACCACTGACAGTAGTAGTCCCATGTGCACCAGCTTTTCTGCTTGAGCACCAGCTTTCTTGCTTCCCTTGCACCTGTCAATCTGCTGAACCTGCTCAGCTAAATCCTGTCCTGGGTTTGTGCTATGATACACCTGTATCATTAAATTCCTTTAAAGAAAAATCACTCATTTGTGTTTTCAGTCTACTATACATATTGAATTTTTAATGTTACTGCTAATAGTGGTGGTGGTATGTTTATTTGTTAGTAAAAATTTTCTTGTACTATTAGTACTTTTGAAATTGTTTACATGTATGAAGTGTCCTTTATGTGTGTCTATCACCCCTTCTGAGCCTTTCAGTCTCTTAGCTGCATTTACTTCATAAGTCATAAAATATCTTTATTCTAATAAAGCTATTCAGTTTGGCCTGTTGTTTGCAGTTTCATGTCAGTTGTGGTTTGTTCAGTATGTGCTTAATGCTGACCCTGCATAGCATTGTGCAACATAGAAAGACAAAATATATGAGTCCTTGCTTTGAGAAATTGAGTAGCCTAATGTGTGACAGTTCACAGAAATTATAGCTGTTCACTTTATTGGAGGATTCACCTTAGGATTATTTTAAATGCTTTATTTTAAAACATTTGTAAGCATCTTCAGCAGTAATAAGAACAGCACATTGAGTTCAATCTGTAAGTTAGATCTCAGAAAAATTTGAAATTGAATAAGGCACAATATGTATCCTCCCCAAGTTGACATCTAGTTCAACAGATATATGAAGCATATCTGTGCTACACTATGACAGAGTATTAATACTGTGCATTTTAGTAGACCAAAATAATATTCTATTAAAATGAAACTCGGATTGAAATTAATCAGTTGAATGGTTTTTTAGCGTTTTGGTTTGGGAGGATTATGTGGAAACTACAACCAGGATGGGGAAAACATAAAATATTTTAACAATTGATGATATATTTAAGGCAGGTAGAAAATCTGTATACATTACCTTAAAGTGGTAATGGTGTCTGCAATTTTTAATTCTAATACAAAAATACCAATGTATTTATGTGCTGAAACTCTGGACGCAAAAAAAAATTGCTTTAACTGTATTTTTTTTTAAAGGCTTTACTTACTGCAGTAACATCTCAACATATAGAAATTCACGAAGGAACTGTACTGCAAGCTGTGAGAACATGTTACAATATCTATCTAGCAAGCAAAAATCTCATCAATCAGACAACAGCCAAAGCCACTCTTACTCAGATGCTAAATGTTATCTTTGCACGCATGGAAAACCAAGCAGTAAGTATTTAAAAATGAGAGAGATTGTATAGAACACCACAGGCATCAACTATAGAAAAGATTTTAATGAAAATATAGTGAAATCTTTTGTGCCTGTGAAGAAAATGTCTTTCATTTACAGTTTTACCTACTGGAGATCTGTGGTATTGTTTTTGTTTTGAGGCTTACTGACTTGCTTGATGTTGGATAAAATACATTTTTAATTGTTCACAGATAGAATTTGAAAGATATCGATTGCCATCATCCTCATGGAAGTGTTTATGAATTGATATTTTTATTGCTCTCAAGCTTAGTAGATGAGTATAATGTAGCTATCAAGTTACCTAATTTGATCTATTCTGGTATAAAATTATTCATTGAGCCTTTAAAAATTAAAATAAATTTCTATAGTGATGAAATATATTTGGGGAGGAGGGTAAGAGACCAGCAGCTAGAGAATCATTTTTTTTTAAATTATCTAGGTCTTCATAATTAAAAACCAACTTCTAACTTTTTATCTGGAACTGATTTTAAACTTACAGAAAAGTTGCAAAATATTTACAGAGAGATTCTCTTTACTCTGCTTTCCTAATGCAACATCTTAACATAACCATGTTACAATGTTCAGAAGCAGAAATTAACACTGTTATAGTACTATTAAGTAAAGTAACCCTGATTACTTAGTTAAGGTGGTATCTTCCAGGTTCCTCCACTGAAAAGTTATTCTTTTACATTTAATAAATATCTCAGGAGAGATACTTTCAGACTAGGCAAATATCCTGTTTTTTTCCTCATATTCCCCCACACCCATCTGTATTCATGGATGTTTCTTTTATTCTGTGTTTTATAATCCAGTTCTATCGTTATTTATTCTGTTGCCCCAGTTATTCCAGCTTTGGCCTTCTGTCCTTTTGACAATAGCCCCCATCCTTTTTTGAGTACCTCTTCACTTTCTGGAATCTCAAGATGTTCCCTGCTCATTTTGAATTTTCTCTGCTTCCCCCCTGGAGTAGTAGGCACAAACAGGGAGCCCTGGCTCCTTCAATTTGAGAATGGTAATTGGATACCAAGATCTGAGTGCCAGGGGTGTTCACTGTAGCTGAGATGTTACTGCTTCTAGGCCCTCCCAGCAGACTGAACTAGGAAATACATATGTGTACAGTCACCCCACCTCCCCCACCCCGTGTGTGATTACCCATATGAATGTCTTAAAAGCTGTGTGTTCATACTTATGCTTCTGATTCCAGGCCAGTACCACAGGGTTCATTTCAGTCTTCTTGCTTTACTCATTTGTAACTTTCTCTAAACAGTGAGAAATAAGGCTTTTATTTTTTATGATACATTATTTGTTCAGGCCTATTACACCCATATAATAGTTTTAGAATTGCTTACTTATAACACTGTGAGAAGCAAATTTACTAGGTACATTATAGCATTTATATTTATTGGGTTTAGTTTTTTTCTTTGTCTTTAGCCTTATAGTATAGTATCTGTTCAAAATATTATTTTCCAAAGTTATTAGGTTAGTTCTTTTCTTCTCCATACTCTTCAGTGGGATAATTTTATTACTTTATAATACAGTTAAGTTCGTTTGTTACTGCCTGTTTTCCATTTCAGTACTCCTCACATTCTGGTTTAATTGCTTGCTTATTTTTTGAGTCTGTTAAACACTACTATGAATTAAGAGTTAGTGGTAGTGTATATATGGACATATATACACTACCAAATGTAAAATAGATAGTGGGAAGCAGTCACATAGCACAGGGAGATCAGCTCGGTGCTTTGTGACCAGCTAGAAGGATGCGATGGGGAGGGTTGGAGGGAGGGAGACGCAAGAGGGAAGAGATATGGGGATATATGTATATGTATAACTGATTCACTTTGTTAAAAAGCAGAAACTAACACACCATTGTAAAGCAATTATACTCCAATACAAATGTTAAAAAAAAAAAGAGTTAGAGCTCTACAGAAACACTCCTCATTCCTATCACTCCAATCCTCTTCCTCCCTTCTTTCTACCCCTTGGATGTAGCTAATCTCTATTGTTTCTGGTTTATCCTTCTACATTTCTTTAGCACAAATGAGCAGATACATGTATGGTTTCATGTATCACCTTTCTTATATGAAAGGTAGCATACTGTATTAGTTATCTGTCACTGCATGACAAATTACCCCAAACTTCAGCTCCTTAAAACTCACAGCTTAGCTGCTTATCTCTCACAGTTTCTGAGGGTCCAGAATCCAAGAGTAGCTTAGCTGGTGGTTGTAGCTTGGATTTCACATGAAGTTGCAGTTGGCTGCATGGATCACAGTATCAACTGGGGCTGAAGTCATTTAAAGCCTTCATTGGGCAGAGAATGAGAGAGAGAGAGAGAGAGGAACAAGGCAGAAGCTACCTTGTCTACCTTATGATCAGAAGTGGTCACCCAAAGAGTCATGTACCACAATCTTTATTGCAGCACTATTTACAATAGCCAGGACATGGAAGCAACCTAAGTGTCCATCAACAGACGAATGGATAAAGAAGTTGTGGCGCATATATGCAATGGAATATTACTCAGCCATAAAAAGAAACGAAATTGAGCTATCTGTAGTGAGGTGGGTGGACCTAGAGTCTGTCATACAGAGTGAAGTAAGTCAGAAAGAGAAAAACAAATACTGTATGCTAACACATATATATGGAATCTAAGAAAAAAAAAATGGTTCTGACGAACCTAGGGGGCAGGGCAGGAATAAAGATGCAGACGTAGAGAATGGACTTGAGGACACAAGGAGGGGAAGGATAAGCTGGGACGCAGTGAGAGAGTGGCATGGACATATATACACTACCAAATGTAAAATATATAGCTAGTGGGAAGCAGCTGCATAGCACAGGGAGATCAGCTCGGTGCTTTGTGACCACCTAGAGGGGTGGGATAGGGAGGGTGGGAGGGAGACGCAAGAAGGAGGGGATATGGGGAAACTAACGCAACATTGTAAACATTTATACTCCAAGTGAAAATTTTTAAAAAAAAAAAAAGTGATCACCCAGACCCTCCCTGGCACAGTGTGGGAGGGGACTCTACAAAGAAGTGAAAATCAAGAGGTAGAGATCATTGGTGGCCCTCTTAAAAAGGCTGGCTACCACACGTACTCTGGATAATCTTTCATACTCTTTTCACTTAGCAGTATGTCCTGGAAAGCATTCCATATCAGCCCTTACATCTTCCTCATTCTTTTTTATAGATGCAGAGTACTCCAGCATGTACTGTATTCAGTCACTCTCCTATGTATTGACATTGGATTATTGCTAATATTTTGTAACCACATATAATAGTTTTGCTGCTTTTTTTTTGAAGAAGTGAATGAAATTTTATCACTTTTTTTTTTTTTTTTTTTTTTTTTTTTTTTTTTTTTTTTTTTTTTGTGGTATGCGGGCCTCCCTCTGCTGTGGCCTCTCCCGTTGCGGAGCACAGGCTCCGGACGCGCAGGCCCAGTGGCCGTGGCTCACGGGCCCAGCCGCTCCGCGGCATGTTGCTGGGCAAAATACCGCACTGTATCACCACTACTTTCAAAATTCTTACAGACATAGAGGGGAAAGATGAATCTTAAATAATCACACAGATAAATATGTAACTGAGTTATGATAAAGGCTATGAACATGTTTCGTGTCATGAGGCATATTAGTTCTGTGCTATGGATAATTAGAAAAGTCAGAAAGGGGAGAGAGAAAATTAAAAAGGCAAGGCAGAATAATTTTCCACATTTGCTAAAATATTCTAAGCTAGAAGTCTAATTCATTCGTATATATGGCTGATAACTTTTCCTCTCCTTCCCAAAGAAAATTCACTATAAAGTGTTCAGTTCTAAAATTATTTCAAAGGAGAAGATGCTAATTTATTTCTCTATAACAGTGGTTTTCAACTGGAGGTGGTTTTGCCCCCCAAGCCGCATTTGAGACACTTTTGATTGTCATGATTGGGGTGAGTCATGACCTGTAATGGGTTTCTACCCATTAGAGATAGGGATTGGGATGTTGCTAAACTCCCTGCAGTACCTGGGACAACCTCCGCCTCCCCAAGCCCGCATGCATGCACACACGCACACACGCGCACGGACACACACACACACACACACACACACACACACACACACACACACGTACCTGGGACAACCTCCACCTCCCCAAGCCCGCATGCATGCACACACGCACACGGACACGCGCGCGCACGCACACACACACACACACACACACACACACACACACAACAAAGGATTATCTGCTCCAAAGGTCAATGGTACTGATTTTGAGAAACCCTACTCTAGAAAGTATGAAAGTGTATAGAAAATGTTTAAAGTTAATTTCCTCTTTTTTCCCAAGAATCTTTCTAGAGTTTATACAACTCTGGAATAAGTAGAAAAAACTAGAATTCAACATTATGCTTGTCTGTAATTCCAAAGCCTGTGCTTGCCCTACTAAACCATGGTACGGATTAGCTGAAGTTAGGCTGAGGGCGAGATTGGATTGCAAGTCAAAGGTTCCTCACTGTTAGTTTGGAAATGGACTTTCTCATGAATGGCCTAAAGCTTTGAGAAGTCTGAGAAGTCTCTTCTGATTCCAACTGTGTGCAACTAGTCATGCCCATCAGTTTCCTTATCTGTAAAATAAGGGACTTAGATCATACAGATTATAAGTCTTTTTGTACCTTTTGGGCATTAAAATCTTTTAATTCAAATTTGTTTTATAAATTCATATGATTAATTCTGGTATTTCCGTATAACCTAGAATATTACTAGGAATATGAAATGTTCATATTTGACACTGTAAAATATTTATCTTTGTTGAAATTAATTCTGTGAGAATGATTCCTGTTAGGTCATGCGGATCAAAAGAGATGTGTCTAAAAGCAATAAAGTGCTAAGAAATGAAACCCTGTGATCTTGATTGTTACTGTTTTTAGCATCTTGTAAGTGAGCCAGTTTTACACGTGGTATTACGTACATAATAATTTAGGTCTCCTAAAATAAAACTGGAACATTTATAAAGTTTTTTCATTCTTATTAGATGACTGATTGGGCAAAGGCATTTAAGTACTTGTTGCAATTTTATTTATTAAATGTAACTATTATTTTTTAATTAAAAGACATTTGGCAAGGTAACATAAGAACATTCTACAGAAAGGTACACACTGAAAGGTTCCCTCCCACTCTTGTTTCCAGTTCGGTCATTTCCTAACTTCTACCCCCAGAGGTAACCATTATTACTAGTTTCTTGTGTAAATGTCTAGACTTTGTTTCTATATATATAAGTAAAAATGAATGTGTGTGTATTTTATTTCCCTGTCCACTTTTTTCCTCCCTTAGTGAAGCTTTTATTTGATTTTAGGTAAATCTACTGTTACATTGGCAACAGTCCAGTTATCATTTTAAGGTTATTAAAAATTAATTTGTTTTTAATTTTGTTTCAGTAGTACATTTACATCGTTCAAACACCAAAAATAATGACAAGAGGATATAGTGAAAGACTTCCATCTCTGTTCTTGTTTGCCAAATTCCACCCCCCTAAGAAGTAACCACTGTTTTCTGTTGTTGTTTGTTTTTATTGTGTTTTAGTTTTTTATTTCTCTTGGACCGTGATTTCTAAGCCTAGAGACAAGGTGGCAGCTGCTATGAAAGATTTATAGTTGAGTGTAACATTACCCCTCCAAATTTTAAACAACTTATTTTGCTAATATTGGAAATTATTTTCTTTCTTTCCAGTTGCAGGAAGCCAAACAAATGGAAAAAGAAAGGCATCGACAGCATCATCATCTGTTGCAGTCTCCAGTAAGCCATCATGAGCCTGAATCACCTCAACTTAGATATTTGCCACCTCAGACTGTTGATCATATATCCCAGGAGCATGAAGGGGACCTTGATCCCCATTCACATGATGTGGATAAAAGCCTTCAGGATGATACAGAACCTGAAAATGGATCTGATACTTCCAGTGCGGAAAATGAACAGACTGAAGCTGATCAGGCAGCTGCAGCCGAAAGTAATCTTTCTGAGAAGGGGTTGCAGGGGTTGGGAGGTGTGTGTTGGGGGAAGAATGTAGGAGGGCATTTTTGGTAAAGAAACGTGGAAAGGGTGATATGACTTAATGGGTGTCAGGCACGTTGTGGTAATTGTGGACTTTATCCATCCTAGGTGATAAAGTTTCCTAAAATTAGTTCATAGCAAACAGGAGACCTATTAATTTAGTAAAGTTTTCTGGAATGTGACTGAAAATTTTAGGAAATCATTATAAGTTCACAAGATACTATTGTCGAAAAAAAGGACTGAAATTAAATATGGAAAGACATCTTTTGAATAACCACCTGGCATACAAAAATATTTATTTTTATATCCTGATGTATAATAATCGATAAGATTTAGATATTCTCTGATGGTGTTTTCTTCTAAGTAAATTTATTTTTAAGAAAAAGGTTATAAGATTACAAAAATTAAATTGCATTTATTTATTTTACAAATGTGTTTCTCTAAAAATAATCACGTGCAGTCATTTTTTCCCCAAACGTTATTCTCAGCTTTAGCTGTTCTATAAAACTGCCCAGAAACGAGTTTCTTCCCTTTGTTCCTCCTTAGCTTGGTGTCAAAAAATGATGGAAATTCTGTTGCCTTTCCAGTGTGGTTTTGTAGAACTAGGATGATTAAGGCCTAGTTACAATTCATCTGAATTCTGTGTTTTTACTTTACTTTGAGGAAAGACTTCTATAGTATATTTTCAGCTCCTCATTTTTTTTTTTAACCACATCTTTTCCATAACATAACAGTGGTATGAACATCAGCAGTGTCATGAATAGGTGCCTTTTTACTCTTTTTAAGAGTACTTTATTTAGCATTTACTTTAAAAGGGACAGTTTTGATAAACCAAACATTTCTAGTACTCAAGCTAATAATGAATCCATACTGCTTATATGATTTACATTTTTCTAGCCTGCCCTTGCTGAAATTTCCCCTTCTTTCACTGTAAGCTTATAAAGGAGCTGTTCAAAGAGCTAATCTATAATAAGGCTGGAACTTTATTTATTCCTCCATTTCTTCATCCATGCGTTCAGCAAATATTGATTTAGCATACTGTGTCCCAGGCACTGTGCTAGGACTTGGCATTAAAAAAGCTGCTGAAGATGTAGCCATTGCTCTTAGGGTGCTCACGGTCTGCCTGGAGCGTCAGGCATGTATAAATGAGGTGTCATGTGATAAATATCCTGCAAGTGGCATGCATAATTCTGCTGAGGAGAGTTAGGAAGTACTTTTGTAAAGAAAGTGATGCTTTAGCTGAATCTTGTTTGGATAAGGGTAGGAATTGCCTAGCCAGAAAATTTAGGGAGTTTTCTAACAGAAGAAACAACATAGGCCGAGACCCAAGAGGGGGAAGCATCTACTGTGTAGTAGCTACCACTGTAGGTACCTTTTAGGATACAACACTATAAATAAGACATAATTCCTGTGGCATAGTCGTGATTATTTTTAAAGGTGTTTTTCTCCTGACAGCTGATATAAATGAAAATTTTGCCTGTGAGCCGTTGGTTGAGAGTGCATGGTCTGGAATTAGATTATCTGCTTTGAATCACATCTCTGTCACTTACTGGCTCTGTGACCTTGGACATAAAAGTTAACTTCTATAATCATTTCCCATGTGTAATAAGTATTATTCACTGTTACTCTAATCTATTTCTGTCAGATAATTTATAAGAGAATTGACTCTTGATTTGCTAATCATTTTGTGCACATTTTAGTGACTATGTATATTTTAGTTATGTTGAAACTGTTAATTTTTAGCCTCTTGGTAACTTTAGCCAACTGGAGTGCAGGAATACAAAATTTAAGAAAGATGGAAAGATTGTATGTCAAGTCATTTATATGTTTTTACTCCACAGAAGAATCTAAATGCTGTTGTATTTGAATTTTTTATAAAATAAAGTTACTGATGTGACATGCTTATTTATCAAATTTCTCCTGTGACATTCAGTATTTTGTAGAATGCAGCAAACGGTAGATTAGGCGCAGTGAACAACAGGGAGGACAGACTTCTGGAAGTCAGAGTTTTAAGTAGTGGTCCTTCATAGTAGTGTGAGTTGAGGGGGTGTGTGTAGACAGTGGCACCATAAGCTCACATGCAGTCTGAGGCCATTTGCTGTAGGGCAGTGGCTCCCAGAACAGGGACCTGGATCCCAAAGCATCATAAAGTGCTAACTGAGCCTTCCCGAGATATTTTCAGCATTTCAGAAAATCCCGGGGCAACCGTATTTTTATCTGCAATAGTCACTACAAAACTAACTGGGAATATCAAGTTTTATTAGTTTCTTGTGTGTTCAGAAGTTCTGATTGGTAGTTATATCTGTTTTTGATTAATGTTAAATTGGGAGATGAATTCTTTTTTACTTACTAAATTTAGTTTTACATTGGATATGTGGAGTATGTTGGGGAGAAAATAGTAAGGAAGAGCTCAGATAGCCCTGTCTCTGGTTCTTCAAGGACCTCATTATATTAGAGCACAATGATGAGCTTGTTATTACTGGTGAGCCTAATTAATCAAAACAAGCTTTCATTACGTTTAATATTATTTGATAAGTGTGGGACATGTTAGAAATGTTTCATTCAGAATACTTTTAAAAGTTTTGGTTCTTAAAGGAGTAATCTAGAAAACTCATTTAAGTTGAATAGTCATTTAATAGCTTGTCAAATGAATCATTGTTGAAATTGACTTGAAATGATAAAATTTTAAAATATGGTTTGGTTAAAAGTTTTGAAGATTTAACATGTAATTGCTTCTAGTTTCATATATCTGGTTTTTTTTCTTTTATTCTTAATTTCTTAGATTTTTTTCATTATAAATGTTTAGTAAAAGTTTCCAAAAAACTAAAATACTGTTTTCTTGAATTTTTCTTTTTTAAAGCATTATCTAAAAATGATGTATTATATGATGGAGAAAACCATGACTGTGAGGAAAAGCCACGCGACATTGTGCAGAGCATTGTAGAAGAAATGGTGAACGTCATCGTTGGAGGTAGCGTATTTGACTTTAAATTAGTTTATTCTGTCTTACGTTATTTTATGTGACTGTGGGGACTATTTTATAATGTGCAAAACAAAAGCAAAAATTGTGTGTAGAAAAAATACTTAAATCTCTTCGATTATAGATGAGTACTTCCTTTTTCTCCAGTTTCAGTTATAATCTGTTTATAAAAACCCACCCCATTAAAAAAAAAAAGGTTGATTACCATTTCATGTTTTGTTTTTGTGTTTGCTGGGAGAAGGGCAAGGGTATATTTTCCATCCTCCTAAATGTGTTAAACTTTATAAACTAGAAAATGTTTAAATTGATTTGGTTTTTAGTATTTTGTATCTTTGGAAAAATCGTGATTTCTTATACCTTTATTATCATGACCCAAGTCATAGCTGATACAGGGGCAGGTCCTATCATATGGATTGTATTATAAAAATTTTTTAAAGTTTGTTAGGAGTTTCACTCACATTTCTTGTGAACAATATTATTATAGATAGGATTAGATTTGAGACCAATCCACTGAAGCTTATTTAATTCATGGTATCTTGCACAGGACTAAGCATACTACCTTGCTACATGTACTTCTAGAAATATGATTAAATGTGCAGTGTGGCTCTTGAATGAGAATAGTACTATTTCAGCCATGCCTGATTTCCATTTATAATGTCATTTCTAAGAATATATTTCCTTCTTTAGTACAACACTAGAAGCAAGTATTCATCTGATTGCATTCTTAATTTTTCATTCATCTTTTCATTCAACAAATACTTATGAAGCACATACAATTGTATGGCACTGTAAGGAGACACAAAAGTTTATCTGAAATAGACCATGCTCTGGAGGAAAGCCTTCTGGAGTATAGGAATGTAAGATAAGTGTCATTAGAAAGAAATAGCTAAAATCCTATTAAAATTCAAAAAAAAAAAAAGAATGGATATTTCTAGCTAAAATTATCCAGGAGGGTTTTATGTAGGAGGTGACACTGAACTTAGACTGTATAGATATTCACGCAGGTATAGGGAGTGGTATTTGATGTATGGGAAACTGTTAGCTAAAGTCTAGAGAGAATGATTTGGGAATTGCCAGGTGGTGCTTTGGCTGAAGTGTAGAGTATGTGGTGTCATATGGTAGAAAATAAGTTTGAAGAAGTAGTTTGGAGCCAACCAATGGATGGTTATAAATTCCAGCTTTAGGATTTTGGACTTTGTTCTAAGAGAGAATAAGTTACCATTGAAGATTTTAGAACTAAGAAATGAAGTAATCAGAATAATGTTTTAAGAAGCTAAGTAGGGAAATATGAAGTCCAGTAAAAGACCAGTGCAGTAATCTAAACCTAAATAGGACAGTAACAGTGGAAATAGAGAGGAAAAAGTGAATGAGAAAGAAGTGAGATAATGGAAGTTGAATCAAGAAGAGTTTGCAACTGATTGAAATCTAGGTGAAAGAGAGAATAAAAACTGTGTCCTAAGTCCCCAAGATTACCTCAAGATTTGGTGATTCACTAGAAGGACTCATCATATAGTTACACTCACCACAGTGATGCGGTGAGTCAAGGTACAAGGCAAACTCATCAAAGGGAAAAGGTGTATGGGGCAAAGTCTGGAGGAAATCAGGTGCATACTTCCAGGATTCCTCTCTCAATGAAGTTACATGGGAAACTCTTAATTCCTCAAGCATTGAATTGTGAAGTGTTGTCTACCAGGGGAGCTCCTTAGAGACTGAGTGCCCAAAGTTTTTGGGGGGAGCCTGTCGTATAGGCCCTCTATCTGCATATACCAAAACTCCAGATTCCCAGAGGGAAACCTGGTGTTCCAGCATAAACCACATTATTTGTACAAACTATTGAGGCACAGTGAGCCACTTTTATTAGTTCTGGGAAGAGTGAGAATCCTCCCAAAGTGTAAGTTCCAAGGTTCCAGCCAAGAGCCAACCTTGCAAGCAGGCCTTTCTAAGGATAGGCAGTCTCAGGCATGCTATGTTAGCTCTTTTCTGCACAGGCAGTCTCCCAGTTTTTGAGCCTAAATGGGTAAGTGGGTGGTAGTCCTATTGGTAGAATTATTGGAGTACACGTTGGCATGGGAAAAAAGATACTAATTTTTATTTTGACATTGCATTTGACCTTCAGGTGTGCCATTCATGTGGAAATGTTTATGAAATATATAATGGAAATATAGAACTCTGGCCTAAGAGATATCAAGGCAGGTGTTACAGGTGGGAGTCCTTCTGTTAAAATTAGTACTTGAAGTAGATTACCAAATGGGAAAGTGTAGAGGCTAAAGAAGAGAGCATGGTCTTGGGGAATATGAATTTTTCAAAAAACCATAAACTTATAAGGGAAGAAAGAAAGTATTAGGTACCCACACATTCTCTTAAAATTTTATAATGTATATTAGGGGTTGGAAAATAATGTTCCATGAACCAAATTTGGCCCACTACCTATTTTTGTAAATAAAGTTTTATTGGAACACAGCCATGCTTATTTGTTTATGTATTGCTTATAGTGGCTGCCTTTGCACTACAAAAGTAAAGTTGAGTAGTGGCAACAAAGATCATATGGCCAGCAAAGCCTAAAATGTCTACTGTCTGGTCCTTTGCCAGTCTCTAATACATATGAATACAGAGTGTGAAGTGAAAGTTCTTTCATTTCTCTGCTTTTTACTTAGAAAACTTTCAAACCTAGAGAATAGTTCAAGGAACAGTACAGTGAAAACTGTAGGTCCTTTTCTAGATCACTAATTATTAACAGTTTTGCTACATTTGTTTTACTTGTCTTTAAGTAGACCTGTGTGTGTGTGTTTTGTCTTTGCTGAACCATTTGAAAGTTGGCTATATACAACATGACGCTTTACCCCTAAAATAACTCAGCATATATCTTCTAAGAATAAGGGCATTCTCATACATAACCACAATTCCATTTTCACACCTAAGAAAAATAACACTCTTTTAAGAATATCTAATATAAATACACTTTAAAGTGTTCCTAGTTGTCCCCAAATGTGTTTCTTATATCCTTTTTTTTTTTTTCTTTTTTTTAGTGCAGGACCCATTCTAGGTACACTTGCTGCATTTGATTATGTCTCTTCGGTCTCATTAGTTGAGAACAAGTCCTCTTGCTTTTTTTTCCATCTTTCATAACATTTACTTTCATTTTTAAGAGTATAATATTGTCTTGTAGAATGTTGCAGTTTGAATTGATCTGATGGTTTCCTTATTTTGATTTAGAGTAAACATATTTGGCAAAAATACTGCGTAGGTAATGTTGGTATTTCTTATTCCATCATATAAATTGGTGCATAATTAAGTTACCCCCTGTTGGTGATAATGTTTGATCACCTGGTTAAAGATGACCACCAGCTCTCTTCATTGTAAGGGGACATTTTCCCCTTTATAATTAATAAGTAATCTGTGAGTGATACTTTGAGATCATATCAAGATCCATTCACTTACTGGTTTTAAAATCCCTTGATGATCCTTAGATATTACATGGATTGTAGTATAGTGATTTCATAATTCTAATATTAATTAACATTTTTATATGGAGAAGAGTACCTCCCTTTATTCAGTGTGTTATAATCCTTTACCATCATCATTTTTTGTTCCTGATCTGGCCAGTGGAAATCCCTTCAAGCCAGCCCCTGTGTCCTTTTGATGTGATTGCATTAGTCTTTGAGCATTTCCTTGTTTTCTGGAACAGTAAGATGTTCTAGGTTCACCTTCAGCTTTCCCTTGTCCCAGCCCTGGAATCAACAAGTTCTTTAGGAGTCCATATTCTTTTTAGTGGGCAATTGTATTTAGAGACCAAGGCCTAGATACTAGGTATGCTCATTGCTACTGGGGTGTTATTACTTTAGTCTTTTCCAGTGGACAGAAACAGGAGATATACAATCACAAGATCATCTTATTAGTTCCAATTCACATCCAGCACCACAAGGTTTCTCTTCATCTTCCTGCATTTCATACTTGTGTTTCTTTTTCCACAGTGAAAACCTAAATTTGTAGAAACAGTGTGCCATTACCAAGAACAAGCTGATTAATTAAAGTTCAGATTTCTTTGCAATCATGTGTCCTTAGAATATATTTTACTAAGGATGAAGAGAGTACTGTGTTCAGAAGTTACTTGTTTTAACTATTTTATTGATTTAACTTTTTAAAATGAAGAACATTTACATGATTCAAAGTAAAAATTATATAAAATATTTACTCAGAGAACTCTTCCTTCCATTTCTTCCCTTGCTGGCCTGCCTTATAGGTAACCACTTTCATAAGCTTGTAGTTTATAACAGCAGTCCCCAACCTTTTTGGCACCAGGGACCGGTTTCGTAGAAGACAGTTTTTCCACAGACCGGGGCAGGGGGATGGTTTCGGATGATTCAAGCGCATTACATTTATTGCGCACTTTATTTCTATTATTATTATTATTATTTTATTGATTGATTGATCGCTGCATTGGGTCTTCGTTGCCGCACGTGGGCTTTCTCTAGTTGCGGCGAGCGGGGGCTACTCTTTGCTGCGGTGCGCGGGCTTCTCATTGTGGTGGCTTCTCTTGTTGCAGAGCACGGGCTCTAGGTGCACGGGCTTCAATAGGTGTGACACACGGGCTCAGTAGTTGTGGCACACGGGCTTAGTTGCTCCGCGGCATGTGGGATCTTCCCAGACCAGGGCTCGAACCCATGTCCCTTGCATTGGCAGGCGGATTCTCAACCACTGCACCACCAGGGAAGTCCTATTTCTGTTATTATTATGTTGTAATATATAATGAAATAATTATACAACTCGCCATATTGCAGAATCAGTGGGAGCCCTGAGCTTGTTCTCACTTGCCACTCGCTGACAGGGTTTTGATATGAGTCTGCAAGCAATTGATTCATTATGGTCTCTGTGCAGTCACGCCTCTCTGCTGATGATAATCTATTTGCAGCTGCTCCCCAGCGCTAGCATCACCGCCTCAGCTCCACCTCAGATCACCAGGCATTAGATTCTCATAAGGAGCCTACAACCTAGATCCCTCGCATGCGCAGTTCACAGTAGGGTTCGCGCTCCTGTGAGAATCTAATGCTGCCGCTGATCTGACAGGAGGCAGAGCTCAGGCGGTAACGCGAGCGATGGGGAGCGGCTGTAAATACAGATGAAGCTTCGTTCGCTCACCCACCGCTCACCTCATGCCACGTGGCCCAGGGGCTTGGTGGGGGGTTGGGGACCCCTGGTTTATAGTGTGTGTGTGTGTGTGTTTCCGCAGAGAAGTAAGCAAATACTTATGATTATTTCTCTTTCTTTTTGATAGAACACTGTATATCTTCTGTGTCTTCCCCTTTTTTTCACCTAATATATACTAGAAATCCCTCTATTTCATTTGATAGAGATTTCTCTTATTCTTTTTTCTTTTGGCTCTCTGCATAATACTCTATTATGTGGGTATATGTTTATTCAGCCAGTCCCCTGCTGACAGGAACTTTGGTTGTTTGCAGTATTTTTTGCTATTACAAATAAAGCTGCAGTGAATAACCATGTATATCTGTATTCATATTTGTGGAGATTGATCCTCTGGGCAAATTCAAAGAGGTAATATTACTAGGTCAAGTGGTAAATGAATGTGAAGGTATGTTAGCTTTTGCTGAATATCTGTTCGTAGGTGTTGTATTGTTTTGCACTCTTACTTGCAACATACAAGAGTGCCTTTTTCTCCAAGTTGCCAGTGGAGTTTAAGGTTTTGAATTTTTGCCAACCTGACAGGTGAGAATTGTATCTTACTTTGGTTTTAATTTGCATTTCTCCACGAGTGAAATTAAATATCTTGTTGTGTTTGAGGGCCATTGTATATCTTTTTTAGGGAGTCATCTATTCATGTCTTTTGTTCATTCTGTCAGGTTTTTATCCTTTTTCCCCCATAATTTCAAAGAATCCTTTATATATTAGGATTCTGTGATATATTTTACAAATATTTTCTCTCAGTTCCTTATTTGCCCAAGTCTTCTGACCTTGATATGATGTTTTTTGCTCTTTAAAAAGTTTTTTTTTGTTTGTTTGTTTGTTTTGTTTTGTTTTTTTGTGGTACATGGGCCTCTCACTGTTGTGGGCTCTCCCGTTGTGGAGCACAGGCTCCCGACACACAGGCTCAGCGGCCATGGCTCACGGGCCCAGCCGCTCCGCGGCATGTGGGATCTTCCCGGACCAGGGCACGAACCCGTGTCCCCT
>NC_041228.1:68180919-68214522 GCF_002837175.3 Physeter macrocephalus
GGCTCCCGACACACAGGCTCAGCGGCCATGGCTCACGGGCCCAGCCGCTCCGCGGCATGTGGGATCCTCCCGGAACGGGGCACGAAACCGTGTCCCCTGCATCGGCAGGCAGACTTTCAACCACTGCACCACCAGGGAAGCCCCCTCATTTGTTTTTAACATTATTGCTATATTTCAGCCATAAGTTTGATGATTGCTTTTGTGTTTTGGAGGGTACTCTTTATCAAGTTTAGTAAGTTTTCTGTATTTCTAGTTTATTAAAAGGTACTTTTTATTTTTGTGTGTGTGTGCCTGGGTGTGATTTTACTTTTGTTTTTTAAATCAGGGCTAGCTGTTGAATTCTTTTCATAACCTTTCCTCATTCTAGTGATTTTTCTATTATGTTTTTAGCTATTAATTCTCCTCTTTCTTTCCATTCTTCCCTTCCACATCGCACACTATACAGTTGTTGAGTATTTTTCATCATATCCTTTACTGCTCTGACAATCTTTCCTAATTTCCATCATTTTGTCTTATGATTCTACATTCAGAGAAAATGTTACAAGGGGCTTTCCAATACTTTATTCATTAATGTCCATTCTACTGCTTTTCCCAGTGTATGTTTTTTATTTTAGTAAATTTGTTTTTGTCTCCAAGAACCCCTATTTTTTCTTGAGCTTTTTTTCATAGCACTTTGTACTTATTTATTGATGCAGTATTCTTTCACACATCTCCGGGAGTACTAATTAAAATTGTTCCAGCTGTAAAATGTTTCACCAGGAAACCATTTGCTCAGATTGCTGACCTTTGTCCTTACTTTTGAGCGTAGACTTTACATTTCTGTCTGTTTAAAGAATAGAAAGACCAGATTTGACCCGTATATAAAGAGCTTTCTTAGTAATTCTGTGCACTGCTTTTCCATTTCTCATGAGGCTTTCCTCTCTAGAGTCTGCCAGGTGACTGCCGTCCAAAGGCAGACCTTATTTCCAAGCTGAGAACTTAACTAAAAGAAGCAGATGCCTCCCTTGAGCAGAGGGGGAATGCTAGTGATCCTTGGGCTGTGTTGTAAGCACACACTGAAGCCATGTGAAGCTTGGGATAAATGCTGTTTCAACATTTTATGTATTCTAACCTTGGGGTCAGGAGTCGCGGGAGCGTTCTTCAAACTTGGTTTGTTCCCATTCTCCCAGCCTTTGCCAGGAAATCTTCGGCTGCCTTCATTCAGTTAGGGCTTTATTTAGCATTAGTTGAGTAGAAACAGTGTTTAGAGTGGAAGCCTAGAACTTTAGATTTCACTGCTCTACTAGCTTGTTCAGTGTTTATTGCAGCACTGTCTGTTCTCCCTTAGCTGGGATACTGCTCTCTCCCCTCCTACCCTACTTCTTAGGTTAAGACACCTACCAAGCAAATTCTCCACTTTAATTAACAGGCTGAGCTCAAATACATTCTAGATGATCGTGGCTGCTGACAGCTCTGTTGGTAGACATTGGCCTGGTTTCCCAAGCTCTCTTCCCTCCTACCCCATAGCCCTTAGCATTCTATCTAGGCTTTGGAGTATATTGGAACCCACATGGTACAATTGAACCACTTCTCAGGTAGCTCTGTCCTTTGCATGTGTTCAGTCACAGGCATTTGAACATTATTGGCTTTTCCTTTCTTCCT
This sequence comes from Physeter macrocephalus, assembly GCF_002837175.3. Taxonomy (NCBI): domain Eukaryota; kingdom Metazoa; phylum Chordata; class Mammalia; order Artiodactyla; family Physeteridae; genus Physeter; species Physeter macrocephalus. The sequence continues at coordinate 68,182,561 of NC_041228.1, forward strand.
CCATCTGAACCTTTTGTTGTTGTTGTTGTTCGTGCTGCATGGCTTATGGGATCTTAGTTCTCCAACCAGAGATTGAACCCAGGCCATGGCAGTGAAAGCACCGAGCCCTAACCACTGGACCGCCAGGGAATTCCCATGAACTTATCTTAAGTTTTAGAAATTCCTTCAAGATTTTGGTCTATTGATTATATCCTTCTTACTTTTCCAGTGCTACTAAAGACTATTTCTCTTGTTTATACTTTTTCCCTAGTAATTTCAGTGGGATTTGTGAAAGAAGAAGGTAAATTAGTGGGCTCAGCTCACCACCTTGTAAGCGGAAGTCTGCACTTATGTTTAGGGGACAATTAGAGGAAAAGAACATAGGGAATAATAATATCTAACTGTTAAGTACTTTCTTTGTATCCCCAATGATTTTATGTGCTTTACTTGTGTTTACTCACTTAATCCTCCCCAAACTCTGGGGTGTTTACGTACTGTTACGATTCCCTTTTTTACAAATGAGAAAATTGAGGCACTGAGAGATTAAGCTAACCTGTAAGAAGTGGTAAAGTGAAAGACTCCAACCCAAAGATGTCTGGCTTCAAAGCCTGAAAATAAAATAAGAGAATGTTTTCAATTCGTTTGAGAAATTTCCTAAGAAGGAAAGTATTATCAGTGAATATTAATTATTTCTTTAGAAATTTGATTTAGAAAAGAAAAATGGACAGTAGCTGATGTGTGGCAGGAGTTGAAGGAAGGTTATGTCTTTATAGTGAAAAGATGTGAGGGTGTTGGTTGAGTATTGGGGAAGATCCAGTCATGTGCACGGATTGAAAATGTAATGTTTCAAGAAAATATCCAGGGGAGGACATTACCGAAGGCAAGAAGAGATAGATTTGAGGGTGAATGAATGATTCACCTTAGAAATGTGAACAAATATTTCTTCCCTGAAATGAGAGGGAAGAAAAAGATGATTGTTGGTGTTAAGGAACTTTATGGTGGGTGAGGAAGAGTAAGGAAGCCTATGTTAAATTATCTGCTTAGCTTAAGTAGAATGTGGAAGTTGTTTATTAAGGGAAGGTGGAGGAGGGGCAGTGGAAAGAGATGTAATTGAGTACAGAGAAAAAGGTTGGGAATAAGTGCTTTGGGGAACAATCATCAGTTTCTGATAATCATTATTAAATTTTTGTGACTTCTTCCAGAGAGTTCTTTACATATATATAAGCATTCTTTACATATATAGAGAAAGCTGTAATAGTATTTAGTGTGTCAGACATTAGCTTATTACCAGGTACACTCCTTTCATTACTCAAATCAGTTTAAAAAAATTGGGCACATGTTATCAGTTATCAGCAAAATTAATAATAACTACTACCCCTTATTGAGAACCAATTGTGTTCTTTATGTACTGTGCATGTGTGTGTGTTTTGGTGATTCCTTATAGACATTATTATCTTTGTTGCTTATGAAGAAGGTGAAATAACTTCTCCAGTTCAGTGGTAGAGACATGATTGAAACAGCAGGGGTCTTTCATATTCCAAAATCTGTGCTCCTTCTAGTACATTGTGTTTCCCTCATGCTAGCCTGTAATTTCTTTTACTTGGCAGCATGAAAGGAGCAGTTTCCTGCCAGATAGCTACTGAGTTATGGCCACAGACATGTATGTGTTCCTTTTTCTTTTTTTAGTTCGTATTCTTTTCCATTATGGTTTATTACAGGATATTGAATATAGTTCCCTGTGCTTTACAGTAGGACCTTGTTGTTTATCCATTCTATATATAATAGTTTGCATCTGCTAATCCCAAACTCCCAATCCTTTCCTCCCCCATTCCCCCATCTCCTTGACAACCATAGTTTGTTCTCTGTGTCTGTGAGTCTGTTTCTGTTTCGTAGATAAGTTCATTTGTGTCATGTTTTAGATTCCACATACAAGTGATATCATGTGGTATTTTTCTTTCTCTTTCTGACTTACTTCATTTAGTATGATAATCTCTAGGTCCATCCATGTTGCTTCAATTTCATTTTTTGTTATGACTGAGTAGTATTCTGTTGTGTTTTTATATGTGTATGTCAGTCACATCTTCTTTATCCATTCATCTGTCTATTGACATTTAGATTGTTTCCATATCTTGGCTACTGTAAAGAGTGCTGCTATGAAGTTTTCTTTTTTAGAGTAACATACATTACACCTAGAGTAGTTCTGAAACTTGGTATTGCTTGCATTGTCTGTGTTTGTTCTACTAGAAGTCATTTATTTCTGCGTATATTAATCACAAGTAAGATTACTCAGAGTGACATACTGAAGAATGTTCACAGCCATTATTTCCATAGTTGTGTTCCAAAGAATATATGTTATTAGAGGTATTAGTAGGTATTCTAAAAAGGGGGTTGGGATCTCGTAAAATAAATTTTGGAAACACTGCGTATTGTATATCCCCTTTGGAGAACTCAATACATATTAGCAAATTAAAGGCTATGATAAAGATACCTATTTTCCATCATTTCCCAGACTTATTTGAAAATGGGATTTCTTTGAAGAATTTCTTTTAATATCTTAAGGCATTAGCATTCATTAGGACTCAGTTTAGTAAATGCTAATATAGACTAAAAGTAAGCTTCTGTTTTAGCACATTCTGTTAGCCTTTCATCAGCTGAGTGTGTTCCATTGCCAGAGCTACTTAAGGGTCATGTTTGGATATATTCCAAATGCATACTTACTAGTAAGTATGCTAACCTTTAAATGGTGCCAATACATCTTACTTCACATTGCTTTTCTGCCACTGTTTCATTTTAAATAGTCTATGCTTTTTCAGTGCACTTCTGTTAAGTTAAATATGTTTGCATGTTTTTTCTTCTTACCGTTTTAGATATGGGAGAAAAGACTACCATAAATGCAAGTGCAGATGGCAACATTGGAACCATAGAGGATGGTAGTGACAGTGAAAATATTCAAGCAAATGGAATTCCAGGAACACCAATTTCTGTTGCATATACACCGTCCTTACCTGATGACAGATTGTCTGTCTCTTCCAATGATACTCAGGTAGAAATAGAGGAAAAATCCTCTAAATCTTACAAATTGATAGGCTGCTACCAACACCTTGTGGTGAATATATCCAGTTGATAATGCTGGCTGATTTCAGTTTGAGGAAATAAAAAGGTGGGTTTTTTTTTTTCCATTGATATAAATCAGAGCAGTTTATTCCCTTAAAATATTGATAGCTATATTTCCAACTCTAAGGTGTGTCTCACATCTTTCCTCCTCCCCCATTGAAATTACATTTAAAAAGAACATTCTTATCACATATTTATAGGATAATTCTAGTATACTAGGAGGAGAAAGAGCTTCTGGAAATCTAGAGAACTTCATCTTACCTTTGTTCAGGGGTACAATAAAATCCATACTGTGGTAGTGATAGGGTCCTCCTCATCCTTCCTACCCTATATTTTGTGTATTTTTTCCTTATCTTTTTAGATAAGGGAGTCCTACCCTAAATCGTTGCCCCATACACAGGGGTAAGTTTTCCTGGCCTTGCTGACCTTTATCAGTTAATAACTTTTAAATGTTGCCTTAATAGTCTCCATTGTCTTATGTCTATCTGCGCAGAGTAGATAAAAAATAAAATAGGACAAAAACATAAAACACCCAGTGACAGGTAGTGGAAAGCATAGTTTAGGCCATGGATGAGGTATCTTGTCACAGCATGATGTGCTAGGTTTTGTTAATAATAATACAAATGGGTAAATTTTAAGAGTTTGGTGGCAAAGAGGGAATATTTTAAAAGAATGCATTTTTTAAGGTATTTATTGTTGGGGATGGGAGTGGCATGTCACAGTAAAGAAAAACAGTATGGCAAATTCCTCATCTAGTTCTCCTTCCAGTGGAACCCCACATATAACTGAATCGAATAAAATATATAGAAGGCTGAAATGATTTGCACTGGCAAATGCCTTTATTTACATGGTGTGTTCACTTGTTTAGGAATCTGGAAATTCTTCAGGACCTTCACCTGGTGCTAAGTTTTCCCACATTTTACAAAAGGATGCCTTTCTAGTATTCAGGTCATTGTGTAAACTGTCAATGAAACCACTGTCGGATGGACCACCAGATCCAAAGTAAGTCCTCAGCTGTTCTGCCTGACAAATGAAGCTTTTTAATCTTGAGCCTTACTGTAAAATAGTCTTCAGGTTTTCTTTTGTTTTTGTCTTTTAGGACCTTCAAAAATATTTTTGGGGGTTATTTTACTTTTTAAAACATGTACTAAAAAACAGTGAGTTTCAGAATTGCTAGAGTAGATACCTTACACTATCTTCCAAAAGCACACCAACAGCATTATAGAATTGTGCCTGGTGCATATAGTAGGTGCTCATCAAGTACTGAATGATTAAATGAATTATTATTTTAATATTGTAAGTAACATTGGTACTAATGTATCCCTTTACATGTAGCCTCACGCTAGGCTTCTGAAAGCTACTACTTGAAAGGTAATAAAACCTAAGAGAAATAAATCTTAAAAGTCATAATGAAAGATAATAACATATTCATTAAGGTCTGAAAAAATGCCCTAAGATGATAACTTTCTCCCGTGGGGAGCAGGAAATACTTTTACATAGGAGTCACTTGTCTGCTTCCCATCAATTATATTAGTTTAAACGGTAGGTAAGTGCCATTTTTGTAAGTCATAAATTGTCATATATCTTTCTGTTTAAATGATTCCAGTGCAAGTACTTCCTGCTCGAGGTTGAGTTTGGGAGTTATTAAAGAGCCCTGCTCCTCTGATGTTGCAGCATCATGTATTATATAGCATGTCAGTTTTAGGAGAACTTTCTGGAGAAAGTCAGCTTGGAGAGGCCTGAGTGACTTTGAGAAAGGGATATTGAAATAGGGGGAAATTCATTTTTAAAACTCTAGAGCATTTCATTTTCTTAAGTATCAACTGAGAAGGAAGATTGGAGACAGTTACAATAAAAACTTTATAAGTTTTGGGAAACCACATTTGTTATACTTTCTACAGTTTTGTTTTGTCACATTGTACTGATTCAGTGAGAAACGTCTTTTAGGCCCAGAAGCCTGAAACTCTTATCTTTTTAGGCCCAAATCCTAAGAGTCAGAAATATTTTGAAAATACAAACGCTACAGAAAAAGGATTAAGGTTGTTCGAATTGCAGTATAAACGATTATAGCCTATATATTTTATACGAATATATTTGAAATTTTTACAGTTTCTTATTTTCATTATGGGGAGGGAAAATGACAATTTTGACCTATCATTCTGGATTGATGAAGACCTCCTTTAAGGAGAAAATAACTTTAGAATTTGGTGCTAGTGCTGAAAGCCATTTTTCCCATGATTTAAAAATAAAAATGTTGGTGAACTTAAAAGCCTCAGATGTTTAGTTTTCCCAAATCAGACCTTTAATATTACAAAAGATTATTGTGACGAATAATGTAAATTATCCTCCTACGTAGTGGGCTTAAGTCAGAGATATTAGGAAATTTTGTTTGAACGTAAAGAAAACCTTCTTGTCCACCAGTCATTAAATATTGGAATTGAATTCTGAAAGAGATCAAATTTTCCACCCCTAGAAACTGTTCTTTTTCTAGATTATATGGTTTTCTATCTTGAATGATTTTTTTTGCCAAAATTAATGATCTTTTGTAGTTACATAATTTCCTTTTTGTCTTTGCTTCTCTTTATATTTTGTGGCCTTGCTAAGATGATGATCCAGGAAATGTTCTTTAAGCTTGAATCGTAATTTTGAAACTACCCCACAAAAAAACTGCAGACCTGTAATTTCCAGCTTCTTTTGCCTGTCAGAAGTATACTTTATTGTGTTATCAGACATCATTTGATCATCTCTTCATTGATTAATGCCCTATTCATAGTAGATACTTAATGTTTAGATGAGTTAATGAATAAATCCGTTAATTATTTTGAGCACGTACTAACGAGGCATTTTGTTAGATGCTGTGGATACAAAGATAAAACATACTTATAAGAAAACTCATGTGTTGGAGAATGATAAGCTGCGGGTTTTAGTTTCTATTGGAACTGAGCAAAAAGGGTGATAAATGTGAGGTAGACTAAGGAAGTAGCAGTAGTGGATAAGCCTTGGAAGGCCTCAACGTGAAGGGGGAATACCTGACCCACTCCATATTTTCCTATAGCTATTATTCAAAGTCTTACTCCCACTGTTTCTAACTTGATTTATCTAAGGTTTGTTTGTTTGTTTGTGTGTTTTGTAATACTGCATTTTCTGCACGTACGTATTCTTAGATTCAGAGGCATAGGCATCTTGGAAACATGACTGTGTGTTAATGGTATTATTGTTTCCAGTTTTATTTCGAAGATGGCAGTATTTTCTGTGTTTCCTATTTACCTAAAATTAAATATTCCTTGTTAGAGTTTTAGGTCCTTGAATCACTTGACACTTAAAACCATAAAATTTTTAAGGTAGAAATCAAGAGCAATTAAGTTTACTATGCGGTGTAAATGTGACTGAGTACAATTTGGTATAAATAAAAGAACCAACGGCTAGAGCGCTTAAATGTGTTCTGCATTTGAAAAGTTGCCTGGGATCAATCTCCTTGGTTTCTTGGGCTGAAAAAACCTGTTTCAATGGGAGAAAAATTGTATTTGTGAAATCTGATCATTAAACTTCTAGTGATCAGAAATGTGGCACAGTATATAGATCAGAAAAATACAATTTTCAATTTAAGCTTAAATGTGTTTTTCAGCTTTTCATTATATAAAAATACGCATTTAGAATAAATGGGTAAGCTACCAAGAGGTACAAGTATTCTAAAAGCCTCTTTGTATGTATTTTTTAAAGAGTTTTCGATGGTTACATAAAAAGTAAGCTTGAAGCAATGCTTTAATTTGGTAATGCACCAAAACTTTTTATTAGTGTTTAGGATTTTTGAGTAGCATAACTAGGAAAAAAGTATATTAGAACCTATTTATACTAAATATGGCCCTTAATCTGAGAAGTTCATGTTGATTTCTAAAAAGTGAAATATACTTGTGAAAGAAAGGAACAAGGCATAAATCTTAAAATTTTTTTTTCTTGTTCAAAGAACTGTAGGTTGATGTTAAATATGTGTGAGTGATTGTTTTCCCATTTAAAAAGTTCATGAAATTATGTGGTAGAAGGAGAACATCAGTGGAACTACCCATTATTAGTGGCTAAGCTTATATTATGTACTGTACTTTCTTATTTATGTTGCAGAGTTTTCTGTTTCTTTCCATGTAAAGGTTTGTGAAATTATGTGGTACAGGAAATATCTTTGGAACAACCTATTATTACCGTAATGCTAAACTTGTCCATACACTGTGCCTTCTTTTTTATATTTTAGGTCTCATGAGTTACGATCCAAGATTCTTTCATTGCAGTTACTTCTATCCATTCTGCAGAATGCAGGACCTATTTTCAGGACAAATGAGATGTTTATTAATGCTATTAAGCAGTATCTATGTGTTGCACTCTCAAAAAATGGAGTTTCTTCTGTTCCAGAGGTTTTTGAGCTTTCCCTTTCCATATTTCTTACTTTGTTGTCAAACTTCAAGACGCACCTGAAGATGCAGATTGAGGTATGTTCTGCATTTAAGCATTGTTGGCTATTTCATTTGTTTCATGTTAGATCATGTTTTAATACACTGGAAAGTCTTTTAGAATGTGAAATAATATTTGTGTATTATCATGTAACATGTGCCTACAAAGTACTACTAAGCACTAGGTAAGCACTAAGAATGCAAAATCAAATTAAGACATAAGCTCCTGCCTTCAAGGAATGTATAATAAGTAGTTCCATGAATGATTTTAATTGTCTTGAATTAATTTGGTCCTCACAATAATTTTGCCATTGTGTATATGATACGTAATAGTGAACTTGGTTATCTTAAAAGAAAGCTCTAAATAAATACTTTGTCTACATGGTTTTAAGCCATTTAAGTTTTTGGTACTTTAAAGAGGTGATCAAGAAGAATTATATTTTAGGAGTTATATTTTAGGACATTTTAAATTTTAACTTTTGTATTTTTTTCCCAATATATCTGTTATTGTTATATTCCTAAAGTTTTCTCTCAACATCTTTGGAACTAGAATAACAGTTACATCATTCTAAAATATTTCCAGAGCGTTAGCAAAATGAAATTAGGGAATCTCCCAACCATGTACGCATGTATTGTGTAAGTGTACTGTTTCTTGGTCTTTTGTTTTTACCTTCAAATAATTCCGTATTTAAAAACAGTACTTTGTTTTACTGATTGAATGATTTTTTTCCCAGCTTGGCCTTTGTTAAAATATTGTTTTGGTTGGGACAGGGTATATTTTAGAAATACTTTTATGCTGGTCAACTTTTGCTTTTATATTATGTTTGATATGATATGCAGGTTACGTTTTAATTTTTATATTTAATCCTAACTCAAGACTAATACTTCATTAGCTCACAGGAAGGATAAATCATTATTTTCCCAGAGTTTTGATATTATCCTTTATTATAAAGGTTCTACAGTATATATTAAAATTCATGTGGAACATTATTATGGGAATGAGACAGAATAAGGTCTTGGCATTTTAAGTGAAAATTTTAAAAATTTGGGTCATATTTTTGGACAGGAAACAATTTCTAGTGCATATATGTTGTCAAGTTTTAGAAGTTTGCCATATGTGTGTTAAAATAATGCAAGGCAAAACTAGGAAGTCACTGTTTTTAGATAGTTTTTTCTCATTATCTTCAGGAACTACAAATACAAGAGACTTTAAAATAAAAACTCGTGGAACTTTTGCTTCTGTAACAAGCCAAAAGTGTTTCATTCGATGATGAGACATTTAAATTGACATTAGAGAATTTTGGAAGACTTTGTGCATTCAATACTTCTCTGAGACTCTCCTTCTTTAAGTACTATTTAGATGACTGTGTGAAGTATAAATTCTTATGGAACCAGATATCATAAAAATCATTTAAGTTGTGATTACTATTTCTGTAAAGTAAATTTGATATACAAAAATTTTGTAAGCATGAATTTAAAGGGAAATACTTCTAAGAAATTTCCTGTCTGTTCATAGATGGTAGATTCTCATTAAAATTGTTGTAGTAATATTCTGTTTTTTTTAAAGAGATCATGTTTATTTCAACCTCCATTGTCCCTTATGGGGAGATTATGAGGATAAAACAAGGTAAATATAGATATGCTTTTGAAAGTACTGAACATATTCAAATGCAAGATGAGCTGTGTTCCACTTGGAGGAAACCCAACATATGAAAACCTAAATTTGCAAAACAAAATTGAGATTGTTGTTATGTGAAGATTCATCTTATGAGAGTGAATCTTAGAGTTTTCATAATGCAGTTTTTCCTTGGGTATTAACTTATATATCTATTTCAGAAAATACAGTGTATACACACTTTTTCAAGAGAAATTATGTGAAGACAAAGTGCTTATGATAGAACTGTTATTTTACATGTATTACATGATAGGTGCTCTATAACTCTTTAGAATTTTGGTTTTTCTTAGAGCCCCTGTTGATAGGCTTGGTGTCTTAAATTACTGTAATAGGCTTTTGCATATTAGTGCAGTTTGATAACCTGTAGACAGTAGCTAAAGGTTTCTCCCCCCCGCTTCTCCAAATCTGTGTTTTTTTTAATTTATCCCATAAATCAGAGAGCTTCAAACTCTCTTGATCCATGGCACCATTAGAGTTTCTAATCTTTTCATGGTGTACTTTACTCCAGAAGAAATACCTAACAGTTCCATTTATTAAGCAGTTAGGTCCAAACAATTTAACAAGTATTTTTCTTAACAATGAAGTCTGCATTTGGGGTCAGGGCGGGGGGAGTGGAGGGAGAAGCACACATAAATTGAAAGAAAAAATGTTTTTATTTCATTTTTAAATAGTCAACAGTTACTGACTACTGGAATGTATGAGGCTATAGGACACTGCAAACTTCTCAGACCTTGAAATCAAATTGGACATTACCACCCTCATTTCCTTCATTGATTTTCATGCAGTACCTGCTTCTTATCATAGCAACCACTAAACCCCAGGTTTGCAAAAATAATGATGTCATTGAAAGGAATGTCGTGTGATCTAATTGATGTTGAAACTGTGAAGTTTTTTTGAGGTATCCAGCAGATGTATTTCTCTCTGAATTTTCCCTCAGAAATTCTCATGGCATCCCTCTGAGTTTGCTGCAGCATTCTGGGGTGACTTGGTGCAGTGTTTGAGAATTGTGGCCGTAAATATGTATTGAATGCCTGCTATATTTGCCATGCAGTGTAGACACAATGCTTAGCAAGAGGGACCTTGTCTCTACCCTCTTAGAGCTTACAGTCTTACAGGAAATGCTGACATTAGGCAAGTAATAGAAATGTGTTGAATTTTGTGAAAGAAAAGCACATCACAAGGGTATTTTGTCCTTTTGGGGGGGATAAGATGTTAGTAGTCTAAAATTACAAATATGAATTTTTGTATTCATAATACGTATGTTCCATAAATGTTAATATGTTGTTTTAGGTTTTCTTTTTCACTCATCCCCTCGTGAGTTGTAGTCATTTTTCCAAAATAAATATGAATCTGAAAATTCTTAGCTCTTAAATAGAAAATTTTTAAATAAGGTTGACTAAATCCTTTGTGCTTGACATTATTTGGTGTAAAGAATAGTGAGAAATAGTTTGTAGTTTTCAGACAAAAGAGATTCCCACTTTTGTGAGTAATTATAAAAATATAACAGTATATGGGAGTTAGATCCTTTCTATTGGGTAGATGACAATGTCAGTTACTTTAAAATCTAGGAACAATTAGGCTTGCCCAGTACTATAATGTCTGAAAAATATAACTGATGAACAGAATATAGTTTATACTCTGTGGGGGATTAAAAATGAAATAGGAGTTTTATTAGTTTTGTAAATACGTTTAAGAAATAATCTCCCAGAAGAACTCCAAATTTTTGCAGATTTCTTTTGTAGTGGCTGTGTGATAACAAAATACAGTGATATGAAGTACAGCTCTTTACTGCAAGGGCCAGTGTAAGTGACCAACCCAAGTTAAGTCCTGATGTCTCAGAAATGGAACTCAAAAGGAGTGGAACTCCAGGACCCTGGGTCCTGATCTTTGCTCTGCAGCTTTGGGATATTTAAAAAGTGATCACATATATGAATTATAAACAATATTTTAAATGGAGGTTTTTCCCTAATCACAGGTGTTCTTTAAAGAAATTTTCCTATACATTTTGGAGACTTCTACCAGCTCATTTGACCACAAATGGATGGTTATTCAGACGTTGACGAGGATTTGTGCAGGTATTTGAAATTATCCTTCTTTATTATCTCTTTTTTACTGAGATATTTAAAAGGCCAAATATATTCATATACTAGATGCCTTTTGTTAAAATTAACATATTGTACTGTTACAGATGCTCAGAGTGTAGTGGATATTTATGTAAACTATGATTGTGACTTAAATGCAGCAAACATATTTGAAAGACTAGTAAATGATCTATCAAAAATTGCTCAAGGACGAGGCAGTCAAGAACTCGGTATGAGTAATGTTCAGGTAAGAACTTTAAAAACATTTTGAAATTTGAACTTTGCCAAGGAAGAGCTGTGTATTTTCCTTAAAAGATTTTTGTTTGTCTTTATTCTCTTTATGAATTATTTTGTAGGAACTGAGCCTGAGGAAAAAAGGTTTAGAATGCTTAGTGTCAATTTTGAAGTGTATGGTTGAATGGAGTAAGGATCAGTATGTGAATCCCAACTCTCAGACAACTCTTGGTAAGATGACATTTGAGTAGAATTCTAAATGATGCTTTGGAGGATAGTTGCAGAAGCCATTAAGCCAGTTTCCTGACATCTTTATTCATTTAGCCGGTGAAGAAGCGTTCTCTATGAGTTAAATAACGAACTTAAAATTATGAATTTCCCAGCCTAGTTATCCAAACTTTTTTCTTTCTAAATCTTCCTAAAAGTATTTTGAATATCATATTAAAGTGAATCATGTTTATGCAACTTTGTTAAAGGATAATTATAGAAGAAACGTATAAAAGCCAAAAATGTTTTAAGAAGATTGAGTTGTTCATTTATGTTTGACGTTTCCCCTTACTCAGAGAAAAACTCATACCTGCAGGGCTATCCTGGTGTTATCTTAGTCCTTTGAGGGAGAACTGTTCCTTGTGAGACATGAGCTGAGAGCAGAAACCCAGTGGATACTCAGCACTGTAGTTGCAAAAAGAACTCCTAATGATGCAGATTGTACCTGTACTAATTAATTGCAGTGTGTTTTAATATCAAAGTATGTATTATCTGTTATGGCACCTAATAACGTTATTTGTATTAAATAGCTATCTAAGCAACATTGAAATAGCTTGCCTTATTTGAGAAATTTTTTTCCTTGGACAGAATAATTTACTGAATCAGTTTTTCTACTTACAGGTCAGGAAAAACCCTCAGAGCAAGAGGCGAGTGAAATAAAACACCCTGAGACAATAAACAGATACGGAAGTTTAAATTCCCTGGAGTCAACATCATCATCAGGAATAGGCAGCTACAGCACACAGATGTCTGGCACTGATAATCCAGAACAATTTGAAGTCCTAAAGCAGCAAAAAGAAATAATAGAACAAGGGATCGATTTGTGAGTGTCCAATTTTAAGGAGAAATGTTACTGAATATCCCTCTGCCAGTACTGTGCCACCCTTATCCTGGGTTTCTTTCCATTTTGGGGTTATTTTTAGTCCCTTCTTATTAACACCCTTCAGAGAATAAAATGGAGCACAGCTCTCCCGGATCCAAGACTTCTAGTGACTCCTTAGTCAGCTCCCCTTGTTCATTGCAGTCTAGCCCAAACAGAGCCTTGTAATGTGCATTAATTTTGCACTATATTTTATGTGTTGTTGACAAACATCGTCTGTGCAGTTTTGCACTGTTCATCTAGCTCAGTTACAAACTCTTGCACTGTGTTCTCTAAGCAGACGATAACTCACATTGAAAGTATGGAACTTCTCCTGCTAGTGTTGCTCCTTTATAGGTATTATATTTTCTCCACTTCACTTACAGATATGCTACTCTTGTTATTGATTGATCGTTATTGATTGAATTTTTATATGTCAATAAGGTGATAACCTCCTTGTCAAACTTGGGTACTCTGCCAGACCCTGATCTTGTGAAATCCGTTTTCCAGTGAGTTGTGTGCTCTCATCCTGCTCCTGGACTTTCTCCTGTCTGCATCATACTGTGCTGCTTCCCTTCTCTTACTGTGCCCCTCTCTTCTTTCAAAGATATGCTGTGAGGAAAACTGAACTTGCTAGCCTTTCTCCATGAATCTAGAGCCATGAATCTAAACTGTTAAAAAAAAATTCTCCTATATGTTTACTTGACTTGCTAATTCTGCTGTAAAGCATTTCTTCCTGAGTCTTAAGCAGTGGTTTTTGGTGCCCTTTTTCACTGATAATGTAAAAGAAAAATAGTTGATAAAATGTACACATATTCATTGTCATAAAATTATAAAATCTCAAAAATAGCCTCAGGAAATAGCTATCAATACTTCATTTATTCTAGCTGTTCAGTCAGTATTTATCAAAGTCCCATCTGTTCCAGACATTATGCGAAGTGCTGGGGAGTCCTGATGAGTGAAACAGCCCTTGTTTTGGGGGTCTCAGCGTCTAGTATGTGCAAACAGATATTCATTTTGAAATTCTGCTGGTCACTCAGCAAACACGTTTGGTACTTGGGACTGTGTGCTGAGAACCATGAAGGTACTGGTCCTTATATTCAAGATTACAGTCTGAGTATGGGCAAAATATATTTTTTAATGGTACTGTGTGAAGTCCATAATGGAGTGTTGTACAGAGTGCTGCCGAGGTAGGACTGCTCAATTCGAAGTACTTAGGAGTGAGAGGGAGTCCTCCCAGGGCCCCAGAGCAGACGTCCCCCTGCCTCCACTGTTCCTCTGGAGTGCCACTCCAGTTCCTCCAGTGCCACGGGGCTTGCTTTCTGCTTCACACTTCCATGAGAATGCTGCGCTCCCAGGATACTCTTCCGCGACTGTTCGTTTCATGACACCATTCTGTCCTCTCCTACCTTCTGACCATGCCATCTCAGTCTTGTTATGGGCTCTTCATCCTGGGTATACATCTCAACATTTCCAGGGTCTGTCCCTCAGCCCTTTGCTTTGTAGTTTCTGGATGATCATGTTCTTTCTCATGACTTCAGCTACTATATGGTAACATCTCACAGTTCCCAAGTGTTATTTTTAACATAAAAACTCCAGTGAACTCCAGACTCATCTGTAATTGCCTGTTGGACATCTTCCCTGGACGTTGCATAGCTTCTCACACTCAGCATGTCCACGACCAAATTTATCAGTCTCCATAGTCAACTCCCCAGTACAACCCAAAACAAAAGACAAACAGAAAACCCTATTGTTTCTGTATTTCCCATTCAGGCTAGTAACCCCAGCACACTACTAAGTTTATGAGCCAGAATCCCGGGAATTACCTTAGATTTCCTCATTAGATCTAATTTGTCACTAAATCCAGCTGATCCTACTTCCTGAATATCTTTGCAATTTATTCTCTTTGTCTCCCAGTTGTTCACTCAAGTCAAACCATCACCATTTGGTGCCTTGACTAGTATACTCTTTTAATTGGCTTGCCTTTCTTTGGTCTTATTTATTGTCTAGTCTTCTCTTACACTTAGCTGGAGTAATCTCTCTTGAATGAAAGTCTACTTCTGTTTCTCCCCTCTCTTCCTCTTAGAGGATAAAGCCACAGCTTCTTGTAATAGCATATAATACCCGTCATGATTTAAATCTGCTGGACTCTAAGCTAGATCATCTGCTGCTGCTTTATTTCACCTCATTTTTCCAACAATGCAGAGCTACTTATTATAATATGATGCTGCTTTATGCCCTCGTGTATTAGTATGACCTCTTCCTCTCTGTCTGGGATGTTTTTTCTGACTGTTTATAAAAGATGTAATCATTCTTAAAAGCTCAGTTCCACAGTCCCCTTCCCAGGAAATAGATCATGATCATCTCTATTAATTAGACATTTCCTCTGCTGTGCTGTCTTCTCACTTTGTGGATACATTATTTGTTGCATTTTTACTATTATATATTTTTTTAATTTATAAAAATTTTAAAATAATTTTACTGTTATAGTTTTTAAATTTTTCTTCCATTGGAGTGAGAGCTTCTAGAGAGCAGAGACTGTGTTTATCTCAGGGAAAAATGCTTGACTTTAATTTATGTACATGGCAGCTGTTTAATTAGGGCTTGACAAGGGAATCATTAGGAGGACAGAGCAGGGAAGGACATTTCAGACAAAGAGAATGGCATGTGCAGTAGCACAGAGGAAAGGAAGAACATTTGAGGACTATTACTCTTCAGCGTGGCAGGGGCGGGGGTGGACGGGTAGAAGTAGGAGGTGAGATGAGAGCATCGAGTTGGATCCAGCTTACAGGGACCTCATTCTCTGTGTAAAGGAGGTTTTGTCTTGTTCTTGGCATTGGCACACTGTTGAAGGATTTTAAGCAGAGGAACAGCAGCATCAGATTCTGTTTTGGAAAGATGACTTTGCCAGCAGCCTGAAGGATGGATTGTAATGTGAGCAAAACAAGAGACAGGGAGACCAGTTAAGAACTCTTGCAATACCCAGGTGACGGTGATGAGGTACCAAACTAATTATTGGAACAATGAAAGTAGAAAGAAAATGATTTGGAAAGAAAGAGGTGACATTTGAATTGGATCTTCGAGCATGGAGGAGAATTCTCCAGTGAGTGAAGCAGGCAAAGGGCACATAGAGGAAATAGACGCTGCAAATCCTTTCTGTTTAGGGAATGGGAAAGGGATATGTGGGAGTAAATGAGAGAGAAATGAACTATATATTTTTTTATTTTAACTTTTTATTTTATAGTGGAGTATAGCCAATTAACAATGTTGTGATAGTTTCCGGTGCACAGCAGAGCGACTCAGACCTGCATATACATGTATCCATTCCCCCCCGACTCCCCTCCCATCCAGGCTGCCACATAACATTGAGCAGAGTTCCCTGTGCTATACAGTAGGTCCTTGTTGGTTATCCTTTTTAAATATAGCACTGTGTACATGTCAATCCCAAACTCCCTAACTATCCCTTCCCTCCACCCTCCCCGCCCCCCAGGGTAACCATAAGTTCATTCTCTAAGTCTGTGAGTCCGTTTCTGTTTTGTAAATACGTTCAAGAAATGAGCCATATTGAGAAAGGTTTTGTGTGTCAGTCCAATCAGTGTGGACTTTATTTTGAAAACACTGGGTATATAAATATATTTTTTTATAAAGGAAATGATGCCATCAGGTTGTGGTTAAGTTAAAACAGTCACCAAAATTCAAGTTCTGTATTTTAAAAGCAGGAAACTTAGAAATAATCAATGGATATAAGGAGAATGAGCCAAGATTACTTGAGCACTAAGGAGAATATATATATTAACAGTGTGAGATATTTAGTATCCATATCCTTACTCATAGTTCATCTACTACATGGCATTATCTCACATAATCTTTGAAATGATCCATATCAGTGATAAAGGTTGCCTTCCATTTTAGATCCTTTTCAAAGAAAACTTTGCATAGTATATTATTTTTTGTACATTTTGTACAATAATAATGCATTGATTATTTTAAGTAAACTTCTGTTTTCTAAGTGCTACAAAGTTAATTCACTGTAGTTTTAGATCTTTTCAGGGAATACAAATGGTTTTCTATTTCTAATGTTCCTTTTAACTTTAACATCATCTAGATTTACTAAGAAACCAAAGAGAGGAATACAGTACCTCCAAGAACAAGGGATGCTTGGCACTACACCTGAAGATATTGCCCAATTCTTACATCAGGAGGAAAGATTAGACTCTGTAAGAACACCATGTTATTTCATTCTAACTTTTTCTGTAAAATTCTTTTTTTTTTTTTTTTTTTTTTTTTTTTAACGGTACGCGGGCCTCTCACTGTTGTGGCCTCTCCCGTTGCGGAGCACAGGCTCCGGACGCGCAGGCTCAGCGGCCATGGCTCATGGGCCCAGCCGCTCTGCGGCATGTGGGATCTTCCCAGACCAGGGCACGAACCTGTGTCCCCTGCATCGGCAGGCGGACTCTCAACCACTGCGCCACCAGGGAAGCCCCTGTAAAATTCTTTTTTAAGTTAATAATACTATAATAATATTATAATATTATTGCCCCTTTAAGATGCCCTCCTAAGTATGTAAAAATAAGCTAGCTATTCTTAATTTTGCTTTTTTATTCTCTGTACTCAAAAGAATATCTTGATTTTTTTTTTTTTTAATAAACACATTTAGTATGTTTAACTTTTAACTTCACGTTTGAAATAGTTAATTAACCCTGTGGTTAAAACCTGTGGATCTTATGGATTTTTTCTGCTTTTTAAAAAATTGGCTGTGTAGGAAATGTAAGTCTATTAGGATATCAATTTCTATCTTTTGTTCTTTAGACTCAAGTGGGTGAATTCCTGGGAGATAATGATAAATTTAACAAAGAAGTCATGTATGCGTATGTGGACCAACATGACTTTTCAGGAAAGGATTTTGTTTCAGCCCTTCGTATGTTTCTGGAAGGATTCCGTCTTCCAGGGGAAGCTCAGAAAATTGATCGATTGATGGAAAAGTTTGCTGCAAGATACTTAGAATGCAACCAAGGGTAAGCAGGATTCAGATTCAAGTACTTATTGGTTGCTGACTATATCCAAGACCCTCTTTTGGGGAGCATCGGGTGATTCATAATCCCCTGCCCCAGGAAACTTAGATTATGTACGATCTGGAAATGATGAGACCATTCCATAAAAAATTATAATATGAGATAGAACATAAATCCTGAAAGAGAAAACTAAAAGTGACATGGGGTTTGAGGTGAGTTATTTAAATGCTAACTGTAAACAGAAAAAGTTTATAACACGAAACATTTATTTTTGCAGACAGACCCTTTTTGCTAGTGCAGATACTGCATATGTTCTGGCTTATTCAATTATCATGCTCACCACAGATCTCCACAGTCCACAGGTATGTCTTCTTCCAAGCCAGTTTTACAATAAACAGTACAAATTTAAAAAATTGTTTTGAATTCAGTAAGTAATAGTTGAAATTTTAATCTTAATTTAGTTAAACCAGTCACCAAATTGGGGTATTTAATTTGGTGTAGTGTACATTTTACAAATGCGGTTTCTGGTAGTAATTCTAATTAGACTTTTAGATATCTGTAAAATCTGTATTTGTGTTTCTCATGATTGACAGCTGTATAAAACTTCAGATAAATTTTAATCTAAGAATGTGCTTATAGCTCTTCTGCCTGTGTTTATTCCAACATGGAAAAACATCATGTAAACCATCTTTTTTTTGTTTGTTTTAACATTTCAAAGTTAAATAACAGAGCATTTAGTATAGTGGGTCCTTCATGTGCTTATCACCCATCTTCCACAGTTCCCAACTTATGGCCAGTCTTGTTCTCTATATATCCCTTTTCTCTCCCAGGTCATTTTGGAGCAAATCTCATGTATCATATCATTTCATCTGTATTTATTTCAGTATATATATCTGAAAGAGAAATACTGTATTTAAACATAACCACAGTACCATTACACCTAAAAATTAACCATAATTTTAAAATACCAGACATTCAGGAAGTGTTTAAATTTCATTTGCTTCATTAAATTGTAATTCCTTTACTTTAAATATTAAGGAACTGTCACTTGATTTCTGATATTCAGTAACAAAAACATTATTTTTAAAGTTTTAGGTATTTTATGCTTAGTTTCCAAAAACTTGAGGAAAATTATAAATAAATGCAACAATTTCTTAATACTTCTTAGGGATAGGCTTCTAATGATATGTATTACTCTTATGATGAGAAATAACTATATACTTATTACTAATCTGAGATGTATTGGAAAAACTATAAGGTTTAAAACAGCTTATGAGTTTAAAAATTAGAAAGTTTTAAGCACCTTGTGAGTTCCTATGAAGCTAAGTGGACTGTTAGAAAATTGAACCCATAATTAGGACCCCATATGATTTATGATGCAGGGCTATATGAACTATAACAAATGACATCATTTTTAAAGAACATGGGTAACTTTAAAGGAATTCCTTAAAACTAATTCTCCTCATTCCTAGTTGTTTTCAGAGTTAAAATATAGGTTAATTTAACAAGTCATTTATGTTCCTTTTTCACCTAGAATATTTATAGTTAACTACCATTTATATGTAGTGTGAGACAATTTTTTTTTAATTTTTGAAATACATTTAGAACATGTTTAATTTTTTTGTTTATTAATCTTCATCAGTAGTAACAATTGGCTTTAAGTGATTTAAGCACTAAAACTTAATTAGGCACAGCTTAATTTAAGCACATGAGAGTAAAAGTCAAGAGTAAAATGTTCTATAAAAGGTAAGCAGGAGAAGAAAAGTAGGATTATGTTTTACACTACTTCCAGAATCCCACTGTGGCAGAAGTCTTCTGTTTGAGCAGTGTATTTTTATTTTGTGTATCTGCAGTTAATGTAGTCTCTTCTCCAACGTGCTTGGAGCTCCTACCCCTACCTCCCAGCCCAGATCCACAAATATACTTTGCTGCTACTTCAGATTTTCTTCCAGGGCTTGTCTTTGTCTCTCATTGGCATGATGCTAAAACATTATACCATGTTCAGAATTTCCGGTGATGTTAATCTTCTTTTAGCCTCTTATTGGCAGCACTTGTGTGGTCTTTTATGTTGGTATTCCTGAGTCATTGCTTTTTTAGTATTCATCAGAACTTCAGGTGAAATGGCTTTCTTTTAATGTTTTTTAAGTGCCATGACTCAAGATAAGTTTTCAAAGTTTTAGTATGTTAGAGCTTTTTTCCCTTGAGTAATAATAAATTACATTTGGAAACTTTTATGGTAATATTTTTACTTTTTTGTAGGAGAAGTGCTCCTCTCACCCTTTCTGATGTACTGGAAAGATCTGTTTGCAGAGTAGTCAGAACTAAATAAATGTTTGTATCCCAGTTATATCCTCTGGACATTCTGGTTACTCTATAGTTATTTTTGAAAACTTCTGATGACCTACTTGATTGTTATTCTATGTACCTTCTTGTAAATTTACAGGACCCTTATCTTTAGAGGTGCCTTAAATTCTTCATGGAAAGCGGTAGGAACATATTTAATTAAGTAAATGTATCTTCAGAGACATCATATGACTTACAGGTTTTATCCATCTGGGTTTTCAGGGATATAAAGTATAAACACTTTGTGCTAGTTCCCAAGTTTGACGACAGGGCTACCATCTTATGCACTACAGATTTGTACTCCAAAGACTTATCAGGGTGTGTAGTAGGATGTTCCTGTTCAGCATACTCTTAAACAAGACAAAATGTTCCAAGGTTACTTGGCCCAGATCACCTAATATTCAGTTGCCATGATGAGTCAGTGAGATTGCTATCTTATTTTAAATAAATTTCAGCTCTTGTTATTCTTGCATCCACTGTTACATAAAATCAGTTTTTAAATCATTAGCAAACACATTTATGTTCTTCTGAACTAAGATTTGAATCTTTTTGATAACATAAGTGTCTAATAATTGTCATGGTCCTTTTTTAAAGACTCTGACTAGAGCTCTCAAACCTTGGGCAAAAACAAAGAATTTCATTATTCAGTCTCCCTGTTTTCTTACTACAAATTACTCACGTGCTCCTCAGAGCAAGGTGAATTAGTATATTGCCAGGATGGGTCTTTCCTACATTGTCCTTATTTTCTGTGACTTCCTTTTTTCATTTTAATGTCTGCTTTGTTGAGTATTTTCCACTTTCTACTCCTCAAAGTATTTATAAATTCTCTTATATGAGTATTTTTCTGTTAATTTTTAGGAATTATAATGGTTTTTCATTTCTAGGTTAAAAATAAAATGACAAAGGAACAGTACATTAAGATGAATAGAGGTATCAATGACAGTAAAGATCTTCCTGAAGAGTATCTATCAGCCATCTATAATGAAATAGCTGGAAAAAAGATATCAATGAAAGAAACAAAAGAACTAACAATCCCTACAAAATCAAGTAAACAAAGTAAGTGTCCAGATCAACTGAATCCTGATTGTTTCGGAGGAAAAATATGGGTTCTTGAAAAGTGTTTTACTTAGAGTAGATCAAGTATTATTCTACTGAAAAGTATTATAATACACAGTTTGCTGATCTGATTGTGTTTTTTCCCATATCCTGAAGAAAGATAGCACTGACCGGTGATAAATGGAAAGTGCTACATAATATGCATGGATTAGTGTGCATTTAATACACACTTGTCCATTTAGCAGTTAATCTCAGCACATATTTGGAGATCAGAGAGATTGGTTAGGCAACCCCAATAGTCAGACTTCAGCTCTCATTCTTTCTTACTGCCTCCTTGTCATCTACAAGCAACTTATTTCCATTGGTTCACCTATCATTACACATAAACAGAAGCTGGAAGTAGGGGTGATTCAAGGAGATGGGGAAGATTAGGGTCATGGGGGAGCTCATAGGGGTTGGAACTCACTACTTCAGATGCACCACAAGTTATAGCGCCGTGGCATTCCCAAATTTGACCAGCATCAGGAGCCGGCGGGGGGCCTAGCTCCATCCTCGACGTTCTGTGCATATAGATGGTGGTGATTAAATTAGAGCTAAAATCTGACTGCAGGAATGAGGTGAGGGTAGTGGCTCAGTAATATAATATGGAAAGAGAACTCCTGCCTTTCTGAGCAACTTCCACTTGGAAGTGGAATCTCAAGCTTCATCTAAAAGAACAGATTGCAGTAGCAAAATTCTATCAACAGGAGAGAATCAAAAAGTCCTGTGTGATACGTGTATTTCTAGAAGTTGATGAAGAATTATCAGATGAGAGTCGGAGGTTATGGAGATGATGTTAGAAGGAATAGTGGAGTATAAATGGCCTTATCTTTTGGGGAATATAGGGAATGATTCTAAGGAATTTTAGTAAGTTCTCCCTCATTTTATAGAAGAGGAAACAAGTGCAGAGAGGTTAGGAAACTTAGAATCATAGAACCTGTGATCTGAGTGCAATGTAAAAACTTCCATTAATTCTCTAGAACTAAAACCCAAAGAGTGGCAAAGCCACATCTTGAACTCGGCATCCTTGGCTCTTACTGCAGTCCAGCACCAATCAGCAGTTTACTTGGTAGTGTTACTTGCTTCTACTTAAGAAATTAAGTATATTGATCAAGACTTCATTTTCACACCTAAGTAGATGCCAATTATCTGATTGCACTTTCTTCCTCACACCCGTATAGTAACATCTTTATATCCCTCATTCTCTGGCCTCTTCTCTATACGGTGGTAGGAAATCACTGAGCAGAGTGGGGTATGGGAAGGAGGTGGTGGGGTGCTGAAATTCTGAAATCGTCCCAAGTGTTAGGGCCACTGTTTTCTTGTCAGCTCAGGAGATCATTCAGGCCTGTGTCATGTGAGGATACCATTGCCTTTTACCTCTCTTCTCTTCTAGCCCATGTTTGGGCTGTTGCCCTAGTACTTCCATTGTGACAGATTTGTACCTACTCTCTTCCCTTTTCATAGATTTTCCATGTATCCCTGCCTCCTAGTTCAGGATATTTTTTTCTTTCACTTTTGAAATTCATATAACATAAAATTAACCATTTTGAAGTGAACAATTAGTGGTGTTTAGTACATTCACAGTGTTGTGTAACCGCCACCTCTGTATAGTTCCAAAACATTTCATCACCCCAAAATAAAACCACGTATCCATTAAGCAGTTTTTCCATGTTCCCTACCTTTCCTCAGCCCCTGGCTGTCACCAGTCTGCTTTCTGCTTCTGTGGATTTACCTACTCTGGATATTTCATCTAAATGGAATCGTACATTATGTGACCTTTTGTGTCTGGCTTCTTAGGACTATTTTGAATTAGTATTCATTGGTAGTGCTTATTATTTTATACTAAAACATCAAAATAGCATTTTTAATAAAGGCTTTACATTTTAAACACTAATGGTGTTTGTTGTTTCAGGTGTAGCCAGTGAAAAACAAAGAAGACTTCTGTATAACTTAGAAATGGAACAGATGGCCAAGACAGCTAAAGCACTCATGGAGGCCGTGAGCCATGTTCAAGCACCTTTCACAAGTGCGACACATTTGGAGCACGTGAGACCTATGTTTAAGGTAAGAGTTACTAATAACTTTTGCTTGCAGTATATATATATTTATATATACTGCTGTTCAGCATATTCTTTTTTTTTTTTTAATTATTTTTTTTATTTTTTTGGTTGCATTGGGTCCTCGTTGCTGCGCGCAGGCTTTCTCTAGTTGCAGCGAGCCGGCGCTACTCTTCATTGTGGTGTACAGGCTTCTCATTGCGGTGGGTTCTCTTGTTGCGGAGCACGGGCTTTAGGCGCATGGGCTTCAGTAGTTGCAGCATGCGGGCTCAGTAGTTGTGGCTCACGGGTTCTAGAGTGCAGACTCAGTAGTTGTGGCTCACAGGCTTAGTTGCTCCGTGGCATGTGGGATCTTCCCAGATCAGGGCTCAAACCTGTGTCCCCTGCATTGGCAGGTAGATTCTTAACCACTGTGCCACCAGGGAAGTCCTGTTCAGCATATTCTTAAGTTCAGGAAATACAGTGATATAGCCCATTAGTATACACCCAGAAGTGAAAGCCATATTATTTAGGAGATCGCAAATATAAAATTTTTCTTGAAGAGAATGAGAAAAGGTATACATGATTAGCAATTAATAGGCGTGTGATCTTAAGAACCGAAAGATTTTTGGAGAATTAAGCCTTGGCCTGGTTTCCTCTGAGTTCTATTTAGAGCTTTGGAGTTCCCTGAAATCTCAGTGATCTTGAGCCTCCTACTCTCTTTCAGTGCTCTGGCCCAGGAACTAAGCTGAAAGTTCTGAGTATTCCTGGGGCCCAGAAAGTAGAGTCAGGAACAAAAGGGAGCTTTCTTATGTTTATAGATCTAGTAAGAATGATTCTTACTGCTTCTTTAAAATTTGATTTCCCATTCAGTCTTCATTTTCCTATTCTTTTTTTCTATCCTTTCTTCAAATTCCAGAAGGAGTAAGCAGTGCATCATAAGGATTGTAGGGAAGTGGAGGGGAGTCGAGTCAAGTTTGAGAAGGAAAAATGGGTTTAAGTACATTTCTGTTTGTGACACAGTGTGGTTAGATGGTCTGTGGAGGTTGAAGATTATAATTCGAGTTCTCATTCATAACTACATATGTGTATGGGTAGTAAAAGATGACTACAAGGTTTCAGCTCTAAAATTTTACAGTTCTACCCCTACTTCAGGGTCTGTGTGATAGTGATCTTTCTAAAAGTTGATGGAGAGTTACAGGATGTGAGCGGGGATGCTAGGGAGATAACGTTAGAAGGAACAGTGGAGTATAACTGGCCTTCCTTTTGGCATAATGTAGAAAGTGACGTCAAAATATAAGATATACTTTCTCTTTATTATGAAATAAATTACAAAGCAGATTTTTGTTTTGTTTTGTTTTGAATAATCTTATACCTTTATTTTGTTGTTCTTTTCGAATGTTTTTGGTAGACGGGAGGTGGAGGATGAAAAAACAAAAAGAATAAGGAACCAGCCATAATGGTACCACTCAGAAAAAATTTCTGTTAATATGTTTACATACTACTTTTTATCTTAAACAGTTGTGATCCTAGTATGTATAGAATTTTGTATCTTGCTGTTTCTCACATAAGTATTTCCCCATATCATTAAAAATTCTTCATAAATAGCTTTTATGATCTATTCTCTGGATTAGTTATCCTTTATTTAAACTAATCCTCTAAGCTAGAATTAAGAACCTTTCCTTTCACTGCCATTTCTACTGTCATTACCGTCTCCAGTTACCTTCATTTCTCACTCTTGTCGCTGTAACATCCTCCTGACTGGTGTCCTTATGTCTACTTTTGTGCTTCTCTTTACCCACTTACAGAGGCCAGAATGTTTAAAATACAAAATGAACTGTCACCTTCTTCCTTAAAGCCATTCACTGACTTTGCAACTGTGTTGAAACCTAACACATCCCAAGGGTCTGTAGACCATGTGTGGTCTAGCTCCACCTGCCTTCAGCCTCATCGCTAGAGTTCTTGTCTCTTACTGTGCAGCAGTCACACTGGTTATTCTTGCCATTTCTAGAATGTCCTAAATTATTTTCTCTTCAGAGCATTCATACAAGCTGTGTCCTTTGTCTAGGATGCTTTTTCCTTTTTTGCCTGAGTAGTTTCTACTTTAAATGTTACTTTCTCAGAGAGTTCTGCCCTGGCCCCTCTAATGTAAATTAGGTCCCTTTTCATAACATGCTATACTCTTCCTTCATTGTATTTATAACAATATGTATTTATACATTTATTTATTTTAAAGCTGAATGTCTATTTCTTTACTAGACTTTAAGCTCCATGAGGCAAGGGACTACATCTGTTCTGTTGACTTTTCCCAGTGTGTGTAGCACAATTCCTGGCTTGTAGTCAGTGCTCAGTAAATAAGCATTGGCTGAGTAAAGGAATAAATGAGAGATTCCTAGAATGTGATATAATATTAAGATATGAAAACCTTATTAAAAACCTTTTTACATATTGCCAGATTCTATTCTATAGAGATTTATACATTTGAGGGGACAATTTCACTGTCCTCTGGATGTTATTTAGGTATAATTTGATAAGACAAGTCATTGTCTTTAATTTGCAGTGGGGTTAAACCTTTTGTCACAGGCTTAAGAACCTTATACTTCTCCTTGTATAAAATATTACAAAGGTTTCCAAATAGATGTGCTGTTTCTTCACTTATAATAGGATGTGTAATTTATTACTTTAATGTGGTGCTTTGTATTTTAAAAGTACTGCACTTCCTATGCTTCCCACAGCATCTCTCTATAGTGGCAGTCCAGGTATTAAAGGGGAAGAAATGAGGTTCAGAAAAAAAGAGGTTAAATAAGTAACAAGGCTAGGACTGGAAGTTAGGTACTGTAGCTTATGTTCCTCTGTTTAGGAATTACACTTGTACTTCTAAACTTTCTGACATTATAAGCAAAGCTTTGGGTGATTCTATTTTTCTTAATAGTGCTAAAATTTTTTTAGATCTTTAAAAAATTCCAGTTATCATTTCTGTTACCACACTGGTATAAACATTTCTCATCTCTATGGCTATACGGATATATAGTTTTGCTTCATTTTGACCTATTAAAAGCAGCGAATACTCTTGTATCAGACACTTCAAAGTTATACACACACATGCACACACCAGTATATACACATATGATTTGATATGAGGATTTTCAGTAGTCAAAGGTAGCTCTCTTTTTTTGTTTATTTTACATTACAATTTCACAAGGTATTCAGTTCTGTTAAAATTTAGTGTCTGTTGGCTTTCATAGTCTGTAATCAAGATGTATTTTATTGAACTGTATTTTAAAATATTGTCCAACTAGGAACCAGAGATATCACTCATGTTTCAAAGTAAAATATTTGATTACCAAAAAAAAATAAATAAATAAGGCTAAATGATGTCCACAGAGCAGACTTAAAGAAAAGAGAGTAATGTAACTGTTACAAGTGGAAAATGGTTAAAAGGATTTTCTTGGAAATAAAATTAGTCCATGAAATATTGCAAGAGACACAGCTTACAGAGGGAGAGGAGTTCTAAAGTCAGGGGTAAAATTAATATAATTTATGAGTATTGACTATTCCCATTTTTCATTAATGTAAATAATTTATAGATGCTGTGCTTAAAATATGCGTAGTGTCCTCTCCCAAATTTATAATTTTGCTCTCCCGCTTATTTAAGCCCAGGCGGCATTATATAGTTTCTCCTTTGTCTAAGAAAGCTTTCCAAGTAACTATGCCAAGAAACGCATTGCTTTTTTTTTCAGAACTTCCTCAAATTGCCTGAAATCTGAGAAATGTTAATGTAGTATTATCATAAAGTTTAATTATCACTTGATGTTTGTGATGTATTTCAAATTTTTAATTTTTCTAGTTGGCTTGGACCCCTTTTCTGGCTGCATTCAGTGTGGGTCTACAAGACTGTGATGATACTGAAGTAGCCTCTCTTTGCCTGGAAGGTATAAGATGTGCAATCAGAATTGCATGCATTTTCAGCATTCAGGTAACAAAGAATTTTGCCTTTGTAGGCAGTCTGGAAAACGTAAATTACTTTTGTCATTACTACAGTTTAAATTATTTCTTGTGTTGAAATTATTAAAAATGAATTTCAAGTTTATAATGGAATTTAAATGAGTCTTAATGTTTACGTTTCCAAGAAGCTGTGACGGAACAGGGTAGTTCTTTATTGATGTGTCTAAAATTCGTCATAATAACTTTGGTTTGCAGTTTTTTTCTCTGTAGAATATTAGCTATGTACAAAGTTTCCAAGAGTTTGAATTCCTATATTGCAATTTGAATATCTTATCTGTGTTGCATGTTTTTATTTATTGAATCATATATTTTTCATATTTTATATATTTATATATATATTACTTTATAACTTTACCTATCCTAAGAACAAGTTATCTTTAAGAGACCCAAGTATCTAGAACATAATTTTTATGAAGACAGTCCCTTCTAGTAATTTATATGC
Organism: Physeter macrocephalus; assembly: GCF_002837175.3. Lineage (NCBI taxonomy): Eukaryota > Metazoa > Chordata > Mammalia > Artiodactyla > Physeteridae > Physeter > Physeter macrocephalus. The sequence goes on from NC_041228.1 coordinate 68,210,142, forward strand.
TTTGTCTGATAATAAATTTTAGCCAATGCTTGCCTGCTTTCTTTTTAAAAACCCATTTCACATTTAATTATGAATGTTATAGCTTAAAAAGCACAGTCTAGCTGTAGAGGAAAAATGAGCAAATTTATAAATCGGGTTTCTGCTAGTTCACACAGTCACTTGAAACATAAATGCTCAATGAATGTTTTTTTTTTTTTTACTGTATATATGAATTATTGTCACTAAAATCTTGTCTTGATTTGACACCTCCGCAGCCTTTCAGTTTTAGAAATTCATCCTTTTCTGCTTCATTCATCTTAAAATTAAAAAAACTACAGTTTGAGGTATTATATGTAATTCATGACTTAGTTAAAAACTTACTAAACAAGTAAACAGTTTGTCAGTAGGGAACTAGGGATTACCCTGTTGTGTTTACAACCATGTAAGTTTGCTTTTTCTCTTTTTCATAGCTGGAAAGAGATGCATATGTCCAGGCGCTAGCAAGATTTACCTTACTTACAGTGAGTTCTGGGATTACTGAAATGAAACAGAAGAACATTGACACAATTAAAACACTTATCACAGTGGCTCATACAGATGGAAATTATCTAGGAAATTCATGGCATGAGGTATAAGCACTTCCTTTATTTTCAGCTTTGCAATCTGGTTTATAAAATGAGCTCATGCTAAACAGTATATCACTGACATGCTTAAGTGTTTGGGGAGAAAGTTAATTTAGTACATTCAGGGTAAGTACATTTAGCTTTTTATAATGATTTATAATGTAGCCTATGTTTAAATCGTGACTGCGTACATTTAAATATTTTTGCGAACATTTGTAACATGGAATTTAAATTTTTTTCCTTTTTGTAATTAAGATTCTGAAGTGCATCAGTCAGTTGGAGCTTGCACAACTTATAGGAACTGGAGTGAAACCTCGGTACATTTCTGGAACAGTGCGAGGCAGAGAAGGATCTCTTACTGGAACAAAAGATCAGGCTCCTGATGAATTTGTGGGTCTAGGGCTAGGTGAGAATTTTTTGAATTATTTTTATGAAGTATCAAAATTTATTTTTAACTTGCTCAATATAAGTAACTTTATTGTAGCAATAAAACAGAATTAGAGGGACAGGATAAAATGCCCTTTGACTAACCTTATGAGGGGAAAGCAAGGTGACATTGTAAGTCTTTTTTGCCTAGTCTGGTTTCCAATATTAAGTGACTGTTAGTCATAATCTCACAGTTGGGGGTGGGAGAAAGGTGCAGTTTAAAATTACCAGCTTTTACCTAGAAAAGAATGAAATATTGCCATTTGCAGCAACATGAATGGACTGAGAATATTATATTTAGTGAAGTAAGTCAGACAGAGAAGGACAAATATTATATGATATCACATACATATGGAATCTAAAAGATAATACAAATGAATCTGTATGCAAAACAGAAACAGACTCACAGACATAGAAAACAAATTTATATTTACCAGAGGGAATAGGGAGGGGGGAAGGGAAAAATTAGGAATATGGGATTAACAGATACAGACTACTCCACATAAAATAGATAAGCAACAGGGATTTACTGCATAGTGCAAGGAACTATATTTAATATTTGTAATACCCTGTAATGGAAAATAATCTGAAAATATATATATTAAAAAATTACCAGCTTTCAAGACTAAGCAGATAACATATATGAGTGAAGGCTTAAGATGATAAATAGTTGGGGCAACTGGAGAAAGCATTCATATTCATATTTTTTTTAAAGGCGCTGTGCAGACATAACCAAACTCTTACGCCAGTGTGGAAACTTTCCCATGGTTCCCCATGAACTCAGTATAGCCAGGAGCTTCCAGATTTAACCCAGTAGAAAAAAAGGAAGGTATTAGCTAAAATGGGTACAGAAGAACCAAAGACAATGCATTTTTAGTCATAAATGGAAAGAGTTCCACCAGGGAAGAAGCCAAGTTTAGACTGTCTTTCTCTTTGAATACCATACTTCTGGGTTTGAATTCTTCCATATTTCTTCTTTACTGTGTGCAAGTTACTTTAATTCTCTGAGTTTCAGGTTCCTCTTTTGCAAACTAATGGTAATATCTACTAACAGAGTTGTCAGGATTAAATAAAAATATATATGAGTGGACTTACTACAGTGGCTGGTATATTAATTGTTTCTGAATTATTCTTTATCCATCCTCCCTACCTCACTTCCAACCAAGAAATCTAGAGACATGACTTAAAGAGAACAAGAAGGAATAAACCTGAGATCTAAGAATATTTACCATTTACCTTTTTTAAAAAAATAATGTTATTTCTTTTTGGCTGCGTTGGGTCACCGTTGCTGCGCACGGGCCTTCTTTAGTTGCGGCGAGCGGGGGCTACTCTTTGTTGCCATGTGCGGGCTTCTCATTGCAGTGGCTTCTCTTCGTGCGGAGCGCAGGCTCTAGGTGCACGGGCTTCAGTAATTGCAGCACGCAGGCTCAGTAGTTGTGGTACGCGGTCCCCAGAGCTCACAGGCTTCAGTAGTTGTGGCTCGCGGGCTCTAGAGCACAGCCTCAGTAGTTGTGGCACACGGGCTTAGTTGCTCCAGGGCATGTGGGATCTTCCCGCACCAGGGATCGAACCTATGTCTTCTCCACTGGCAGGTGGATTCTTAACCACTGTGCCACTGGGGAAGTCCCACCATTTACCTTTTGAGGCTTTGTACTGTAACATTGTATTTCTGGACATTTCTATCTTTTTATGATTTAGTGATTTCTCTGTTGTTGCTTGCAATAAAAATTCTTAGGAAATTTAGAAGAATTTCAAGCTTGAAAAGCAATCCATAGAGAAGGAAGTAAAGACGAGGACCATGTTGTGGCTTCAGGTGGGACTGGAACAGTTAGTTCCCAGTGGTAATCCAGCAGTGCAGCCTGTACCTCACTTGTATCTGTGATTCTGGGAGGTGCAGGTATAGACCCGATAACTTGGTGAGCCAGCTGCAGGATTTAGAACTGCCTGAGCACCTGCATGGTTGGTGACGTACGTAACCTGGAAGTAACCTGGAAGTCTGACTCAGCTATGAGAACTATAATTGTTCCAGCAGGCAGAATGAGATACAAATGAAAAATATTTACAGGCAAGTGAAGTGAATGTGCATTGATTGATTCAGCAGCTTTTGAAAGCTGCTTTTTTTTTTTTCCCCAATAAGGCCTAGGGAGTGGAGGAAAGCCCAAGCGAAGATAGTTGCGGTTGCCAGGGCTCAGTTTTGGCAAGTAACAGAAGTAGGTTACACTAAAAATAATACACCAGTGGAATATTTTATCTTCTATCAGTGTTAGTAAAACAAGAGAAATAATAATTGCTGATAATGCTTAGTGGTATACTTGAAAATGAATTAAAATTAATTTGATCACTGTGCTGCTGTGCTGCTTAGGTTGCAAGGAGATGAGATGAGCTGTCTTCTCCCTTCAGGAAAAGGGAATTTATATTAAAATATACACTTGGAATCTGGAAATGAGATAAAAATTCCACGCTTCCAGGCCACTCAAGCGACCAGCCATACTCTTCCACCTCTCTCATGCTTTATATAGGCTTCCTCATGTGTCGTCACTTCTCTCTTCAGCCTGCTGCGTTCTCCACTCACTGCAAAGTGATCAGGTCTCTCAGGTTTTAATGTGTGTCCTAGAGGGAGCCACTCTGTTGACACGGCCCCTGTTGAGCAGGGCCCTCCCTTCAGCTTATCTCAGTGGTTAGTTCCCGGCTCGCCCAGTGTGGCAGATGTCCACCCTTCCAGCTGTGCCCTGTCACCTGCTCAGACAAACGCTTTCTTCAGGACGCTGTGGTCAGAACTGAAGCTAGAAGAGGATGTGGTACAGATGACTGAGCTGGTTTAGTCTGTATTTAATATGTTTTTAAAAAAAATAAATTAATATCCTCCTTTATTAACAGCATCCATACTCCATATATTCATGTAACCAAGTTAATATGGCTGAGTGTATGTTTATCTGACTTTCTTACTGCTGTGATACAAATCTGTACTTTCACTTTTTGGAAACATGAAACTTTTAGTTGTTAAGAATACACAGCATGGGACTTCCCTGGTAGCACAGTGGTTAAGAATCTGCCTGCCAGTGCAGGGGACACGGGTTCGAGCCCTGGCCCGGGAAGATCCCACGTGCCGTGGAGCATCTAAGCCCGTGCACCACAACTACTGAGCCTGTGCTCTGCAGCCCGCGAGCCACAACTACTGAGCCCATGTGCCACAACTACTGAAGCCTGTGCGCCTGGAGCCCGTGTTCCGCAACAAGAGAAGCCACTGCAATGAGAAGCCCATGCACTGCAACGAAGAGTGGCCCCCGCTCACCGCAACTAGAGAAAGCCAGCGTGCAGCAACAAAGACCCAATGCAGCCAAAAATAAATAAAT
>NC_041228.1:68215948-68233059 GCF_002837175.3 Physeter macrocephalus
CCCCGGTCCGGGACGATCCCACATGCCGCGGAGCGGCTGGGCCCATGAGCCATGGCTGCTGAGCCTGCACGTCCGGAACGGGAGAGGCCACAACAGTGAGAGGCCTGTGTACCGCAAAAAAAAAGTCATTTATTGAGTGTCTAGTCAATCGAGTCAACAAGTATTTGTTGAGCATCTGCTTTGGACTTAATATTGAGTAGAGGAATACAAAGAAAATGTATGATTTGGTTCCTAATCTTGGAACTTTTTATCTGGCTGAGAAGGCAACAGTAACACACACCTAAAGTAATTTAAATAAGAAACTAAATGGAAGAAATTCTGATTTGAGCAGTATTTATTTAAGTATAAACTTAAATACTTACAGAGGAAGGTGAAACAGTGGAGGGGAATCCTTCATTGAGAACTCAAATTTGGGTCTTGGTGATAAATTTTAGGTAGTTGCGGAATGGCCTGAATAGAGACAGGTATTGGCAAGAAAGTTGAAGGGAACTGCCTTAAGCGCTAGGCTGAAAAGTTTATACTTTGTCCTGAAAGGAATAGTAAGCAAAATGAAGGTGATGATTTAGGAAAATTAAACTCCAGGAGAAGAAAGGAGAGATTGAAGAGGGGAAAAATCAGCAAAAGGGAAAGCAGTGAGGAAACTGTTTTATATATAGTGATAGTAATCTGGGCCTGAAATTACAACAGTCTAAACCGAGTAGGAATGAAAATGAATGAAGCATATGAAAAACAGCCCAAAAGAAAGATTTAGTGAAAGTGGAGGAAGGGAAGGATATCAAAGACGATTGTAAGGTTAAGAGTGTGAAAACTGGGGAAATTGTTTTGCTACCTAACACATGGAACCAGTGTTGGGGGAAAAGATGAGTGATTCTTTTGAATAAGAGGATATTACAGCATACTGGTAGAATTTCCAGTAAACATTTGGAAATGGGACTGGAGAGTGCATTTACAGGGGAGATCTAATTATCAATACATGGAATTGGTAATCCTCCTTAGTAGATGTCTTTGGAACTGGGGTTAGTGCTGCGTTTCTTAAACAGTGAGGGAAATTATTCCTAATGTCATTATTTTGTGATCAAAATTCTCAGTGCCCCTAATTTGTGTGATCTTTGCAAACACAGTTTGTGTCTTTAACCATGTCTGTATACCACTTAGTATATAGCTCAATAAGCACCTTTGGCCTTGATAAATGGTCACTGATACCAAAAGCATCGCTCCCCCAAAGCTTGATTTCTTTCATTAGGAAAATAACTGATTTCAGAAATGTGTTTTAGAACTGAACGTGTGCTCTTCCACTGAATCCTTTTCAAACTGAATGCCTCTCTTTCCTGTGTGGCAGTTGGAGGAAATGTGGACTGGAAGCAGATAGCAAGTATTCAGGAATCCATTGGAGAGACCAGTTCTCAGAGTGTTGTCGTTGCCGTAGATAGGTAAGGTGCTTGCTTTATTCTCTTCTCAGATGGACACTGTTTTAATTCTGTAGCACTTAGATGTATCGCTCGTTAGTTAAAAGAGAAACATTATTGCCAGGACATCTTCTCTTAAGTAATATGACTGTATTGTGATATGCTGTGATTTAAATGATGAAGTACCTATAATTTTGCTTTCAAATCATAGAATATAGGAAGGAAATAAACAGTATGAAAATTTAAGTGATAGACATTAGTGGGCATTTGGGAAATTGTAACCTTGATGAGAAAAAACACAGTTCTTTTTTTCCTTTATATTTTTAAAATTTCCTTTATAGAAAATGTACTCTCCTTATTATCCCTATTTGAAAATAGAGTATAATTTGTCTTTTTGAATGTATGATATAGGATTGCATTATGGGTAAAATGAAGGGGTTTGCTGGCAATTCTCATTATAAACTTCTTTGAATAGGATTTCAGAATTTATATATTATATACCAGATATTCCTCATTTTTAGTTTGTTTTCTAAAGGAAAATCTATACTATGGTTTATTTTACTATAGAATATTTAGTTTATTCTAGATTTTAAAAATTCCCAGTGTGTAAAACAATATCTAGTGGTTTTTTTTTTTTTGAAGATGAGCTTTTTCCAGATGGGTGCCCAAATAATTGAAACTTAACATTTTACAACACTGACGTTTAAATTTTTTTTTAACACTTCTGATGGAAACTTTCAAAACTACAATATGTCCTATAATTTTTTTTTTGGTGCTTAGAGACTCGTGCTGATCCATTATTTTACTTTGCTTTAGATAAAAACTTTTTGCTCTAAGTATAGACAGAACTAGAGTGTTCATTTGCTACTGGCCCTGGAAATACTCCCTGGAACTTTTTCCTTGAAAAGAATTCTTCATGTCCAATGTCCACTTGCTTTCCCTTTTTTTTTTTTTTTTTTTTTTTATAAGGGAAGGAGGTAATTTGCCTTTCTCTTGTGAAGGTTGAAAAAAGATTGTGTATCATCTTATACCAACTGTATAACTCAAAGGCTTATTAACACGTGCTGCTTGGCACTCTTCAAGGTGCTTTCTGGGAAGGGGATCTAATAAAGAGTTGGATATATGTATATGTATAACTGATTCACTTTAAAACAAACCAAAAAAACAAAGTGCTTTCCATGTGTTACTTCATTTTATCCTTTCAGCAGCCTCTGAGATAAGTATTATTATTGTCCTCAATTTACAAATGAGGAAACTGAGACGAGGGGAATTAGATAATTTGCTCATTCTCACAACCAGGCTAATCCTGTCTTGATTATTACCATAACCCTTTCATTAGTAGAGAATTTGGAGGAGTGGCACCGAAATATACACTCAGGCAACATATCTCTGAGTGTGTTCAACCTCTCTGCCTTTCTGCCTGCATGTAGAGCTCCAGAGCAGTGTAATATCTGCCCTTCTACTGCTAGGATAGATATCTTCCAAATGGTTTTCTAGCCATCCAGAAAATCATCTGCACTGTCATTATGAGAATCTATTCAGGCAACAGTCTGTTTCCATAATATATTTTATATGACCAAAGCCAGGTCTGATTTATCCAGCTGTCCACTGTTTGTTACAGGGAGACATGTCACTCATTTGAACAAATGATATGCCTCTCCATTTTAAGAATGTGTGCTGTTTCAGAGGAGTCTTAGCACAAATTCTGTTAGTACTTCATTGTCTCAAACTCATCATCACCAGATACTTCTACAGCATAAATTCAATGTCTAGTTTTATACAAGGCCTCAATATTTAAATTTTACTTTATAGTGAAAGCATTAAAAGTTACCTCTTTGATTTGTTATAAGATTATTTTATTCTTATGTGGGTACATATCACTTCCTTGTTAAATTTCTTCTGAATTCCTTTCTGAGTATCTGAGTTTATTTTTATTTGTAATATTCTGATTCTAGTCTGTAAGCTAATTCAGTGAGATATCCCTGGTATTCAAGACAGTGGTGAGAATATTGTCAGGCATCATCCTGGAAAGTTCTGTACTTGTCCAGCAAAAAAAGTCATTTTTCTGTCCTTAGGCCTGTTGTTCTGGATAATCTGTTATGACAAGTATAAGAACTAAATATGGAAAATAAAATAATTTTTCTTTGCTTAATTATATATAGCTTTTGTTTCTTAATCAATGGGAAAATATATGTGTTTCCATCAAAAGCTTTAAAATGGTAAAATTTTCTGACTGTCTTCACTTTTGTATTTGGAATCCTGTACTATTAGAATTTAGGAGAATATAGGGCACTTTAATCTGGAATACCTGATCCTCTAGGATTTGTTAGGGAAACATTTGCTAGGCATTGTTAAACCAGATACTTCATAAGTATTACTAAACTTTGCAGGGGTGGATTTTGTCCAGGAATGATTTACCCCTGAAAGTTAAAAAACAGTTATTTAGTACCATAGTTTTTATTTTTATTATTGTTTTTTAAGCACACCAGATCTCGCTTTATACTGACCCATCCCACACTTTGGAATATTCTGTCACCTATCAGAAAATATAGACAGCTCCTCCCCAGCTGTGTTTGCTCATAAACATCTTTCATTTGGGTCTAAGCAGTAAATGTTACCTCTGATATTTTCACTATGAAAACTTTAAATACACAGTAATTTAGTCTGCCTGTATGTTGTATACAGCTAAAAGTTTATTTGATCCAGAATCTGCAAGTTTTATCTTTTTTTTTTTTTTTGCATTGTTACATTGCTATCATAATGTGAATGAATTCAGTAATCTATCAATTTATTTTTCCTACTCGTACTTTTCGGGGAATGTCTTTTAATATTAACACACAAGATTCTCATGATTCTGTTCTCTGCTTTTCACACATGGCGTGTAGAATCCATTTCATAGATGATTCTGTGAAACACAGCCCTGTTCTCCTGCCTTAGTGTATTAAGGCTTAACTTTAAATGCCTCCACAGACTGCTGTGCTCCACCATATGGCTTATCTTTAGTGGAGCGTTACTAGAAATAGAGTGGCCCCTCAGAGGCTGCCAAAGTGAGTCGGAATTTAAATGCCCTTTCCCAGGATGCACGCTCCACCTGCGTTCCACTGTCTCCTGAGTCTACAGAACCTGTTTGCTGATGATCTTCTCTGTTCTTGTTGCCTTTGTTCTTCACCATCTCACCACATTTAGAGGATTTATTGCTGCTTTCCCCTGGAGTTGCATATAATCGCCATCTCAGCTTCTGTTCTTTACTCCTATATGCTTTGTCATTTGCTTCCTTCTCAGTTAAAAAAAAGAAAAAAGCTTTCTCGTTTCTTTTGTTCCTTTTCCTGTTGTTTCCCCTGTACTGTTTAGTTTTGACCTTCTTTGTGGTATGGTTTTTACAGCCATTGCCTTCCATGAGAATACCTCTAGTTTGAGAAACAGCTTAATGACATTCATAGTGCATAGTCTAGCGAATCTCATTTTTGTTCATGTGAGAGGTTTGTAGGCTTTTGTATATTTTAAATTTCTGGATCCAGTCTAACCAGTGGATTCAGTGGGGCCCCATTACTCTTACTTTTTCTCCCAGATTGTGTTTTCAGTCAGATTTTTGAATTGTTGTTTTGTTCTACTGATAAGAGCAATATAGGAAATCTCAAGATACCCCTTTAGCAGGAGATCAGATTCTGAGTTATTGCATTGTCAGTTTTTAAGCCATTTTTTCCTATCCTGTTTTTGTTACTCATTGCCAGGATGCATAGACCTTCAAGGACATTGAGGTTGAAAAATCATGATATACCCAGAATTTTTAGGTAGTGGTAGTAGGAAAAAACTAGAATGTATTTTAAATGTTTAAATTATGTTTTGCTCAGGTAAGTGTGAAGCAGTATAGCAAAATGGTTGAGAGGGTGGACTCTGGAGTCTGCCTGTCCTGGATTCAGTCTTGTCTCTAACACTTACTGGTCCTGTGACTTTCAGAAAGTTAATAAATATCTTTGTGCCTCAGTTTCTATGTTGATAAAATTGGGAATATAATAGTATATACACACCTCATGGTGTTTGTGATTATTATGTGAGTGGATATATATATAAGCAATTAGGATAGTATCCACCTTGTGATTGTTGGTAGCTATTACTGTTACTATGACGACTGTTATTTCTAAGTTTAATATTTGACCTGCTCCTGCCTTTGAGGTTTCCTTTTTATCGTGCAAATACTATGATGTACATTTTAAATTACGGAATATCAGTTCATCCTGGAAGTCACATCAAACCCTTGGTTACAAACTCAGAACATGGATAAAAATGCAGACTTTAAAATAAGAGGACTAATATGTTTATGCTGAAATCTTTTATGAAACTTTGAAACACAGTAAAAGAGCTCAGTGAAGAAGGCAGGGCAAAGCTGGACAGCATAGCTTAGCTCTAACCATTTGAATGCTGTAAGAAAAGTGGGTTAGCCACTTGTTGGTTAAACTGTTGGAGACTATTTGCAAGGTTCTATTAATCATTTGTAATTTAACATAAATGAGTTTTTTAATCAAACACACATTGCTTATAAAAATAAAGTAGAAGTTTTCATTTTAAGAACATGTTTAATGTGGGTAAATACTCAGGAAAATTGAAAAATCTTGTTTTGTGTATGCCAATTATTAGTTTTACAACTTAACATTTTTCTTATTCTCAGACTATCATAAGATACCTTTCCTAGTGTTTAGAAATTTACTAATAAAATTACAACAATGTATTTGTACTCTAATATATCATTCGGTACAAAGGAGGGAGGGAGGAAGGAACATCCAAGCTATACTTGTTACTAAAATACATGATTAAAAATATTCATTTGATTACCTGATTTTTTGTTCCCTTAAAACAGATAAAAGTAGCTCGTACCCCAGGCCACTTACTTTTGAATTGATGTATCAGAAGTGAGACATTACAAGTTTTTGAATTATATTTTTTTCTTTAGAATATTTACAGGGTCCACAAGGCTAGATGGAAATGCTATTGGTAAGTATGTACATTTACTCCACTTAAAAATGGATTTTTTGGCTTAAAAGACTTCAAAGTTAAGTTTTAAAAATGTTAATCTATTTATATTATAGTGGATTTTGTCCGTTGGCTCTGTGCTGTGTCTATGGATGAATTACTTTCCACTACACATCCAAGAATGTTTAGTCTACAAAAAATAGTAGAAATATCGTATTACAACATGGGAAGAATAAGATTGCAGTGGTCTCGAATTTGGGAAGTTATTGGAGATCATTTTAATAAGGTATTTGAGTAATTATAAGATTTGCTTAATTTGTAATTTTTTGTTTAAAATTTCCTTATCATAATCTAATTGAGACCTTTTTCCTTTCCAAGCAGTTTTTTATTACATTTTTGTAATTAGATTTAGAAAACCCTTTGAGTCCTGTTTTTTCTTTTAGAAATAATTGCTCTAGGTTTTAAGAATTTAGTTAAAATATGTTCTTCTTGTTGAGAAATATTGTTAGCACACTTAGTGCCTTTATGGAGAATCTTGGAACTTACCTATCTATGCTATTAATTATATTTTTTTTCTAAAATAAAAGGTAAAGAATTAGCAAGTTTCACTGCTGATATTAGCACCCTATATTTCTGTTGCCATTACAGGTTGGCTGTAATCCTAATGAAGATGTAGCTATTTTTGCAGTAGACTCCTTGAGGCAATTGTCAATGAAGTTCTTAGAGAAAGGGGAGCTTGCTAATTTCAGATTCCAGAAGGATTTCTTAAGACCTTTTGAACATATAATGAAACGGAACAGGTATTATATTTGTTGAATTGCTTATTATCAGAACAATACCTTATTTTCCACAGTAGGGGGAAAAACAGAAGAAAAGGAAAAAAACCTGATGTGTTTTATCCAAGCAATTGTATTAATATTTTAGGTCTCCAACAATTCGAGATATGGTTGTACGGTGTATAGCACAGATGGTTAATTCTCAGGCTGCTAACATTCGGTCTGGATGGAAGAACATTTTCTCTGTATTTCATCTAGCGGCATCCGATCAAGATGAAAGCATAGTTGAACTTGCATTCCAAACAACGGGGCATATTGTCAGTGAGTATTCTCTAAGCTCTGTTCAAGTTAAAGAAAACAAAACTTTAATGTGTTCAGAAGATAATTCAAGTATAAGATTATGGTCTTGTCATGGGCTTTAAGTTTTCCAAGTTTTGCCTACAAAAGCAGAGTAAATAGTGACAGTATTATCATTATTATAATATTATAGTTAACATTTACCGAATGTTTACTATATGGCAAGCACTATAAGCACTTTGCATGCATTTTCTTCAGTCTTCACAGTAACTGTATGAGATAAATATCTTTATTATTCTCTCTTTTTTTTTAATAGATAAGGAAACTCAGACCCAGTGAGGTTAAGTAATTTGTCTAAAGGCACAAAACTAGTGAGTGATGGAGTTGAGATGCAAAGCCAGAGAGTCTTAAAGCACAGCATTTGTTTTTCGCCACTGCACTACACAGCCTCCTTTGACTTTAAAGAAGAATAAAATACTAAGGATCTAAATTAAGCCTCTCTAGAGGATAATGATGTTGTCATCATCAACATCAAGAATGATGACATCATCATAGCTGTCATTTATTGAGTGCTTGCTTGAATTAAGTAAATTAAGTACAGTGCTAAGCACTTTACTTACATTTTATTTAGTGCTTACCACTATCCTGTGCATATTATTATCACCATTTTATAGATTGAGAAACTCAGATACAGAGAGATTAAATGTAATTTTGAATATTCACTCAACAACCGTTGATTTTGTATCTACTGTGTACCAGTCACTCTATTAGGTGCTGGGTTTATAGTGTAAACAAAACACAGACCTGTTTCCCTGTTTCTACTACTCAAGGCAGTCAAGTAACTGGTCAGGACAGACGTTGTATACAGCTAAAAGTTTATTTGATCCAGAATCTGCAATTTTTATTTTTTTTTTTTTTTTGCATTGTTACATTGCTATCATAATGTGAATGAATTCAGTAATCTATCAATTTATTTTTCCTACTCGTACTTTTCGGGGAATGTCTTTTAATATTAACACACAAGATTCTCATGATTCTGTTCTCTGCTTTTCACACATGGCGTGTAGAATCCATTTCATAGATGATTCTGTGAAACACAGCCCTGTTCTCCTGCCTTAGTGTATTAAGGCTTAACTTTAAATGCCTCCACAGACTGCTGTGCTCCACCATATGGCTTATCTTTAGTGGAGCGTTACTAGAAATAGAGTGGCCCCTCAGAGGCTGCCAAAGTGAGTCGGAATTTAAATGCCCTTTCCCAGGATGCACGCTCCACCTGCGTTCCACTGTCTCCTGAGTCTACAGAACCTGTTTGCTGATGATCTTCTCTGTTCTTGTTGCCTTTGTTCTTCACCATCTCACCACATTTAGAGGATTCATTGCTGCTTTCCCCTGGAGTTGCATATAATCGCCATCTCAGCTTCTGTTCTTTACTCCTATATGCTTTGTCATTTGCTTCCTTCTCAGTTAAAAAAAAGAAAAAAGCTTTCTCGTTTCTTTTGTTCCTTTTCCTGTTGTTTCCCCTGTACTGTTTAGTTTTGACCTTCTTTGTGGTATGGTTTTTACAGCCATTGCCTTCCATGAGAATACCTCTAGTTTGAGAAACAGCTTAATGACATTCATAGTGCATAGTCTAGCGAATCTCATTTTTGTTCATGTGAGAGGTTTGTAGGCTTTTGTATATTTTAAATTTCTGGATCCAGTCTAACCAGTGGATTCAGTGGGGCCCCATTACTCTTACTTTTTCTCCCAGATTGTGTTTTCAGTCAGATTTTTGAATTGTTGTTTTGTTCTACTGATAAGAGCAATATAGGAAATCTCAAGATACCCCTTTAGCAGGAGATCAGATTCTGAGTTATTGCATTGTCAGTTTTTAAGCCATTTTTTCCTATCCTGTTTTTGTTACTCATTGCCAGGATGCATAGACCTTCAAGGACATTGAGGTTGAAAAATCATGATATACCCAGAATTTTTAGGTAGTGGTAGTAGGAAAAAACTAGAATGTATTTTAAATGTTTAAATTATGTTTTGCTCAGGTAAGTGTGAAGCAGTATAGCAAAATGGTTGAGAGGGTGGACTCTGGAGTCTGCCTGTCCTGGATTCAATCTTGTCTCTAACACTTACTGGTCCTGTGACTTTCAGAAAGTTAATAAATATCTTTGTGCCTCAGTTTCTATGTTGATAAAATTGGGAATATAATAGTATATACACACCTCATGGTGTTTGTGATTATTATGTGAGTGGATATATATATAAGCAATTAGGATAGTATCCACCTTGTGATTGTTGGTAGCTATTACTGTTACTATGACGACTGTTATTTCTAAGTTTAATATTTGACCTGCTCCTGCCTTTGAGGTTTCCTTTTTATCGTGCAAATACTATGATGTACATTTTAAATTACGGAATATCAGTTCATCCTGGAAGTCACATCAAACCCTTGGTTACAAACTCAGAACATGGATAAAAATGCAGACTTTAAAATAAGAGGACTAATATGTTTATGCTGAAATCTTTTATGAAACTTTGAAACACAGTAAAAGAGCTCAGTGAAGAAGGCAGGGCAAAGCTGGACAGCATAGCTTAGCTCTAACCATTTGAATGCTGTAAGAAAAGTGGGTTAGCCACTTGTTGGTTAAACTGTTGGAGACTATTTGCAAGGTTCTATTAATCATTTGTAATTTAACATAAATGAGTTTTTTAATCAAACACACATTGCTTATAAAAATAAAGTAGAAGTTTTCATTTTAAGAACATGTTTAATGTGGGTAAATACTCAGGAAAATTGAAAAATCTTGTTTTGTGTATGCCAATTATTAGTTTTACAACTTAACATTTTTCTTATTCTCAGACTATCATAAGATACCTTTCCTAGTGTTTAGAAATTTACTAATAAAATTACAACAATGTATTTGTACTCTAATATATCATTCGGTACAAAGGAGGGAGGGAGGAAGGAACATCCAAGCTATACTTGTTACTAAAATACATGATTAAAAATATTCATTTGATTACCTGATTTTTTGTTCCCTTAAAACAGATAAAAGTAGCTCGTACCCCAGGCCACTTACTTTTGAATTGATGTATCAGAAGTGAGACATTACAAGTTTTTGAATTATATTTTTTTCTTTAGAATATTTACAGGGTCCACAAGGCTAGATGGAAATGCTATTGGTAAGTATGTACATTTACTCCACTTAAAAATGGATTTTTTGGCTTAAAAGACTTCAAAGTTAAGTTTTAAAAATGTTAATCTATTTATATTATAGTGGATTTTGTCCGTTGGCTCTGTGCTGTGTCTATGGATGAATTACTTTCCACTACACATCCAAGAATGTTTAGTCTACAAAAAATAGTAGAAATATCGTATTACAACATGGGAAGAATAAGATTGCAGTGGTCTCGAATTTGGGAAGTTATTGGAGATCATTTTAATAAGGTATTTGAGTAATTATAAGATTTGCTTAATTTGTAATTTTTTGTTTAAAATTTCCTTATCATAATCTAATTGAGACCTTTTTCCTTTCCAAGCAGTTTTTTATTACATTTTTGTAATTAGATTTAGAAAACCCTTTGAGTCCTGTTTTTTCTTTTAGAAATAATTGCTCTAGGTTTTAAGAATTTAGTTAAAATATGTTCTTCTTGTTGAGAAATATTGTTAGCACACTTAGTGCCTTTATGGAGAATCTTGGAACTTACCTATCTATGCTATTAATTATATTTTTTTTCTAAAATAAAAGGTAAAGAATTAGCAAGTTTCACTGCTGATATTAGCACCCTATATTTCTGTTGCCATTACAGGTTGGCTGTAATCCTAATGAAGATGTAGCTATTTTTGCAGTAGACTCCTTGAGGCAATTGTCAATGAAGTTCTTAGAGAAAGGGGAGCTTGCTAATTTCAGATTCCAGAAGGATTTCTTAAGACCTTTTGAACATATAATGAAACGGAACAGGTATTATATTTGTTGAATTGCTTATTATCAGAACAATACCTTATTTTCCACAGTAGGGGGAAAAACAGAAGAAAAGGAAAAAAACCTGATGTGTTTTATCCAAGCAATTGTATTAATATTTTAGGTCTCCAACAATTCGAGATATGGTTGTACGGTGTATAGCACAGATGGTTAATTCTCAGGCTGCTAACATTCGGTCTGGATGGAAGAACATTTTCTCTGTATTTCATCTAGCGGCATCCGATCAAGATGAAAGCATAGTTGAACTTGCATTCCAAACAACGGGGCATATTGTCAGTGAGTATTCTCTAAGCTCTGTTCAAGTTAAAGAAAACAAAACTTTAATGTGTTCAGAAGATAATTCAAGTATAAGATTATGGTCTTGTCATGGGCTTTAAGTTTTCCAAGTTTTGCCTACAAAAGCAGAGTAAATAGTGACAGTATTATCATTATTATAATATTATAGTTAACATTTACCGAATGTTTACTATATGGCAAGCACTATAAGCACTTTGCATGCATTTTCTTCAGTCTTCACAGTAACTGTATGAGATAAATATCTTTATTATTCTCTCTCTTTTTTTTTTAATAGATAAGGAAACTCAGACCCAGTGAGGTTAAGTAATTTGTCTAAAGGCACAAAACTAGTGAGTGATGGAGTTGAGATGCAAAGCCAGAGAGTCTTAAAGCACAGCATTTGTTTTTCGCCACTGCACTACACAGCCTCCTTTGACTTTAAAGAAGAATAAAATACTAAGGATCTAAATTAAGCCTCTCTAGAGGATAATGATGTTGATGTCATCATCAACATCAAGAATGATGACATCATCATAGCTGTCATTTATTGAGTGCTTGCTTGAATTAAGTAAATTAAGTACAGTGCTAAGCACTTTACTTACATTTTATTTAGTGCTTACCACTATCCTGTGCATATTATTATCACCATTTTATAGATTGAGAAACTCAGATACAGAGAGATTAAATGTAATTTTGAATATTCACTCAACAACCGTTGATTTTGTATCTACTGTGTACCAGTCACTCTATTAGGTGCTGGGTTTATAGTGTAAACAAAACACAGACCTGTTTCCCTGTTTCTACTACTCAAGGCAGTCAAGTAACTGGTCAGGACAGACGTTGGGACCGATGTCTGTTGGACATTAAAACCCTTAATCTTTAAGAAGTATCCATTACATCTAGAGGTTGGTGTATTTGAGGTATAATTAAGAAAAGGTGAAAGTTGATAATTATATTTATGTGTTTTTCTCCCGTATAGCCCTTGTGTTTGAAAAACACTTTCCAGCAACCATTGATTCTTTCCAGGATGCAGTGAAATGTTTGTCTGAATTTGCATGCAATGCAGCTTTCCCAGACACAAGTATGGAAGCAATTCGACTTATTCGCCATTGTGCAAAATATGTGTCTGACAGACCTCAGGTATAGCATCATTTAGTAAACAAAATGTTACTGAGCATTTATTTCCAGTCAGATCTAAGTTTATTTGGGAATTGAGGGGATATGAAGTATTTACTTTTCAAAATTATCTGAGTTATGGTTACATTTGTTGAAGATGTCAGGTATTTTTCTGAGTGTTTCACGTGTATTAAGTTGTTTAATATTCCATAACAGCTTTATGGGATAGGTTGTGTTATAGCCCCATGTAGATAAGGAATCTGAGGCACAAAGAAGTTAAAAATGTGCCCCTGCGTGCGGGGGATAGTGAAGGAGACCTAGGATTTGAACCCAAGCCTGTGTTTTTAGCCATTACCTTAATATACTGAAGTTGACTATGGATGAGTGTAGGCTTAAGCACTGAAGTAAAAGGTTGAATTGCAACCTGGCTGCCAGCTTTGACTTGCATGTCTGTATCTATCTTTGTAACTATCACAAGGAGCAGCGATGCTTCGTAGATTTTTACTACATACTGACATGGACTCGTGGGGTATTTAGTTCTTCTTATGTACATCTACTCATTTGATCTTCACACCTCCCCTGTGTGGTGGCATGGCTGCATGCTGTAATAACCATTTAAATGATAAAAATGGAAACTTGAGTAATGCAGAAAGCTGGTGATGGAGTTGAAGCTGAAAGCAACTTTTGGTTTCTAGTCCAGTGCTCTATAGGCAGTTGTAATCTCCATCTTTTTTTAAGTTATCAAATTGCTCACTTTTGATTAGTAAAGTGTTAAAAAAAATTTTTGGAGAAATAATGTGCTTAATGTATAGGTATTATGTTTTGCCTGTAGTAAACCTACATTTCTTCTTGAAGGCTTTCAAGGAATACACAAGTGACGACATGAATGTGGCACCTGAAGACAGGGTGTGGGTGAGGGGATGGTTCCCAGCTCTCTTTGAGTTGTCCTGTGTCATCAACAGATGCAAGTTAGATGTGAGAACCAGGTAACAGCCAGTACTTGAAATTGAAATTTTGAGAGGCTTATTCTTACTTTAATCAAATCAACTTATGTGAACGCAAGTTCAATTTTATCAAATGTAGTAGTTATTCGATAGGCAGATTTTAAAATATGTTAAGTAGAGCAACAATAAAAAATGGAAATAAATTACTATTCCTTAAAATTTGATTATGGCCTACTTTGAGTTTTAGGTTCTCTGTTAATTTACACATTCTGTCTTTTCACACATTTGTTTCCAATCAGAAATTGAAGTTAGCACCAAAATTTATTTTCTGATGAATGATAAAAGAATTTCCAAATGCATGTCTTTGGTGGATTTTAGGTGAAGAACCATTTCTTTTTGAAGACTGGCCAGTAACATAGTTTTGAATAATATAGGCCTGTTCAAAAAGAATTGAACTCTTTCAACAGTGTATTCTCAATAAAAGATCTATATGAATATCCAGTCCATTTGTAAAGAAACTATTATGGGTATAATGTAACCAGACAAGTACTCAGTGCACACTTCTTACAGTTATAAGAAGTTGTTATGAATTTGTTAGAGTTCATATCAATCCCACAGTATTGTTTTTCTCACCCTGTATTTTTGACGGCCAAATTGAAATGACCAACTTGTGTATCCTAATGTCTGTCAACAGTGCATCAGAAAGGTAGTATAGACTTGTAACAAATCAGTGATAGAATATAATGAAAGAATGAATCTCTCCTTCCACCGCTTATGCCAGAACCACACCTATCCCCAGCCAAGGTTAAGTTTGTTTTATAGCCTAAGAAATGTTTCACTTTTATAGTGCTATTTGTTATAACAAATTTTGTGAAATAGAAAATAATCCAAAATATGACTCACACCTTGGAAACTTGTTATCGAATTTAGTAATAACAAGCACATATGACATTATATTTTGCATGTAGGCATTGAGGAATTTTTGTCAGTGGACCTGTTAGGAAACTTGATAAAATTCAAGATGGCCCCCAATTGATATAACTCTAAATTATTTAGATATACAGCTTTCAAATGTCCAGCCACTTCAGTAGAGCAATGAACATGTCATAACTGACGAGTCATGGAAACTCAGCACCCCCCTCCCTGCCCTTCTTTATTTGTAGAAGTCTGTTTGACGTGGACCTACCTGCTTTCTTAGCCTCTCAGCCTGTCCTTGTCTGGGACCACGCTACCTTGCTTCTCACCCTATCCTGTGTTCAGATTATGGATGGGTTTAGTTGTTAAAGAGAAAAGGGATGTTCTAGTTGGTAAAAAAGAGGGAAAATATGAGTAAACTTTGTTCAGTGATGGCTTTGATTTTCTTACCTCATTCCAGGATTTGTAAAGGCAGTTACTTAGATTACATTTAAAAATGTAGCACTATGATTTATATAACACACTAATTACAAAGTACTTTCAAATGCATTCTCAATTGAGTCCCTCCAAATTCTGTAGATTTAGGGTTGCATAATTAACCTGGAGCACTATACCTTCTTTTTCCCTACACCAGCAACTTAAGTATTCATCAAAACTTGTTCAATAGTAAAAAGCCTTGGAAACCTCTATAGATCTGTGCTTGCTTTGGGGGCCTGGAAGAAACAGGATCTTCACATGCTCTCACCCCAGCCCTGGGGCTTAGCGCCCAGTTTACTTGGAGCGGGAGGAAGAGGGAGCCTTGTCCCGTTGCAGGGGAGACATGGGGCTCGGACACGGTTCTCCTGGGGAAGGCAGAGTGTTCCTTCACTTCTGATTTTACACATTAGGTATCTTACAGATCAGATAAACTGCTGTGAACTTGCCGTAGGACTGAACTACCATAATGTTATTTTACACATCTAGTGAACAAATACTTGTTTAGAGCCTACTGTGTATCAGGCATGTACTAGGCCCCAGGGTAGCACAGCAGCAAATGAACTAGACCACGTACCAGTCCTTATGGAGTGTTTCAAAGGAAATTTTGTTCTGGCTTACTGTCAGACTTTTCGAAATATAAACCTTTTCTAAGTGGAAGGGTACCTATATTTTACTAGAAGAAATTAATGTATAGAGAAAAGATCAAGCTTTTTAATGTTTACATGAAGGCATTATTTCAAGAAAGGTAATAAGGAATCAGAAGGCAATTTTGAGTTTTAGTTTTAACACTTACTCAAAAGAGAAGACTGGGATATTAAAGCAGTTTGTTTGTTCAAGGAACACTTAAAGTGTGCCCCTGTGTGACAGGTGCTGCTCTGGCCTGGGATACAGCAGGAAACAGACACCCTGCCCACACTAGTGTCTTAGTTTGATAAATCCTTCAGTTTGAGGGTATTATATGAACAATTAGAGTGTTAACTAAAAATTCCTAGAGCTCTTCAAAAAAGATTTTCCAAAATCTAACTTTATTTGTTCTTAGACTGATTTCCGTGGCCACAGTGCCACAAAATTAATATTCACTCAAATGATGATCTTTCTCAATCCATAATTCCATTTACATTTTTTAAATGCTGGAATGATGGGGTGGGAGTGGAAGAAAAGTAGAAGAAAAAATTTTCAGGCCAAGGCCTTTGGAGTTTTTTCCTAAATGATGCATCCTAAAGAAACCTGTTTTACAACCTAAATTTTTTAAAGCTCAGTATCATGTGTTACTTTAAAACCAGTTTTAAACTTTGCTTTCAGTAACTTTATGCACTAACTATAAAAACTATTTTAGGAGGGGGATACTAATGTGGTATGCTTTTTTGTATTATAGCTTTCCTAATTACATTTTATCATTTTAGGGGTTTAACAGTAATGTTTGAAATAATGAAAACTTACGGCCACACTTACGAAAAACACTGGTGGCAGGATTTATTTAGAATTGTTTTCAGAATCTTTGACAACATGAAATTGCCAGAACAGCAGACAGAGGTAAGAGAACATGAGATTTTCATTTAACACAGTGAAGTCAAAAGGTTCTTTTTTTCCCTAATACATTTTAGTATTTCATATTCAGCACAGTGAACAGAAAAAAATCCTAGAAATTTTTTCTTTAAGGCATTATAATATAGTAGTAAGTCTTTATAAACAATGCAATTTGGGGATAGAAGTGAGTTAATGAATTGGGTTTTGTTTTCAGTGTTTTTGTTGAACTTCCAGTGTCTTTTCCTCATTTTAATGTTGTCACAAGTAACACATCAGTAGCGGGCTTCCCTGGTGGCTCAGTGGTTGAGAGTCCGCCTGCCGATGCAGGGGGCGCGGGTTCATGCCCCGATCCGGGAGGATCCCGCGTGCCGCGGAGCAGCTGGGCCCGTGAGCCATGGCCGCTGAGCCTGCGCGTCCGGAGCCTGTGCTCCGCAACGG
>NC_041228.1:68242593-68255806 GCF_002837175.3 Physeter macrocephalus
AGGGAGGCCCGCGTACCGCAAAAAAAAAAAAAAAAAAAATCAGTAACTCTCCTTAATATCCATAGGGCTTCTTATTCTGAATTGAATAAGGAATGCGTGTTTATTTATTTATTTATTTATTTATTTCAAAGTCTTTTACTACAGACCAGTTACAGTATGTGTTTCAGTAAGTGTGGGAAAGAACATGAGGTCTTTGTGTTTTGTCCCAGATATAGTGTATTAAATGCAAATTTGGGGGCCTCTCTGACCTGCACAAAATTTTATTTTAGATCTACAGGTAGACTCTTAAAACATTTTATAAAGTGGACTAAGTAGACATATGTTTACGCCCTGGCACAAAGCCATGTATAAAAATTATTCCAGATTAGTCCATTTGAAAAAAAACAAAGAAATTACTTACACTCCCCCCTCCTTTTTGGGGGGCTGTGTTACACTCCCCCCCCTTTTGGGGGGGGCTGTGTTGGGTCTTTGTTGCTGCGTGGGCTTTCTCTAGTTATGGCGAGTGGGGACTACTCCTCGTTGCTGTGTGTGGGCTTCTCGTTGTGGAGCACCAGCTCTAGGCACGTGCGTGGGCTTCAGTAGTTGTGACACGCGGGCTCAGTAATTGTGGCTCGCGGGCTCTAGAACACAGGCTCAGTCGTTGTGGCACACGGGCTTACTTGCTCCGCAGCATGTGGGATCTTCCTGGACCAGGGCTCGAACCTGTGTCCCCTGCATTGGCAAGCGGATTCTTAACCACTGCGCCACCAGGGAAGTCCCCTACTTACACCCATTTTATTTTAAACCTATGCTAACCCACTTGGATAAATTCTTATTGCCTTCCTCTGTTTTTCTTCCATGTTCTATCATATTCTGGAGCAAGACCAACTGTTGTTATTAGTGTCTATGTTAGAAAAGTCATAGCGTTAATAGCCAGACAATGCAGTGATTTTTTTTTAATAAAACAGTGCAGAAAATAGTTATTTTATATGCAGATGGTTATGGGATAATGAAGAGAAATAGATCAGATATAAAGTTGAGGTGAATGTCATATTCAAGGAGTTAAGTGCTCTGAAAGGAACCTACAGGCTTACATTTTAAATGTGCAAGCAGAGCTTCCCTGGTGGCACAGTGGTTGAGTCCGCCTGCTGATGCAGGGAACACGGGTTCGTGCCCCGGTCCGGGAAGATCCCACATGCCGCGGAGCGGCTGGGCCCGTGTGCCATGGCCATCCCACATGCCGCGGAGCGGCTGGGCCCGTGAGCCATGGCCGCTGAGCCTGCGCGTCCGGAGCCTGTGCTCCGCAACGGGAGAGGCCACGGCAGTGAGAGGCCCGCCTACCGCAAAAATAAATTAATAAATTAATTAAATAAATAAATAAGCAAGCAAGTAAACATATTTCTTTGAAATTCTAGTAGTTGATGAATGGCCTGACCTTCATTTAATGACCGTCTCCCCTGTAGAAAGCTGAGTGGATGACAACGACATGTAATCACGCGCTTTACGCTATCTGCGACGTGTTCACCCAGTATTTAGAAGTACTCAGTGATGTACTTTTGGATGACATTTTTGCCCAGCTCTACTGGTGTGTGCAGCAAGGTAGGTCTGTACCAGATAAGTGACACAAAGTGTTAAATGTGACCCTGGTAATACACAAATGAATTGCTCTTTTCTTTTCTAGACAATGAGCAGTTAGCACGATCTGGTACAAACTGCTTAGAGAACGTTGTTATTCTGAATGGTGAAAAATTTACCCTAGAAATCTGGGATAAAACTTGTAACTGCACACTGGACATCTTCAAAACCACAATTCCACATGCGTAAGAAGATTTTATACAACTTTATATTTGTATATTGAATGATGGACATAAAAGGTTTGATAGGAATTAGTGATTTCTCATAAGAGAAATCCTTTTTAAAATATCTCAGTGTTCTTTGAATTTGTGTTTATTGCAAATCAGACTCCTATAAAAACGTAACAAATACATGAATTAAATTTTTTATATACCCAAACTTTTAGTCTGATCATTTAAAATTTGTGTCATAATGAAGTGATTTAATAAGATTTTATTCATCCAGATTAAACCAAGCAGTGGTTCTGAATTTTAAAAAAAGAAAATCTCAGCATTTGTTTTAGTTACCGTAAATGTAATAATCTAAGGAAAATTTATTGTATTTTGAATTACAATATTGTAAATATTGTATTTTACGGTTAATTATCTTTTTCTAAGGGATAAGTTTGGAATTGAATTGTAGTGGAGTTTTTACTGATTGGGAAACTTAAGACATAGTCTTGCTAAATGACTTGATGGCACCTGGATCATTTGTAGGACACCTTGAACTTGCTTCCCAGCTCGTTTCATTTCAAAACATGTTGGATGCGGCGTGGTTCACACTCTCAGTGACTGGTATGATTTTGGTGTTTTAAAGGCTCTTGACCTGGCGTCCTGCTTCTGGAGAAGCTGCTCCCGCACCTCCGTCTCCTGTGAGTGAAAAACAGCTGGTAAGTTTTAACAGATAAAGCATATATTAAATTACTTAACTATTTGTGGTAAGTATTCTACCATGGGGCAGATTCTTTTATATGAGCCCAGCTCTTTTAAATAGATGTCGTAAAATATAGATGGTCTTGAGACAGAGTAAAATGATTTTGAGAGCGCAAGAGGCAGGTACCAGTTTACATAAGGATTTACATACCAAGCTGAAGATATTATTGGATGTTATTTTATTTAAACTTTCAACTTTAATATAATTTCACCTTAGAGACAAGTTACAAAAGCAGTTTAAAGAATTCTGATAGACCCTTCACGCAGCTTATTTGTTTCCTAGATCTGCCGTAACAAATTACTACAAACTTAGTGGCTTAAAACAACAGGAATTTATTCTGTCATGGCTCTGGAGGCCAGAGGTCCAAACTCAAGGCATCAGCAGGGCCACATTCCCTCCCACGGTGTTAAGGGAGAATCCTTCTTTGCTTCCTCTAGCTTCTAGTGGCTGCTGACAGCCCCTGGCGTTCCTTGGCTTGTACACACATCCCTCCATTCTCTGCCTCCATCTTAACATAGCTGTGTAAAGCCAAATCTCTCCCTCCTTTCTCCTTTAAGGACACTAGTCATTAGATTTAGGGTCCTCCCCAAATTCAGAATGATCTCGTCTCAAGATCCTTAACTTTAAAGACTGTTTCCATGTAGCCTTCACAAGTACCAAAGGTTAGGACTTGGACTTACCTTTTGGGGGCCACTGTTTAACCCATTATCTACCCTCTGGTGCCCCAAAATTCATGTCTGTCTTTCGGGCAAAGTCACTTATGCCATCCCAGCATGCCCGGAGTCTCAACTTAGTGTAGCGTCAACACCAAGTCCAAAATGTCATGTAAATACCATCTTATCAAAAGTCCCAAATCTCATCATCTAAGTCCTCTAAATCAGGTATGTGGTCTATTCTGGAGCAAAATTTCTCTCTATTTGTGGACCTGTGAACCTGTAGAACAGATTAACTGCTGCAAAATACAGTGGTGGGCAAGCATAGGGTAAACATTCTCATTCCAAAAGGGAAGCTTGGAAGGAGTAAAAGGGTCACTGTTCCTAATCAGGTTCAAAACCCAGGAGGACAAATTCATTAAGTGTCCAGGCCTGAGGATAATTTCTGTAGCTTGGTACCCTGCCCTACCCTCGGGGCCCACGGCTTCTCCCTCTGGTGCTTCAGCTTTGCCCTCTGAATCATTCCTCACTTACAAGTTCCACTTTCCACCCAGTAGTACAACACGATTTAGCCAGGGTTTCTGCAACTTATAACAAGGATCACCATCCTTCCAGTAGCCAATAACACGTTCCTGATTTCCTTCTGAGATCTCACCAGAAACACCTTTTTTTTTTTCACATAAAGTTATTTATTTATGTATTTATTTTGGCTGCATTGGGTCTTAGTTGCTGCGCGTGGGCTCTCTCTAGTTGCGGCAAGCAGGGGCTACTCTTCATTGCGGTGCGCGGGTTTCTCATTGCACTGGCTTCTCTTGCCGCGGAGCAGAGGCTCTAGGTGCGTGGGCTTCAGTAGTTATGGTGCGCGGGCTCAGTAGTTGTGGCTCACAGGTTCTAGAACGCAGGCTTAGTAGTTGTGGTTCACAGGCTTAGTTGCTCCATGGCATGTGGGATCTTCCCGGACCAGGGCTCAAACCCGTGTCCCCTGCACTGGCAGGCGGATTCTTAACCACTGTGCCACCAGGGAAGCCCCAGAAGCACCTTTAATGTTCATATTTCTATCAACATTCTAGTCATGACCATATACGTGTGTGTGTGTGTGTGTATGTATATATATTATATATATATAATATATATATTCTTTAGGATGATACAGGCTTTCTCTACCAGGCATTTCACTTCCTTCTGAATCCTCACCAGAATTGAGTTTAACATCCATATTTCTACCAAGAGTCTCTCAGGTCAGTTTAGGTTTTTTTCTGCTGTATGCCTCAAAACTCTTCTAGCCTCTACAATTACCCAATTCCAAAGCCACTTCCACATTTTTAGGTCTTTGTTATGGCCGCACCCACTTCATGGTGCCAAAATCTGTATCAGTCAGTATTCTCCAGTTCCAGAGAAATGGAGCCAGTAGGAGATAATCTACACCTATGTGTGTCCATATTTATCTATACGTGTGTGTGTGTGTGTGTGTGTGTGTGTGTGTGTGTGTAATATATGTATGTATATGTATCCCTATATTTTTTCCCCTTAATTTCAAGGAATTGGCTTAAGCAGTTGTGAGGGCTGGCAAGGTTGAAATGTGTAGGGCAGGTGGGTAGGCTGGAAACTCTTGAGCAGCTGTAGTCCACAGGCAGAACTTCTTCAGGGAAATCTCAGTTTTGCCCTTAGGGCCTTTCAACTCATGGGATGAGACTTGACCCATATTATTGAGGATAATCTCCTTTACTTACAGTCATAACTGTAAATGTTCACCACATCTACAAAATACCTTCACAGGGACACTTGGAATAGTGTTTAATTGAATAACCGGTTACTATAGCCCAGCCAAATTGACGCATGAAACTGACCGTCACGCCAGGTTTCTCGAAGTGTTATCACTGCACTACGTTTGCTTTATTATTTCCACCCTCCCTCTTCTTCTCTCACTCCCCCATCTCCCTACATACATTTTTCTGGATTCTTTGAAAATAATTTGAAAATAACACACCCTTTTTTCCCTAAAATTTTTAGTGTGTTTTCCATAAAATAAATAAATATATATAGTCATGGTGCAGTTAACAAAATAGGGAATTACTATTGAAACAATACTATAAATATAATCTGGCTTTATTCAGATTTCTGCTGTTCTCTCACTAATGTTATTGAATTTTAAACCCAGGAAGCCAGAGGTCGCAAATCTATGCCCACTGACCTGATCTGTTCCCGACAGCTCTTTAATTTCTTAACTAATTGTCAGTGGCTAAAACTTAGGTCTCACAGAAGAGCACCACTCTGAACGTGTCTTGAGAACTGTGGCATCTGGCATATCGGGCCCACATTGCTCCTTGACCCTGACCCGCTGAAGTTGTTCGTTCATCACAGACTCCACCGCTTATGACGTCCTGTTTCCAGCCCAGGATGAGCTTGCTCTCATTTTTGTTTTTCTTAAATTTGGCCCACTCCCTGCTTGCTCTGTGGGCTTTTGTTTTTGTTCCCTCTGCTGTATAGTGTAGTAGTTTGCAGGGCGGGCTGTGATGCCAGACCCCAGATCACATCATGGCTCCGCACTGACCAGCTCTGCAGCCTCAGCAAGGTGCTTAACCTCACGTTAAAGTGAGTCTGGTGGTGGGAATTAGATCTGGTGCTGCACATGAAGTCGTTAGAACAGCGTGTGCCGGGGTGCGCGCTCGGCGACTCCGCCTGCTGCTGGGCCAACACGGTGGGTCCAGTGGTGCCCCTCGAGGCTGCTCAGTCTCTTCCTTGGCTCCGTCTGGGAGCTGCAGCTGCCCTGGCTCTGCATCTAGTCTCCTGCTGGGACCAAGTAAAGCTAAAAGAGCAGTAATGTCAGCTACCATATATCGTCTGACACCTCTAGTGTCAAAGGCTTGTTAAGTGTTAAGGATTTACTGCCAAATCCTTAACAACCTGCAAGGAAAGTGTCATCTCCGTTTTCAGATTTCAGATCAGAAAAGCTCGGCTCCGGAAGATTCATTGCTTTCCCAAAGGTGACAACATAGCTGGAGCCGGGTTCTGGAGTGGCTCTGTTGGACTTGAACCTCAGCTTGTCTCCATGCTCTGCTCTCCTAGTTGGTCACCTTCTCACTGACCTTTCTGGTTGCTGGTTTCTTGGGTGACAACATCCTTCCCTAAATGTACCCCTACGAAGCTTTCCTGGGCTCAGCCTGCACAAAGCTCGCAGAAACCCCTGCCCACCATGTGTGTTTCTGTTTCGATTTCATGACAATTCATGGGTATTGCTGACAAGTTTTTCCACATAGTGAAGCTTATTAGCATTTCTATCTGTTGCTCTTGGGTGGTGTCAGGCCTGATCTCAGTGAGGGTCAGAAAGGAAGCTTTTCTCTAAAAGGTTATCAGCTCTTATCCATGTGCAGGTAATATTAAATAACTTACCCATTATGTCCATAATTGCAGTGTGTACAATGTGATTTTCATAGGGACACAACGTAATTTTTTAAAAAACAGTGTAATAGAAACTATTTTCATTGTTAAGCTTTATTCATTGTACTTAAAATGAATTTTTTTATTTTATTAGGATACGATATCACAGAAATCTGTAGATATTCATGATTCTATTCAGCCAAGATCTGCAGATAATAGACAGCAAGCTCCACTGGCTTCTGTCTCTACTGTGAATGAAGAAGTCAGCAAAATTAAACCCACAGCAAGTGAGTTATTTCTCTTAATAAAAATAAATTGTGTATTTTGTTTTATATAGGTAAGATATGAAAGTTTTGCTTTTACTTTTATTAACAAACACATACTGTAATTGTGTGGTCACTTCCTTACTGTGTTTGCTCCAACTTGGACATCCCCCGGCAGATAGATGGTCGGGAACTCTGCTGACACCTACAAGGCCAGTTTTTTTTCTGCAGTGCTTTCAGCTGATGTTTGTTTGAAGCACGTGGGTCTTGAGAGGAGAGAGGGAGTGGCCAGGGCATGGGAGGAGCAAGCCCTCTGTTGCCCCGACCCGTGTCTCCTCTGCCCCTCTCCTCACCTTCTTTAGTTCTTTTCACAAAGAAGGGGAATCCCTTCTGTTTTTTTACTAAATTGATTCACAGAGGAAAGAGGACCTCCTCCCTGGAGGAAAACAGGACAACTTTAATTGCTTTTTAAAATTGAGGTGAAATTCACATAACAAAAGTAACCGTTTTTTTTAAAGTGAACAGTTTGGTGGCATTTAGTGCGTTCTCCACGTGCAGTCACCACTTCTATCTGGTCCCAAACATTCACACGGAAAGAAAACCCCATAACCGTTAGGCTGTTGTTCCCTCTCCTGTTCCCCGGCCCAGCTCCCTCGTCTGCTTTCCGTGTCTAGGGATTTGTGCATTCTGCTCACCTCATATAAATGGAATCATACAGTGTGACTTTCTGTGTCTGGCTCTTATTTAGTATAATGTGTTCAAGGTACATCCACAGTGTAAAATGGATCAGTAGTTCATTCCTTTCTATAGCTAATTGTCCTCTGTATGGACATACCACATTTTGTTTATCCTTTTATCTGACGGTGGACATTTCGGTTTGTCACAACTTCTAGTTATAATGAATAATGCTACTGTGAATCTCTGTGTACAAGTATTGTTTGATTACCTGTTTTTAATTCTTGTGGGTGTATACATAGGAGCAGACTTGGCTGGGTCATAAGATAATTCTGTGAGGAACCCCTAAAATGTGTTCCGCAGTGGCTGCATCATTTTGTATTCCTACCAGCAATTCCATTTTTTCCACATCCTCAGACATTTCCTCACAAACATTTCTGTTTTCTTTTTCTTTTTAATAATAGCCATTCTAGTGGGTATAAAGTGTTGTCTCATTGTGGTTTTACTCTGCATTTCCCTAATGATTAATGATGTTGAGTATTTTTTCATGTGCTTATTGGCCATTTGCATATCTCCTTTGGAGAAGCATTTATTCATGTCCTTTGTTTATTTTTCATTGGGTTGTTTGTTTTTTTGTTGTTAGTTGTTAAGAGTTTCTTACATACTCTGGACGCTACACTCATGTCAGATATATGATTTGCAAATATTTATCTTCTCCCATTCTGAAGGTCATCTTTTTACTTCTTATTGATAATAATTCTGTGATGTACAAAGGTTTAAATTTTGATGAAGTTCAGTTTATCTGTTGTTGCTTGTGCTTTTGGTGTCATAGTTAGGAATCCATAGCCAAAGCTAAGGTCATAGAGATTTTCCCCAGCGTTTTCTTCTAAGAGCCTTATACTTGTAGCTCTTCCATTTAGGTAATTGATCCCTTTTCAGTTAATTTTTTTCAGGGAATTTTTATTAATCCTAGGTGTTTACATTTGTTTTTGAGGGACGACAGATTTGGTGTCCTCCTTGAAAGGAGCCTCCAGCTTCAGTCACTGTGTCTTGCCTCTTAGAAGGGAGATAGGTAGTGATGAGCGGCCTGTTTTCATTTTTCATTCCTGGGCTCTGGAGCGTAGCTGTTAGGGTCCCTCACAGCTTTGGTCTGCCCTGGAAGGTACCGTGAGGACACGGCTTTGCTCTCCCTCAGCCCCAAGACTGAACTTACATACTTTGCTTTGTAAGGGAAGGATATAGTCGGCAAGTTTTTACTTGCCTGATCTGGGAACATCCCTTGAACGGAGTGAAGAGCGCTGCTCCCCTGCCCTTCTGACCTGAGGGCTGGCACTTCCTTCCTTGTGCCACCCCCGCTAGGTCCTTGAGGAAGAGTTCACTGTGTCCCACGAACCCTTCCCTTCGCTCAGGGGACAGTTGTGGTTGCTGTGCCTGTGGGGAGGTGTCGCCGTGACCCTGTGCGAGGGGCAGCTGCCTCGTTCCTTCTTCATACGCAGAAACCACCGCTGCCCCAGCTGGGCTCCACCCAGTGCCCACCATCCCCCTTGTTCATCCTTGCTCAGCTTTGCCCCCGTCCTTTGGTGACCCAGTGAAATGGTCGCCTAATACGACCCTTGGCACTGTCAACCCTTGTGAACGAAATTGGTTCAAATCGGTCCTGTCCCCCAAACATGCAGCTGGTCTTTGCTGATGAGACCGAGCTCCTCCTGCACTTCTGAAAGGACCCCGGGAGGCATGGAGAGCTCTCAGCTCCCTGGCCGACAGCCCTGAATGCCCGTACAGCTGACATTGGAGCTGATGAGGACGCGTCTCCTTAGGCGCCAGCCCCGTCCCGAGCGTGCCCGCGAGTCCGGGTGTGCTGCCAGGATGCCCTGCCCCCGGAACTGGAAGTGTTCTTACAACTTGACTGAGGCAGGATTAGGAAGAAGCAGCCATGGGACTGGGGGTGTCTTGGATTTCTTATGTTTTTTGACTTGAGATCTGGTACTAAGAACTAAATGTTCAGTACATCAGCATTTCTGAAAACTCTCTGGAAAGGAGTTGTTATGACCTAAATAAGAATAAATTTAAGCAAGTTGTTTTGCTAACTCCCCCAAATCCCTAAAACCTGAATTTAACTTGTAGAAATTGGGGAATTCCCTGGTGAGTCCAGTGGTTAGGACTCGGCGCTTTCACTGCCGTGGCCCGGGTTCAGTCCCTGGTCGGGAAATTAAAATCCCGCACGGCCGAAAACAAAACAAAACAAAACAAAAAAACTAACTTCTTGAAATTGGTGCCAGAAAAGGGAGTTTGTAATAATAGCAAAGTGGGAAAAAACTGAAGGACTGTCCGGTCGTCCAGTGCTGGAGCCGCTGCCCTGAGGCCGATGGACAGGTAGCACCCTCACCGTGGGCGGCTGGGCAGGTCCTGAAGAGCCCCCCTGAGGACCGACCTTGGGGCGGGGCCAGCGCTGCCGGGTCTCGCAGCTCCTCAGTTGTTGAGTCGTCGTTCTGAACCTTGCATTTATTTCTACGTTTGCTTACCCGATGGCCAGTGAAGTGGAAACCCTTCCATGATCACGTCTCTCCTTAAGGAAACGGCCCGTCGAGCGCAGTCGTTCAGGCCAGAGAGACGCAGTGCCAGAGCACCGGTTACTTCCAGTGTGGTTACTTTTATGGTCACGCACTTAGCGGAACTCTTCATAGACTTCTGTGCTTATGAATCCCTTTGGAAACATGGGGTCATTTTAGCTACAGCTACCCACCTGGATCCAAAGAAAACATGTGCTCTGGGTGGCCCACAGTATCGTCCCAGTGGTCAGAAATCTTGTCTGCCCCCCACTTCCTGCCTCACAGATCTAGTTCCCTGTTGTCTTCTTCTGGTTGAGGTTTTTTATATAGTTAAAGGTCAAACTTGGGTTTGCAGTAAATGCTATTAAAATTGTAGCTTTTAATCCATTTGATACATTTTATTGAGGAATAATCTAAGTCTTATCTTAAAATTTGTAGTGGAACCTTCTTGAACATAGTCACTGTTCTAAGTCATTTTGAATATTTTTGTTTACTTAAAAAGGTAATTTTCTAAGGCTTTTCTAAATATCGATTAAATGAAGCTTTTACTGAGTAGTGCTTATGTGCAGAAGCAGGCTGTCCTCAGTGTGATGTGTGCAGGTTTCATAGGTGTTAATGTTTCCTTAGCATTGTAATGTCATAGAAATTATAACGGATTCAAAATAATTTTTGTTTGCATGTGCATTGGGGTGGGTTTCCTCACAGAATTTCCAGAACAAAAATTGTTTGCCGCCCTGTTGATTAAATGTGTTGTGCAGCTGGAACTCATCCAGACCATCGACAGCATCGTGTTCTTTCCTGCCACAAGTAAGAAGGAGGACGCGGAAAACTTAGCCGCAGCGCAGGTGAGCGGGTGCGAGGGCCACTGCTTTTTGTTGAATGGGGAGTTAGCGCCACAGTCTGGGCTTCAGAGCAGAGGTCAAGCTAGAGACCATCGCCACATAGATGTCATTTTAAACCGTGGGACTGACGAAGTGGACAGAGCTGGGAGGAGGGTCAGGGACCGAGCCTGGGGGCCTCCGTGGTTTAGAGCTCCAGGTGATGAGGCGGGTTCTTGTCCTCTTGCCTGAGGACAAGAGCCAGGGAGGCAGGGGGAGACTGGGAGACAGTGCTGCCCTGCACGTCAGATGAGGAGGGTGCTCTGAGAAGAAGGGTGTGATCAGCCCCGTCACATGTTCCGTAGGGCAGGTGAGAAGCCACCCGACAGTTGCCCTAGAGAATTGCTCCAGCAATTTGGTGGACTTTGGTGGACCTTGACGTTGTGTTTAATTGTAATGTTGATACAAAAGCATTATTAAAATGGGTACAAGAGAAGAGAGGAATTGCAGACGGCAGATATCCATAAGTCTGTCAAGGAGTTCTGCGGTTAAGACAGAGTACAGAGAAATGGGCTAATCGCTGGCGGAGGATGAGGGGCTCAAGAGAAGGGTTCGCTTTGTTTTGTCATTAAGGTTGGCAGTATGGCAGTCCGGGAGAGAGAGACAGTGCAGAAGAGGGAGGGACAGTTGCTAGAGCGTCTTTCAGAGCGAATGGAGGGGCACCTAGCGCAGAGTCCTGGGGGCACCTGGAATAGACGCGCAGACGGTTCGCGGTGGTAACAGGAGGGCACGCAACGCGGCTGGGTTAGAAAGTCTCGGCAGGTTGGTCTGTCTGGTGGCCGGAGTCTGTGGGAGATTCTCTGTTTTCTCACTGAGATAGGAAGCAAAGTCATCTACTTTGAGGTTGGGAGGAAAGTTTGAGGTCCTTGAGGAGAGAAGAGAAAAACGCGAGTGAGGGGTCCAGCAGAGTGGGCTAGGAGGGCGTGGAGGCATCGCAGGGCAGCACCCAGAGCCCCTGGATTTAAAGAGAAAGCCCGTTTTTCTCCAGTCGTGTGTATTGTGCGGTACAACGTAGTAGGCGGTTTTGCCAGCCAGTTTCTAAAAAGAGGACGTGAGGGGTTATGCACGAGAATGTTTATACTCACAGTCCCTGGCCTCAAACTGTTGGAGGGAAGCGAGGAGTGGGGAGGGCGAGGAACGGGCCGGGGGGAGGCCGGGCTCTGGTGGGTGCAGGGCTCGGGGGTCCGGAACTGTGGGGAGGGAGCTAAAGACATTGGAGGCAGCTAGCATGCACAGAACAAAGCTTCTGGAAATTTAATAACAAAAGGTGGACCTTTTCTGTTGAGGCAGCACACATTAAGTTCTGTGGCTTGCTCATAAAACGGGTCTTTGGGGAGCCCTGAGTTCTAAATTCACTGACCTCTGTGACTGGGTGCGTGTGCTGCGGTGGTTTGTTTCCCAAAGAGAGATGCTGTGGACTTTGACGTTCGAGTTGATACCCAGGACCAAGGAATGTATCGCTTTCTAACGTCGCAACAACTCTTCAAGCTGCTGGACTGCTTGTTGGAGTCACACAGATTTGCAAAAGCATTTAACTCCAACAATGACCAGAGGACGGCTCTGTGGAAGGCGGGTAAGCTGTGGATGGGGTCCCCTGCCTGCCCAGTGAACCCCGCCTCCGTACCACAGGCCTTTCTCTGGTTTCTAAAAAGCCAGATAGCTGCCTGGGTAGATTGGTCTCCCCCGTGTTTAGTCAAACTGTTATTCGACTGATTTTCAAACTGTCTTTCGTCTTGTTTACCCAGTCTGCGCCTTCCTGTTGACACCGGCTGCAGGCTACAAGCTGCCCTTTCCCGAGGCCAGACCTCAGAAGGGGAAGTGCAGGGCTGTGAAGTGGGAGGTAGATTTTTTTTGGAACAAGTTGGAAAATTTAAGTAAAAAAGAAGCTTTATAATAATTTTACTGACATAGTTAATTTTTTATTTAAGAAATAGTTACTTGGTGCCTATTAGGTGCAAAACGGTGCCAGAGAGTGAGAGGCTGCAGAACATGCAGAAAAAAGAAGGAAGCTGCCCTTTCTTAAACAACAAACTCTTCTGACAGAGTGTTGGATGCCTTATATTTGCGTGATATCCCCAGTGCCTCTTTAGCTCCTCATTAAACCCACCCAGGCTTTGTTCATTCTCTTCCGTTCACTACCTCACTTCTGTAAGGAGTAATCTGTACTTATCTTTTCCCCTTTATTCAACACAAGTTGCGGCCACCATTCAGCTGGGACTGTTCCTGCCAAGGTCACCAGGCTCTGCACTTCCCCAGGCCCTCCCCCCCTCCCCCTCCGCTCTCCCCTCCCC